>NC_060279.1:79304692-79353974 GCF_021613505.1 Equus quagga
AGGTAGACCAGCGAGAGCGCGTTGCAGCGGAACAGGCAGGCTGCGGGGAGGAGACAGGTTACCACGGCCGCACAGCAGGGCCAGCGAGCGCCACACCCCTCCCCAGAACCTCCCCCAGCATCATCCCCACGCCACCCCAACATCTCCCCAGAACCCCCCCCCGCCTCCCCCCCCACGTCACCCCGCACATCTCCCCAGAACCTCCCCCAGCATCTCCCCAGAACAGCACCCCCCACACATCTCCCCTGAGCCTTGCCCCCAGAACGTCGCTGCCTGGGCTGGGCTGGTCGTCCCTGTGAGGCTGCCCGCCTGCCTGCAGGTGTGAGTGACTGCTTAGCATATGACACATCCGTCTCTCAGCACACACTGTCACACCATCACGCTGCCACACTGTGTCCTCCTACAACTGGTTCTGCACCCCAAATTCCGTTTGGGGGTTGTTCCACATGGACCCAAGTGGCACAGGTCACATGTGTCCCAGGCACACATGACAGTGTGGTGTCCACCCTCCTGTGGGCAGATACCAAGGTCGTGACTGATTTTCATAACTTGCTTTTTCTCCTTTTTAAAGTTTTTTGTTTTCAACCAAGATACAGCACAACTGACTTTGGGATCCAGCTCCCCAAGCCTTCAGTCACATACAGCCATGAGGATGCCCACGTGCGCCCAGCAGCAGCCCCATCCTGGCACCCGCCACTCACCCGGCCCCCACGGCCATGCTCCCCAGAGCATCCGCACGTGGTATCGCACATGGCCTCAGCCCGGCTGCTGACCTGCCTTTGCGAGTGGCCCATGTCTCAGTGGCTTGTTCCCGCCTCTCCTCCTATCAGCTCAAACACAGTCTTCCCACCGGGGGCCCTTTCTGAGCCTGGCCCACTTGACGCTGTCTCAACAACGCACATCAGGGTGGCTGGGGACCTGGCCTGCTGTGTGCTGGCGGAGCCTGTGTCCCAGAATTGAGGGTCATCAGGAGATGGCGTAGGAAATGCTCTGTGTCCTGATGTGGGTCTCATCACCAGGGAACTGGGGGCCCACCCAGACTTTCCTGGGCTACCCGAGGGGGCTGGGCCAGCAGAGGCACGACATGCTGCCACGGGGGCCAGCACACGTGGCACTGCTGGTGAGCCCCAGGGCTGCAGCCACCTCTGCCTGCCCCGCTCCTCAGTCGCTGCTGCTGGTGAGCAGGCCCAGGTTGACCCCAGCCCTGTCCACCCAAGGCCCAAGAGGACCAAGCAGACCACTGCAGGCACCAGTGCCACCAGGAATCTGTCCCCTCCTGGACAACCCAGCCTCACAGCCCAGACATCTGTGACTGAGCAAGGGGACCCGATTCCTCTTCTTCCCACCTAGAGGCACGGAAAAAGCCTGCCCTGGACACAGTCCCTGAGAGAGGGGCCCAGGATCCCACCCCCACTTCCTGCCCCCCAGACTCCCGAGACCTCCAGAAGCAAGTCACCCGCCTGGCAGTGACTGAGACCTCCACCCAGCAGCGACCTGGACAGCCAGGGCCGAAACCCGCTGACCTGAACTTGGCCACGGACTTGGCTACACAGACCATCGCCCCTGGGGGCCAGCAGAGCCAGGCGGGGTGCGCTGCAGTAAGCCCTTTGGCAGCATGTCTGGGAAGGATGCCAGCAGATCGCGACTGTCCGGAAGAGGCATTTGCACCCCGCCCGGGGTCCCCTGGGGGTATGGCCTTGGCGCCTAGCTGCCCGGATCACAATGACCTTCCCGGGGTCTTCTGGAGATAAGGACATGTGAATGGCGCTGAGGGAGCTGCTACCGGTCACTAGCTGGTGACGATGGCACCCTCTTCTGTGCTAGAAGGAAGCATCAGTCTTGGGGCCCCTGTGGTGCAGACAGGCCTTAGCTGGACACCCTCAACGGTCATCCCAGAGGCCGGGACAGAGCAGGGGCTCCTCCCTCACAGAACTCAGACTACTGAGACCCCGCGGCCCGCTGCCAACACTCGACCCCACGCCCAGGCCCAGGAACACCGGCAGAGCCAGGGGCGGTCCACACCTCCTCCTCACATCTTCAGGACGCAGGACAGCTTCTGGAGGGGGCCCAGGTTGGCTCGCCCATCCCCCTTCTCCATCTCCACCTCCCTCCGAGCCTCTGGCCCAAATAGGAGCTCAGGCGCTGCAGAGGCGAGAGGAGATGGTGGCTAGAGGAGCCAGCACTCCTCGACAGAGCCATCCGCCGGCCACGCAGCAAGTCCAACTCTCAGCCGGACCTCATAGCCTGTGTGGTCAGCTCATCCTCCAGGCCTCAGTTTCCACATCCATACAAGGGGCTTAACACCACCTGCCTGAAGGGGTGTCAGGAGGGTTAAACTGAATCACGGGTGTGAGGTGCTGAGTGCAGGGCTGGGATGCAGGGCTTCAGTCCCTTCCAACACCTGACCAAGCTCCTCTCAACCCAGCCATGAGGAAACCTGAGAACCATGTGGTCAGCGTGGTGGGCCCCAAATAGACTCATCGCAGACGGTCCGAACTCCTGACCTACTGCCTTCCTTTCTGGACACACAGCACCCCTCTCGCTCCCCTAGGAGTTGTCCCTAACGTCAGAACGCCTCCTCCTTCCATTACGCATGCCAGCTATAGTGATCAGCTCAACTCTTTAAATCTAAAGTTTTTCAACAATTATACATTTTCATAAAAAAAAAATCAATCTGATCTGGCCCAAGAGGAGGAGGGAAATGAGTCTCAGGCAAAGGCTTCTCAAGTTCCTTCTTGTTTCCAGCGTCGCACTTTTCAGCCTACTGGGTTTTGCCTCTCTCCCCACCACAGCGCCAGCCCCAGCATTGTCCCCAGAGAGGGCAGCACCCACCCTGTTGTACCAGCCTGGTGAGATCTTCTCTAGCCAGGTGTTCATCCATCCATCCATCCATCCACCCACCCATCCATCCATCCATGCATCCATCCATGCATCCATCCATCCATCTATCCATCCATCCATCTATCCATCCATCCATGCGTCCATCTATCCATCCATGCGTCCATCTATCCATCCATCCATCCATCTATCTATCCATCCATCCATCTATCCATCCATCCATCTATCCATGCATGCATGCATCCATCCATGCATCCATCCATCCCATCTTCCAGTCATCCAGCCAGCCACCCACCCACCCATCATCCATCCATCCAACCTTCCAGTCATTCACCCATTCATCCATCTGTCCAGGCACCCATCACACCTACCCATCCAGTCTTTCATCTACCTGCCCACCCCCCACTGGAGGAACTCTCTCCTGAAGATCTGCTCTGAAGGCCCCTGACCTGAGGCACTCCTGTTCTGATCTGCCAGGGACACCAGACACTGAACAAGCACACGTGACCACGGATGGTCTCAAAAGCCTGTGACAGGGCATCTAACGTGGCACAGGCACCAGGGAAGCTCCCAGAGGCGGAGCTTCTTAGGAAGAGGGATGCGGTGGTGCCTCCACATCTCCCACGGTCTCCGCCGGGCCTGCGAGCAGGGCCTGCGGCTGCGGCAAGAGGAACACAGGGTCACTGTCTAACGGGGGCAGAGTTTCCGTTTGGGAAGATGAAAAGTTCTGCGGATGGACGGTGGTGACAGCTGCACGATACTGAGACCATACTTCATACCGCTGAACTGTATGCTTAAAAATGGTTAAGATGGTAAATTTTATATGTATTTTACCAAAATAAAAAACAAGCAGACAGCCCCTGAAATCAGTGAAGGAATTCAGAAACCAGAACCCGAGAGCAGGGGCCAGCCCAGGCCGGCACTGCGGCTGCCAGTGGAGCCACGAGGTGCGCGGGCGCCGGGCCTCCCGTCCTCTCCCCACCCCCAGGCTGAGCAGGAGGGAAAGAATCTCCAAGAAGCTCTGGCTGCCAAAAGCGGGAAATCAGAGACAGAGTCAGAGGGAGCGGGGTCAGAGGGGAGGGTGTGGGAGGAACTTGGGAACGGACGCACAGCAGCCCCAGCTCAGGGCACGGATGGCACCGCCCCCACCCTGGGAGGACCAACTGTGGACCACAGCACGCACAAGGCCTGCCTGAGAGTCCCTCATTCGTTCATTCATTCATTCATTTAACACACAGCTAACGCCCTGTGGAAGGCACTGTCTAGGCTCGGGGACACAGCAAACAGTTAGAGAAAGGCCAGGAGGTGAGCTCTCTGCCCACACAGACGAGCACGCTGAGCCTTCAGCTCTCCTGGGGGCCCCGGGATGCTTCCAGCATGGCCCGGCGCAGCTGTCCCACCAGAGCACCCGGCTACCCCAGAGACAGGCTGAGATGGGCTGGCCCTGGCTGGTCTCCCTGACTCCATCTTCTGCTGTCAGCCTTGCCAGGAAGCTGGCACCGGGCAGGCGGGTGGTGCCCGGACAGCCCCAGATGCCAGCGCAGGGGACATGAGCTGGGAAAGCTGCACCCGCTGGCTCCCACCCCAGCAGGGCAGCCTGGGGGGCAGGATAAAGAAGGGGTTCAGGTTATGCCCCCAGTTCATTGTCCCTCCCCAGTGAGCAGGGACTGGGGGTGGGCGAGAGGCCGGCCAGCAGAGCAAGAGTGACCTCGGCCAGCACGGGAGCAGAAGAAAACTGGCCTAGATAGTGGACTCCTGGCCAACGCTCCACCCCGCCGTTGCTCAGATGAGGAAACAGGCTCTCAGAGGAGAAGGGCTTTCGTAGTGGTACAGCCAGGACTTAGGTCTTTCAAAACATCCCTCGTCTATGTGGCTTGTGGGGCTGCTGGTCTAAGTGCCATGAACGCGGTCTCACTATGACTGTGCCTGCTGAGGAGGCTCAGGGCATCAGAGCAGACTGCCTGGAGGAGGTGGCATAGCTTTTGGCTAAGATGTGAGCAAGGCTGGAGGAGGTTTCAGTTAGCCTCAGGTTCCAGCAGACAAAGAAGAAATCCAGCTGGGGAGGAGGTGGGCACCAAAGACTTTCCAAGAAAGGGGGACAGGGCCTGCCTTGGGGCAGCTCACCTCCCCAGCCCCATCAGGAGCTGCCAGTGGCAGGGCAGTGACCTCATGAGGGAAATATGCATCTTCCTGAGCCAGGAACAATAGGATGGGGGTGGTGCGGGGAGAAAGCGTGCTGGGCAGGAAAGGGCTCCCTGGCCGCCTGTCCCCCCGACCAGCACAGCTTAACCCTTCACAGACCCTTGCCCGAACCCTCACCCGAAGGTGCACTGGAGCCCAAAGGCCCTGGCCCACATCCAGCCAGCCAGATCCTTGTCCTGTAGAGGAGGAAATTGAGGCCCGGAGAGGGAGAGACCGACCCCTGGTCTCCACTGGTGCCAGGTCAGGAAGGGAAGGTGGGGAGAGGGACGGTCCATGCAGAGGGCCGGACACCATGGCCATGGCCACAGGGAGACGGTGTCTGCCAAGGGGACATCAGACACATGGGACCCTGTGTCAGCATGTGGTTCCTGGGACGTGTCCCTGAGGCTGGCCTCCAACTCAGGTGGGAGAAGAGCCGCGAGGCTCTGGAACTCGCCGGGACCTTCTCTGGCCCGTCCTTCCTACAGGAGCTGGAGTGGGGGCGCCTGCTCCGAGCCTCGGTTTCCCCATTCGAAGAGTAGGGTGGACACGCAGCATGAGGGCTGTGGTGGTGACAGGTGGGCAGGTCCCCGGCTCGTGGGGCCCTCACCCAATCCTCCCTCTGAGCAGGTGTTTTGGTGCCATTCACAAGGAGCCTGTAGGAGACAGGTGTGGCCAGTCGGACACAGTGCCGAGGTGCCTGTGCCCATAGGCCGGCATGGGCGGGATGACCTGGGCTCACGGGGAGTAGTGACCGACGTGGTGGAGGGATGCTGTGCTGCGGCCAGCATGAGCACTGGGAGCTGACAGGACAGTGGGCCAGGGAGAGATGGCAGGAGGCTGCCGGGTGTCCCAGAGAAAGGCAGCGAGGACGGGGGACACACCACGGCCATCACCATCACTGTCCCCGGGCACTGCGAGGGACATGTAGTCACCTTTAGTTTGCAGATGAAGAAACTGAGGGAGACCCAGGGACACAGCTGACACCCTCGTAAATGGCGCAGGTCCAGGCCAGAACATGGAAGGCGGGTGGGTGAGGGTCACCCCAGGCCAGGAGGAAGGGGCTGCCAAGCCAGCCCTACAGGACAGCTGCAGACAAACGTGGAGGGAGGTGGCTCAGGACCAGCTCGGCAGAGGGGACAGTGGCAAGCAGGGCACAGGGCAGTGCCCGACGTGGGAAACCAGGGTGGGGCTAAGAGGTGCTGGGAGCCCAGGGCAGAGCTGCCCACCCTCCCACTGGGCCAGAGGGGTGGCCAGGGCCTCTGTGCAGGGAGGAAACAGAGTCAGGATGGCAGGGGGAGGTGGCAGGGTCCAGAGTCCAGGGGCTGCTACCCCACCACACGGCCACCCCTCCTCCTCCTTCTGTTTCCTCCTCGGGGTGCGGCACGGGGCACCCGAGCTGCCTGGGGGCCAAGGGAGAAGGGCTGATGGCCGTGGGCTGGGGCATCAGGAAGAGGTTCTGGAAGGAGGCGACACGGTGGCACACAGCCCACGCCAGGAGTCGGAACACTCGTCTTGGCCCCACTCTGGGCCTCGGTCCCACTGCCTGTGACACAGGGGAGCCAACAAGCTGATGTCTGTGGTCTGTGGGTTCTGCCCAGCTCTGCAGGAGATGGGGGATGCCTCTCTGTGCCTCAGTTTCCTCATCTGTTAAGCGGGAGGGATTGTAACTGCTCCCCCTAGGGGGTGCAACTGAAACCGCGCCCAGCGTGTAGCAGGAGAGAACTAAGGTGGCCTAGTCTCCAGGCACCATGGGGCGCCATGAGCCCCAGGCAGCCGTCGGCGCACCACGGTTCCTCTGTGTGACACTAAAGCAGAAGGAGCATTCGTTTACGCAAACATAAAAAGGCCCGGAAAAATCTACATCAACCTGATGTCAGTGTTTACCCTGCAGAAGGGTCCTAGCAGTATCTGTACGGTCTCCTTTTTTTTTACAAGGAGAATATTCTCACGCGTTACTGGAGTTGTTAACGAATGAACGGATGGAAAAGAAAAGATGGGAGGAAGTGTACCAGAGGGGCCGGGTGCAAGGCCCAGGCTTTCCTTTCCCAGAGGGGCTGCAGGCTGGGAGGGACGTGAGCCATCTGAGTCCTGGAGCACCAAGGCAGCGGCAGGACTAGACCTGGGGTCTCCGGACCCGGGTGGGCACCTCGTGGGTCTGCCTTCTGCCACCAGCCGGGCTAAGCTCCTCGGAGCCAGGCAGAGCCCAGGGACGAGAGGACCAGAGTCCCCAGATGACAGCTGCCAGGCCAGGGCAGCGGCTGGGGGCAGGGGTCCTAGTCCGAGTCCCGCCTGCCCCCAGCCGCTGTGTCTCCCTGTGAGCCCTCGCTCTGCCTTATTTGGCTTGGAAGAGAAGCCCATAAACACTTCCCTACCAGCTTCTGCCAGTAGGCCAGCAGGGCGAGAAGAGGAGGAAGAGGAAGAGGGAAGACAGACGGGGCACGTGGAGGCTGCCTGGCTGTCCTCTGCCCTCTGGAGACGCCCAGGCAGCTGGGTCCACAGCCCCCACAGCAGCCCCCACAGCACTCGAGTGGCCACACCTGCCCCAGCCCCCCAAGGCAGGGGACAAAAATCCAGAATCTGGTCTGAATCCAGACCCAGACCCAGAGGTGACTCAGGACTTAGATCCATCCCCTTTCTGGAAGAGGAACGCTGGCGAGGTCGGCCTAGGGCATAGGGGGAGCCGGCCATCTGAGCGCCCCCCCACCCTTTGGGGGCAGGAACTGTGGTGGGAGTCAACACAGGCAGGGGGCCTGGCGTCTCAGAGGCCCTGGGCACGCAGGGCCCTTGGAGAGCATGCAGACCGGGAAGTGGAGGGTGGGAAGAGGAGCTGAGGGCCCTGGCCGGCCCACACCAGCCCCGCCAGCCACGCCCGTGGCCCAAGGAAAGCCTGGTCCTCCCAGACACCAGCCACTCAGCATCCTGTGCTCCAGTCACTCGCCTCCTGCTTGTCACCTGCTCATCACCCTCTGTGAAACACTCTCCAGCACATGCCTGCCTGAGACCCCGTCCCCCGCCAGCGCCCACCACCCCACAGGCCCACCTAGTGAGGGGCAGCCTCTCTGCCCCCTTGGCGACCCTGGCACTGGCCACACACTGGCCTTCGGGGCTTTACTGGACAGTCGCAGGGCTGAGACCCTCACGGCATTCCCACTCCCCGCCTGGCCCCGAGCCGAAGGACGGAGGGAGGCCCCCTCCTGCCTCACGGAGAGCCGAGAGGAAGCTGGGGAGCTCATACCCTCACCCCTTCTGAGGGCTGGCGCAGATCCCGAGGCGCAGAGAGGAAGAGGTCTAGAGCCTGTCACAGTTTACAAAGCTCTAAAGGAGCTTCACAGGAAAGAAACCGAGGCCGCCACAGAACGGAGACCACAGGACTCACACATGGGCTCCTGGGGGAGGCCAGGGCAGGGTGAGGGGCCCTCAGCAGCCGTGGGCAGGAGAGGCCGAGGGGCACAGTGACCTGCCTGGAGCCTGGCCAAGAAGCCTGGGGCACTGCCGTGCTGGCCAGGGTTTAACCAGCATGGTGCTCTGGTTTAACCAGCATGGTGGGGCCGGCCCAGCAGCGCAGCAGTTAAGTGCGCACATTCCGCTTCGGCAGCCCAGGGTTTCACCGATTTGGATCCCGGACGCGGACATGGCACTACTTGGCAAGCCATGCTGTGGCAGGCGTCCCACATATAAAGTAGAGGAAGATGGGCACAGATGTTAGCTCAGGGCCAGTCTTCCTCAGCAAAAAGAGGAGGATTGGCAGCAGATGTTAGCTCAGAGCTAATCTTCCAAATCAATCAATCAATCAATCAATAACCAGCATGCCATCTGGGTAGCTTGGTGTCTGGGTTTAACTAGCATGGTGTCCAGGTTTAACCAGCATGGCGTCTGGGTGGCTTGGTGTCTGGGTTTAACCAGCTCAGCGTCAGGGTTAGGAAACCTGGCTTCACGGTCACCTGACCTGAGCAGGGCCAGGCAGAGACGGCCAGGCCCCCTCCCGGCACCGCTAGCTCCATGAAGCCATGGTGAGTGCCCAGGGCTGAGGGGGCCTGATGGCCACTGTGTGCTGGGCAGAGGAACCCCAAAGTCCTCCCACTCAACCCCCCCGGGTTTGGAGAGCACCCACCAGCTTGGAGCCGGGCCACGCTCCAGCCACACTGGGCCTACGCTGTTGGTGAAACACCTGACTCGTGTCGGCCATGAGGCTCCGAGGGGCGGGGGACAGCAGCAGACAGGCAGCAGCGAGGGGTGGACGGAGGGGACTGGACCAGTCCTGGGGGCTCCTGATGGTGTAGCAGCAACAATGCCGTGGGGGCAGGCTTGAGACCCCACAGGAGCCCAGGCCGACACCACTGTGCCCATTCCACAGATGCACAGACCGAGGCTGCAGAGGACGTGGCTCCCCCAGGTGATGGCAGCTGAAGCAGGAGGGACCTGAACCCCTGAGCCCGACCTCTCAGCCAGCACTGCCCTGTCCCAAGGAGCCCAGGCTGGGGGTGACGGGTGGGGCAGGGTGCTCCTGGGGGGTGCAGGCGGCCTGGCCTCACTGACCGTTTACAGGCCTCCTGACCCCAAAGTGTCTGAACGTGGAGTCACCTCCAGGTCCCCCACCACAAGTAGACGTTCTCTGCCAGGCAGACAGGTGAGCAAGGAGGGGCTCGGCCATCAGTGAAGACCCACCTTCCAGCCGAGGAAACATTCCCCACATGGGACCCACTGCTCCTCTCCCAGGACCCTCCCCACTGCCCAGGGCCGGAGAACCACAGTGGCCTTGGCCCGTCGTTGGTCCTGAGCTCTGCTCCCCTGAAAGGTCACCACCCTGCCACAGCGACCCCTCCACCCACAGGGACGTGCCCAGATTCCAGGCCAGCGGTGGGGCCCACCTTCCACAGGGAGGGACCCCCATGCACAGACCCCCACCCTGGGCAGGCACCAGGCTCCCATCTGCACAGCCACCTCCACAGGTAAACAGGCAGACGGGCGGGCGCCCAGGAAGGGGCATTTTACGGACGCAGGGCCCCGAC
Source organism: Equus quagga (assembly GCF_021613505.1). Lineage (NCBI taxonomy): Eukaryota > Metazoa > Chordata > Mammalia > Perissodactyla > Equidae > Equus > Equus quagga. The sequence goes on from NC_060279.1 coordinate 79,314,724, forward strand.
GCGTCGCAGCCCCCACACTGCCCACACCCACCTCCGCGGGGATGTGGTTTGGTAATACCACCCCACCCACCAGGCCACCCAGAGCTTAGAACCCGATGGAGGGGGCCCACAGTGAGGGGGTGACACAATCAGCCCATCATGAGGTCCCCACAGCCAGCAGCTGGCACAGGAAGCCCTGCTGCCACACGGTGGGTGGGAGAGGGAGGCGGGCCTCATCCTCAGGTCACTGCCCTCCTGGATTCCTGCCACCAAGACTCCCCAGGGACGGGCAGGACCCCTTCCAGCCTCAAGGAAAGGGGCTCCCAGCTGCGCTGCACCCCCAGACTGTGAAGGGCAGACCCCACCATGCGGTGACTTTCGCCAGGTCATACAGGGTCCTCGCTGCACTGCTGTGAGTGCTCCCAAGGCCTGGCCCTGGGCTCCATGCCAGCGAGGGCCTCCTGTTGGGCCATTTGTCAGATGGGGAGACTGAAGCTTGGTGGGCCCAGCCGGGCTGCCTGTGTGGACATCACGTCCTCCCACAGCCTCACTGCTCTCCTGGAGACCGAGCTGCGACCTCTGTGCCTCTGCACACGAAGCTCGGTACCATCTGCTCTTTCCTGGACCCGCAGGCCCAAACTCGCAAATGCCACCTTGGTGGAACAACCTACATGCGACCCGCACACCAGGTCGCCGGGGACAGACAGCAGCTCCAGGCAGCAGCCCCTGACAACAGGAGCATCCGTCCACGGGCGGCCTTGTCACAGAGGGTGCCCATCGGGAGGCACAGATAGAAGTGGGCATGGTGACAGGACAGCAGCTCGGGGATGGGGCCAGGTGACACCTGGAGATCCAGGTTATGATTCGTGTCTGCCCAAGTGTCCAGCTGGCAGCTGGCGGCTAACATCCTCCGCTGGAATGAGGCCACCGCACGGAGCTGCCGCCTGGAGCAGGAGGGTCTGTGCTGGCTGCCCCGGCGCACCCGCAGCTCCTCTAGGAGAGGGCAGCGGGAGGCAGGGAAGGCGCGAGGCTGACCGTGAGCAGAGCTGGCTGTGGGCCCACGGCAAGTCACTGCTTCTCCTCTGTGACCTTCGGTCTCTCATCTAGAAAGTGGGGACGGCAGTCCTGGCCCTGCCCTCCCAGGGTGACTGTGAGGATCTCTGAGACAGACGTGCAGGAGCATCTGCCTGTGGGGGTTCCCGCAAGCGTGGGGGGAGCGAGCGTGAGGGGAGGGCGAGTGGCTTCAGGAACCAGAGTTCACTCTAGAACTCAAGCAGGTGCACACCCAGCGCCCTCACCACCTGGAGCTGCTCGCTGGTTTCCCGAGCGCACAGAGGAGGCCCAGGTCTCCCGTCCCCCCACCCTCCCTGCCTGACCCCGAGAGTCCAGAGGCCTCAGACCACACAGATTAGCGCAGAAAGGGGTTGGCCTCAAGCTCTGGGTAAACAAACACGCTCCAGGACCTGGAACTGCCCCCACCCCCACCTCCACCCCACCCCCGAATTCCAGGCTAATGGATATGACTGGTCCTGCAGAGGTGGCCCCACTGGGGGCACCTGAAATGATGGGTGTGATGAGGCCACGCCGCACAGGGGACTTTCCTGAACCAGGACACAGGCCTCTCCACCAGGCTGTGCACCTCGTCCTCAGAGGCCACGTGCCTGGGCACCCAGCACCCCTCACATGGACAGAAGCTACCCAGGACTGACCACCAGACAGGGCCTCTCCCACCCTCAAGAATGGCCCCACCCAGAGCCGCTCAGGCCTCAGGGCAAGGGTGGCCACCTCGCTCCTGCATGCAGAGGGCAGAGGATGCAAGAGTTTGACACGGGGCCCGCACGAGAGCACCCAGCCAGTGAGGTGAGCCAGCTTGCGTGGCGGGAGAGCGTGCTGCACATTAGGACTCAGGCTCTCTGCTGCAGGCCCCCAATTAACACACACAGAGCAGCTGTTGCGTGTCAGGTGTGCTCATAAACCCAGTGATGCGGAAAGGAGCAGGACAGCCAAGGGGCCACCCTCAGCGACCAACGGTTTCCTGGGTACAAAGGTGGACAATTAACTAGCACACAAGAAACACAAGAGAATGAGATGATGAAAACATGAAGCCTGCGGGAGCCAACAGGGTGGGTGCTGCTCAGATGGGTCCTGAGCAAAGCCCTCTCCTTTGAGGGAGACGGGACCTGGCCGGGAAACCCCGCAGCAGCACATCCAGTGCAAAGGTCCTAGGGTGGAAATGCCTGGGAGCTAGCTCTCAGGGGACCCAGAGGAGGGCAGGGGACGGGTGTCGAGGTGGGACTTGCTGTGACACACAGCACAGGCCACATGCAGTCTCTGGGTCTCAGTCACAGGAGACTGGATCCTTTTGAAGGCCCCTCTGCAACATTTTCCCATCAATTTTTTATTGTGACAAAATTTAGCATAACCCATTCTAAAGAGCTGCGGTCCTCAAAGGGGGGTTCCCAGGCCACACCATCGGCATCACCTGGAGATCTGGTAGCAATGCAGATTCTCAGGTTCGCCCAGACCCGCAGGGCCAGCCCTGCAATCCATGTTGTAACACCCTCCAGGGACACGGGCGTGCCCTGCAGACGGAGACCCAGCGCTCCGGAAGGTTACCTCAAGAGCTGGAAGGAAGCAGGCGTGTCATTTTTCCAACTTAGAAGGAGCAAAGGCTTATTCACTACAGTCCACTTGCCACACCTGTCCTTTGATGTGTGGCATCCAACCTGACGGTGTGACCGGGGACGTCCCCTGGGAGATCAGTGCCCTCTGTCCTCGTTACCTGGCAGGGGTCACCTTGTCCCTCTCGATCTCTGGCTGCTGCCTTCTTCCAAGTCGTGTCTCTCCCCCAGGAGCATGGCCCACAGCAGCCGGGCCAAAGGTAGCGGGGGCTTCCACAGAGCTCTGGGCTGTGACTGCCTGCCGGTGCCACCCCTGAGGGCTAGGGCTGCCTTTCCAAACCTGGGGGTCCACCCCAGGCAGACTGGGGCCCACGTCTACCCCCAGCTCCGGGCCTGGGACACAGGTTGGGGTGCTGACCCAGAGCCCTGCCCTGTGACTCAGTCCCCCGGCCTGTCTGCTCTGGCTTCTGCAGAGGCCCCAGAGCCTGGTCATAGGCTGGCCCTGTTCTCTAGGGCCCTTCCCCTGCACCTAGGGAGGAATGCCACCCGGCCACCTCCTACTGGCAGGTGGGGGCAGGGTCACTGGCTCCAGGGGGGCAGCCTGGCCAGGTGGTGGAGGGGGCCCCTTCAGAGCCCTGGCGTCCCCGGGGATGAGGGGCCGAGGCCAGGGTGGCACAGGGCAGGCGTCTCAGTCAGGGTGTTTAGGAAGGTGGCTGGGGTCATCTCTGCACATTTCAGCAGGACACGGTGTCAGGTCCTACTCAACCCGCCCCCTCTGTACCTCGGTTTCCCCTTTAGGGAAATGGTACAACAATGCTCCCCAGCAGATGCCAGCCCCAGCACAGCGCCTGTCCCCAGAAGGCACCCCCCACTGCCTTCTGAAGTGCGTCACAGAGCTTGTGTGATGACCGGGTGACAGGTCGTGCTCGGGGCGGCCTGGAGAACTTGATAAGCTATCTCCATCCGGGACAAGGGCACTGAGGTCAGGGGACGTGCCGGTCACGCTGGGTGCTCAGCTCTGCGTGCTTCCTCAGAGCGGGCAGGCTGGGAGCGGGGTAACGGGCCTCCGGGCTAGCGTGGCGGTGAGCTGATGAGTCAGCTTGGCGAGGCCACGGCCCCAGCGTTTGGTCAAACACAGCCTGGACTGTGGCTGGGAAGGCAGGATTTAGGATTCACACTTAACTCTGTGGACTCTGAGTAAAGCAGGTGACCCTCCCTGACGTGGGTGGGCCGCGGCCGGTGGATGAAAGCCTTAGGAGGCGGGACCGAGGCCCCACGGGATGAGGGAACGCTCAACAGCCGCCCTGCGGAATGCGGACTCAAGATCAAAACGTCAACTCTTGCCTGAATTTCCAGCCTGCCAGGTTGTCCTGCAAATCTCAGACTTGCCAGTCCCACAACCATGTGAGCCAGTTCCTTAAAATCAACCTTCTCTCTCTCTCATGTGTACGGATGATGGACGCACGTGCGTGTACCCATATGCACATATGCGTTACAGGAGATAGCCCAACTACCGAGACCCCAGCGGTCCTGTCTCTCTGGGGAACCCTGACTGACCCCTGGTTTCGAGAGTCTGCACTGTGCACACCAGGCTGGCCCATCTCTCTGAGACCCGGGCCCAGGAAGCTGCTCTGGACGCTGTGTGGCTCAGGGCTGGGTGAGCAGCGTGCGGGGGCCCCGCACGTCCTCTGGAAATTCAACAAGCCCATGAAGTGGCCAAGGGAAAAGTCAACACGGTCCGCTCATAACAACCAGCCTGGGCAGCGGCTCAGCCCAGCCCCACCCAGGAGCCAGCCTGGGACAGGCCCAGCCCACGCTGCGCTGAGCACCCAGGCACGAGGGGACGGGTGCAGGCCTCCCCAGGCTGGAACCCTGGACTCCATCAGGCTAGGAGTGGGCCTCAGTTTTCCCCTTGTGTGAAAGGTCACTGACCAGCTCAATATAACATTCACTTTCCTTTTCTTCTCTTTGCAAAAGGTTTTTAGCTGCAGAGAAGCACAGAAAGTAGGCGCTCTGGTCACAGAAAGTAACAGCCAGCCCCGCTCCTCCGGCACCGTCTCCTTGCCTCTGACACGCTTCTCCTGCCAACTCATATTTTACCGAATGAAACTCCACTGACGAAGCTGAAGGGCCCTTTGCTCATCTCCCCACAATCCCTCCCTCCTCCTCTCAAAAAGCACTTGTGAATTTGGGGATATGCTTCCTGGAAAGGGCCATTTCTGAGCTCTGGAATCCCATCCGGGGTCATTTCCAAGCGGGCATGCCGGGCCTGTGGCTGTGGTCTGTCTGGGGCCAGAAAGAACAAAAGAACCTCAAAGCATGCTGACCTTCCTGGGCCAGGCCCTGCACCCGCCCCAGAGGGCCCAGCCTCGCCCACACTCCTGCCAGCCCCGCTGGGCCCCTCCCAATTCCCGGGAGACCAGAACCCAGAGGCCTGGCGAGGGGGCAGGCCCTGGCCTCGGTATAAGCAGGCCGGCTTCTTCCGCTCTGAAGTCAGCGCTGAAACCGCCAGAGGCATGAAAAGGCATGAAACCAGAGGGGCTGAGAGTGGCTGAGGGGAAGCGATGGCTCTGTGCAAAGCCCTGCCCCCTCCCCGGCCCTCCCCCAAGTGCGATGCCCTCAGCTCAGCCCAGGCGCCGGCCCTGCGCTCACAGGACAAGCACACGCCCGGTGGAGGGAGGCCCCACTGCTGTCTGCTCACCCGGGAGGGGCTGTGTTTGGGAGGGTCACAAGCCAAGGCCACTCAGCCGATGAGTGACAGAGCCAGCCTGGCCAGCTCCAGCCTTTAACGTGGGGCCGCCTCCCGGGCAACCAGGGAGCAGCAGCCCCTCTCAGGACTCAGAGCAACGAGGGGAGCCGAGGACTGGGACTCAGCTCCCTTCTAGGCGCCCGCCGCGACAGGACAAAACCCATGCCCCCTGACACGCCCCCAGCCTTCGCAGATGTGCCCACAGCTCCTCGACAACCGGACTCTTCCCTAAGCATCCACTCGGCTCACACCCGCCGCCCCCCACGCAGCCCTCCCCGCACTGCATACGTGGCGGGCACGCCCCCGTGTCCTGCCTACCTCCCTGCCACCTTAATTCAACAGACCCTCCAGGCCCAGGCTTGCAACGTGAGACCCACGAACCCCTGAAGCTCTGAGCTGCCTCAGATGGTGGGGGGAGGGGCCGAGGCACAGGCCGTCACCCAAGGCTGGGCCCAGCCCTGCAGACTTCCAGAGCAGCCGGCGCAGGCAGCTGCCAGCGGCCTCTCCTCCAGCACCACTGTGGCACAGTGGGCGTTTCAGCATGCTGCCTGGCGCCTGCAGCCCCTCCTCCCATGCCCCATCTGGCCCCGGGACCACGCAGTGGGGATGGCAGGAGTGTCCCCACCACCGGCACGCTGGCTCCTGGTGATGGATAAGCTCCCCAGATGAGAGCAGAAGACGATTAAGCAGTCACTTAAGAGCAGAGCGAGGCCGATCCCTGCACCCTGGGGGAGGCAGCGGTTGGGGACAGGGCAGTCCTGGCTAAAGCTATACGTCCAATTCCAGGAAACAGGGGAGTGAGAATGAAGACCCAGCACACTGCTGGCTCACCCTACATCCTGTTTTTATGGAAAACTAATCTAATTCCTAACTGTAAAGCAAGCAGCTGACATCCGTGGGGGTCCCTGGAGGCCATGATGTACAGGCCCCCCTGAGGCCTGAGGGCTCCCTTGGTCTGGCGTGGCCCAGCCAGCCTCCCCACCGCCAGCTCCACTCGCGAGGGTCAGACCCTCTATCCCAGCATGCCCCCGCCCCTCGCCCCAGACCCTTCCCGGCAGCGAGGAGCAGGTCAGCTCTCGTCCACCCCTCCCCCCCACCATCTCAGCTGGACCCTGCTCCTTGAAGGCCTCAGCCAGTCTGCGTGGGGACAGCTGTCACCTCAGGGCTGCCGCCCATGATGGGCAAGTTGGACGCACCAGAGATGCCACGAGCTGGAAGGACCTGATCCTGGGCCTGGCAGACTTGTGGCTATGGGACTCAGGCTTTGGGGTCAGAAGAGACTTGGCCAGAGGCCTAGTTCCACCTCTGTGGGTTGCGGCCCTCTCTGAGCCTCAGTTTCCTCACCTGTAAAAGGGGGACGCCAACCACATCCATGCAGAGGCTGAAGTGACTAAGGTCGTGATTGGAGCACCAGCATCATTTTCTTTATTCACATGAAGGTGTTTGCCAACGCCCACCTGGGGCAGGACCTGCGCTCCAGCCTGAGGGCCGGAGGCTGCTCTGAAGATGCCAGCCACCTGCCCAAAGCCGCAGAGCCCTGGGAGCAGAACCAGGCCTCACCGCCCACTTTCCACCACTGCACCCTGACCACAGACACCCTTCCAGGCCCCTCCTGCTCCTCAGGGTCAGAGGTGAGCCTTGGGGAACCTGGAGGCTCGTCGACACAAGGAAAGAAGCCTAAAGCGGCATCTGGCCGGCTCCCCCAGCCCCAGGCCTGGCTGCCACTGCGGCTCCCCCCGGGTCCCCGCTAACAGACAGACAGGACAGACGTGTGGTTCCTGTGCGCCTCCTCCAGCTGCTGTAGCCGATGGCAGGACACCAGTGAGGGCCAGAGGGCAGGAGGGCCAGGGAGCCGAGACAGGTGGGCAGGCCTGGTGTCAACTCCTGTACTCAGAACGCCAAGTGGGGCTGTAGAAACCCATTCCCAACGCCTCCTCTACAGTGTCCCTCTCACCTGGAGAGGTCCCCAAGGCCAGGGCCGCCCCCCCACCCACACGCAAACACATTCACTGGCTGGGGTCCCTCCCCACCTACTCTGTTGGCCAAAAGCACACAATTCGATCCTTGCAGCTTTGATCTAGACGGATCCCATGGGAGTCTGAAGGCACAGGCAGCCCACAGGGACAGCCTGACACCCATTCCCTCTGCAGCATGCCCCGGCCTCTGTGCTTGATGCCAACCACACACTCGCCCTCCTGTGACCCAGCACACGGGCCCCAGAGCTGATGTCTGGTTCCATCCCTTCCAGCTGTGCAACTTGGAACTTGCTTAAGCTCTTCAAAGTGCGAACCTTTGTGGTGCTGCCTTGAGGACGGCACAGGGTCTCACGGGTGGGCAGCCACACAGGGCACGGCTGTCGTGCCCCTTCCATCAGCTGACTCCCAACCCCGTCCTGAGAGCAGGGAGCTTCCAGCCAAGGCTGATGATGGCCCCCAGTGTGCAGGACCCAGCATCCTTCCTCAGGGGGGCTAGGGGCATCAGGAAACACTCTCAGCTGCCAGCACTCTCAGGAGCTGGGCAAGGTGGCCCTCAGTGTGGGCTCCCACCACCCCAAGCCAGGGCTCCATGCTGGGAGCAGGGGCTTGTGCCTGCCCAACCGCTCCCTCCTCCCTGGCCTGGGGAGGACCCTCCCACCAGCAGCCCACAAAGTCAGTGCCCTCAGTGCTGCCCTGCGGGAGTGCCCAGCACCGTGACTCAGCCAGACCCAGCAGGTTCCACTGTTCCCGCCTGAGCGGTCAGCCATGGGCTGGGTGTCCTTGCTCCGACGCCCGGTCTCAGCCATGGGACGTCACCAAGCCATCAGTCAACTCAGCCAGGACTCCTCACCTTACCGGCAAGGCCACCAACATGCCCCGAGGCCTTTGGTGAAGAGCTCCCTAATCAGAGCGCTGTGACAAGCAGCTGCAGGGGGCAGGCTTCCTTGGGAGGCACATGCAGCCCGGCCACCCTGAGATGCCATGATGGAGAGACTCGTCATGCACCCGCAGCCCGAGGCAGAGCAAGGGCGTGGGACAGGTGGCACCACCCCTGCCTCTTGCTCAGGTGGATTTTGCAAGGTACTTCCACCCACACCACCTGGCAGGTTGTCCCCAGGGCCATGAGGCCACACAGGGCAGGCTATAATCTTACGAGTGGAAATTAAACCAAGTGGGGCGTGGAGAGGGCCAGTGGATGGAAGGGTGGCTGCAGGTACTGGGTGCCTAGAGTAGCAGGTTGGTATGTCCCACTTCTAAAGGTGGAGAGTCCAAGGCCCAGAGAGGCTGAGTAACTTGCCCCAGGACGCCCAGCAGCAGAGCTAGGACTTGGAGCCATGTCTGACAGGACCGGCTGGAGGCAGGAGGAGAAAGGTGACGAGAAGCTTGGCCTGGGAGCTTTTCCAGGCCACTGCCTCTGCTCCACAGGTACCCGCCACCCCCGCAGACAGAGGAAGGCACGTGTTGCCTCCCACCCCACTGGTTCTGAGGACACTCATTGCCCGGCAGCTGCTGGGCACACAGGGGCCACGCACGTTCGAGCCTGAATCCCAGCACGGCCACACTCTGGAGCACCCCAGTGACAGTGTTCAGGACAGGGCAGAAGTCAGCAGAGGTCCCAAGGCTGCCCCAGTGGGCCCCACCTTTCACCTGCACAGAGCGGGGCTGGGGCAGAACAGGCGCCACGGTGGTGACACAGGCGGCAATGACGTCCAAACACCCCGATGCCCTGGGGCCGGCCTAGCAGGAGGCTTGGCTCCCCACTCGGCTGCTAGCACGACCATCCCACCACCACCGAGACCCCGGGGTCCAGCATCTCGTGTCTCCAAGGGCTGATTTCCCAGGCCTGTGTCAGAACTGGGAAGAAGTGGCAGGAATCCTGGCCGCCTGCACGGAGGCAGTGAGGAAGCTGCGGATGCAACTTATCGTCCAGTGTCCAGTCAGCCTCTGGGGCCGTGTGGCCCAGCCACTGGCAGGAGCTACCACCAAGGGCACTGTTCAGGGAGGAAACCAGTCCCAAGTTACAAGTGACCAACGGACAGGCCAGGGATGGAGTCTCTGGAGGATCTCACACGACGGCCCTGCCCCAGGCAGGCCGGGCTTTGCGAGAAGCAGGCCAGGTCTGGCAGAGGGTACAGAGGAAGCATGGTGCCCCAGCTCCTTTCCCCATAAAATAGTTCCAATGCCCTGCCATCCCCTCCTCTCTGAGGGGTGACCCTCGGCAGCTCCCACCTCGTCCTTAAGTCACCCGTGCCAAGGCACAAGCTCCTGAGGCCACCTGGACAGGACGCACCTGCCCCTGCCCCTCGGCAGCACTGTCCTCCCTGACAGGGCCCACTCCGTCCAGAAAGCCACAGCCCCCACACGGGCCTCGCCCGCCCCGCAGGCTCCTGAAGACACCGCTGGACACCCTGCCGGCTCCCGGCCCCTCGGGAGGCCTGGAAGTGTCTCGCAGGCTCTGGAATGTGATATGGCCTGTCCAGCCCAGAAGCTTCTGGAGCCTCCTCTGGAGGCAGCAATTACTCTTCTTCCCTCTGCCTCGTGCAGCCTCCACCCCTGAGGGTTGGGGGGTCCTCCCAGCTGGGGCTCCTCGGTTCAGAGCGGGCCTCTAGAGGAGCATGGGCCCCTGGTCCTTGCCAATACCTCTTGGCGTCCTGCCCTTCATTACGTGTTTCCACGATGGGGACCCTGGGCAGACAGAGAGGGACAGGACGGCCGCCGAGAGCAGAGAGCTGAGGGGGGGCACCCCCGCATGGGGAACCGGGACGTGATGTCTGCCCAATTTAGGGGCATGAGAGGAGATGGAAAGGGAGAAGACGGGCCTCGATCCAGAAACAATCCAGAGATGTGTGGACAGGAGATGGTTTGGTGGGAGGCGAGACGCTGGGAGTGAGCACGGGCTCCCTCCCTGTGAGCTGCTGCCTGGGTTTTGTTTATTCAGCATAAGCCAGGCCTCACTGTAGAAGGACTGAGAACGGCGGCCCCCACCCCCCAGCCCTAGCAGGTGTCTCCACCTGCAATCCCAGGGGCAGAAGGGCACCCAGCGTCCCCCGGCTTCCTCAGGCAGAGGACACAGGGACACAGGACCCTGAGCTCACCCCCACCCTCCAGTGTCCAGGACCCGTGTGGAGCCTCCTCTGGGCCAGAGATGCTCTAACACTTGGCCTCTGTGCTGACCTCCTTCTCCTGCCGTCATACTATCTGCCCATTTGTCAGGATGGGGACACTGGAGCAGGGGAGGTCCTGGCCGAGGTCACGGAGCAAACAGGTGCCAGGATCACATGGCTTCCCCTGAAGAATGAGGCTGCCCCACACGAGGGCCCCCTCAGGCACCACCCCGGGGCCCACACAGGGCCTCAAGCCTCTGCCCCTCGGTCCTCCAGGTTCCTCAGCACCACCAAGCCCCCTCCTGACCTCCAGAGATTAGGGCCCTCCTGGCCGCCTCTCCCTGGCTGGAAGGTCTGCGCCCACTGATTACGCGGCTCCCACAGCAGGATGGAAGTGTCACAGCTGGGGCTTGGGAGCCGGGTGCGGGGTGACCCTGAGACCCGGAGCATCAGAGGGCGCAGCTTCAAGCAGGGTCCGCGTGTCACAGCCTCCGCCTACGTCCACTTCCCACCCGCAGGATCGGGCAGTGGCCGGCCTGGCCCTGACCAGGCAGGGTGACATCAATGAAGAAGCAAGGCATGGTCAGCAAGATGGCTCTGCAGAGAGCGGAGGAGCAATGGCTGTGCGGCCAGGGCCAGGCTCTGAGCTGGCCTGAGGGCCGAGGGGACAGAAGAGGGAGCAGGACGCGGTGCTGGCCCATGAGGAATGTGGCCGTGCTGCCGAGGACTCACAGGAGCCCTTCTACTGGGGAGAGGCTGGGAGAGCACTGGGACACATGGGGCTGCCTGGTGTCAGACAGGACAGGCCCCAGCGCCAGGCTGCGCGGGATGCCCAGACGCCACACTTGCCAAAGCACCTGGGGGTAGTGCTGTGGAGCCCTGAGAGCATCCTGTCCCTGAACTCAGGGTCCAACGTGCGGAGTCTGTCCGAGGGGGACAGCCAGAAGAGGGAAAGTCAGGCATTATACCGAGCGGTCCCTGTGCCCCTGGGAACAGCAGGCAGATCAGGAGCCCAGGTGGTCACAGTGCAGTAGCCAAAAGGAGCACGCTCCATCCAACAGGGGGCCTGGGGAGGCCACGCTGAAGACAGGGCATGAGACCCAGGCAGGCCGGAGACACCCAGGACAAGAGGGGCAAGCAAACGGGTGGCCCTGGGACAGGGGGACAAAGGCCCTGGGAGGGGAGCTGAGAGGGTCTGAGGGCTAAGCAGGCAGACGAGGGGTGGGGGGCTGAGCAGGAGGACGCAGGCGGGAAGCAGGAAGCACAGGGCAGGGCCTGGAGGAAGTGGGGACCAGCCCAGCCTGGGCGGAGCGGCCACCCATCAGGAAACACTGAGAGGCCCCTGCCTGCCAAGCACCCGGCCACAGCCGCCCCCTCGATGGGGGAGGAGAGAGGACTTTCTGGCAGGAAGCTGACCGTTTAAACAGAGCAGGTCACCAGTTAGCAGGACTTCGAATTAAAGACACCTGCTCTTAAAAACACTATTAAGAAAATAATTAGGACCGGTCAGCCACAGGCAGGGAAGCACATGCAGGACATGTGGCTGAGAAAGAGCTTAAACCCAGAACCTGTAAAGAACTCCCACAAGTCAAAAATAAAAAGACAATCCAATTTTTTTAAATGGGTGAAATATTTTTAGAGACACCTCCCAGAGAAGATGTCGAAGGTGATGACCATCACTCGGCACCTGAGTGAGGCAGGTTAGAGCCACAGGAGACGCCACTTCGTGCCCACGAACAGGTTGAAGTCAGAGGTCCACACGCCATGTGCAGGCGAGGGTGTGGGCCCCAAAGCCCCCCTGCCTCGCTTCGGGGTGTAAAGACACTACCTGAAGAAGCAATCACGGCGTCCTCAAGGTGAGCCGTGCGCCCCACGCCCAGGCAACCCCACGCCCAGGGGTGTAGGAGCGAATGAAAGTCAAGTGTGTGCACAGAGGGACATGCAGCTGGCAGCCTCGTGCTGGCAGGACAAGCACCTGCGGCCCGTGCAGATGGAGGAGCCATGCACGGGCACAGCCACCTGGACGGCTCCCACAAACACCGCGCTGAGCGACAGCAGTAGACACGAAGGCCATGGCCCTGGTGGCCCCTCGAACGTGAACCCCACATGCAGGCAAAACTAACTGGGGTGACAGAAGCCAGAGAGTCGTGGGGGGGTGACCGGAAGGGGGCATGGGGTCCCCAGGGCAGACGCATTCTCTATCTGGTTTGGGGAGGTGGTTATATGGACGTGCTCAACTGTCAAAACCCGTCCCCCAGAACATGGAAGATGAGGCCTTTGTCCGCTCACAATGTCTCATCTGAAAACACACTGCGTGGACTGGGCGCTGTCCTCCATGGGATTATGTCGGACCCCAAAGCCCAAAGCAGGACCTGCACACGGCAGGTTCTCTAAACATGTGTGTCAAGTGAATGCCCGAAAGAAGGCAGCAGAGGGACCATGTGTCAGCCACAGGAAGATGGTGGCCAAGGGAAGAGCCCGCAGGACCGAGGTGAGGACAATCTCGGGGTGTTGGACAGGATAGAAGCTGGAGGTTTGTGGGGACAAGGCATGGCTGGAGCAAGGAACTGGGGGGTCACCAGGTGCACTGCCATGCTGAAGGCATGGGGCCCGCGGGCTCCCCGGGAGGCAGGAGTGTCAGCGTCAAGAACTCAGGTGCCAATCGGCACTCCAGCTCCATTATATCACCCCCATGTCCTCCTCCGTGACATGTGGCCACCACCGCCCACCTGCTGGAAGTCAAGGTGCTCACTGTGGAGCGCAGCTGCCAGCAGCAGGCGGGGCATTGGCAGGGACTCGCTCTGAGGGGGCACTAGAACGTCGGGGACCCTGTGCCTGGCTGAGGCAGCAGGGTTTTCCCAGTGGGCAGTGGGCAGCTCTCGGGGCTTTATGTGGAGGAACAGCTGCTCAGATGTCTCTGGAAGGCCAGCTGGCCGTGGGACACATCTGGACGCAGAGCCAGAAGCCTGGGGCAGGAGGGCGGAGAGGCCCCTGTGTCTGTCCAAGCAGAGGAGACAATGGCAGTGGACATGGGCGGAGGCTGCAGAGGGCTGGGGAGAAGAGTGGACAGTGAGTTGGAAAAACAATGCAGAGGCTTGGGCCCAAGTGACTGGTCAGCTGGAGGAGGTGACCAGACAACTTCAGGGACGAAGAGGCAGAGCCAGTGCCCAGAGGAGCAGATGGAGGCCGAGGGCCGAGAGCCCGGGTGGCTGGGGAGCTGCTGCCCCTGATCCACATCGGAAAGGCAGCTTGTAAACCCCACCTGGACTTTGGTTAGCAGGGCGCACGGGGGGCCTGCCGGCGAGCACAGCGCCTCACACAGGGTGGCCTCAGGCAGTTCGGGCAACCTGCTCCTTGTAAACAGCACAAGATGGGGGACAGACAGGCGCGGAGAAAGCCTGGTGCTCAGGAGCTGCCGATGGTGTTGTGTGGTGGGGGGTCATGGTGGCCATTATCACCCCTGGCCACAGGCAGATGGAGAGATGCGAAGGAGGAAAGCTGGAAGTGCTAGGACAGGACAGGGGGACGGTGGCTCCCTTTCCCTCTTAAAACCCCTTTAATGTTGTTAAAATGAGGTGGTGTTTTAACCATAAACAGAAATCAAGTAAATGAGAGGAAGGGAGGGAGGGAGATGGACCCGGGGCCGCAGCGGATCCAGGAGGTGAGAGGCCAGGACCCAGGCCTGAGGCTGCGGCTCCTCCTCAGAGGGCCCCCCGCCCTGGGAGCCCACCCTGGTCCCCTCCTGCTTCACCCGTCCGGGCCAGCCACAACCACGGCCACGGTCACAGCCTTTGGCTGCTCCTGCAGGCCTGAGGAATCTGTTTACGTAGCAGTTTTGTTCTCTTCCTTTCCCCCAGAGATCCACAGGAAGGCCATCCAGGGAGGAGGCAGGAGAGCTGGGGAGGCAGAGGCCTAGCTGGCACACCTGGGCCCTGCTGGCGCCGGAGCCGAGACGGGGGCAGCTGGGATGGGGCCTGAGGACGCGTGTCCCTCGCCCAGCTCAGCTCCCTGCAGGGGGCAGCTCCTCCCCAAGCCCCCCACCCCCACCTCACGGATGGACGCCCCCTCCTGCTCTCAGTCGGCCCCAGTCCCCCTCCTGCTCTGCGGGAGCCGGCTGGCTCTTGGGCCCACTTCAGCCGCCCATTCACGAGCAAAGGAAACCACAGGAGGTGGCCGAGGCAGCCACTGTCCCTCTTTAGCCGGAACCCGAGGAAGGAGAAGTGGTCCCAGCTATATATACTTATGGAGAAAAACAGTGTGCAGATCGGAGCCTGGTAAACAGCCGGCCCGTTAGAGGGAACCTAAAAATATTCCCTATAATTATGTTATTAAAACACACCAGAAAAATTGACCCACCCCACTCAGCAGAGGCCCCGAGACGGCTGCAGGGACGCGGGAGGCTACGCACGTCGGCCTGAGGGTGCCCTGGCGTCACCCAGGGGCTGGGCTGGCCCGGACACTGCCCCATCGCCCTGGGGTGGTTCTCATCTCCCCGACTGGCAGCCTCCCCCAGGGCTGATCGCAGCCACCGGCCTCAGCCTGTCTGCTCATCCACAGAATGGGAGGATCCTGACCCTGTTTCCACCCCTGAGAAACACTCCCCATGAGCAACAGAGGGGGACATTACTGTGACTCCAAAGACCTGGGAGCCACCTAAATTCCCAGGAGGGGCACCCCAGTAACCTCGACGCCACACAGGGAGGGAGAGGGGAGACTGAGTGGCGGTGTTGCGGCTGCGACGGCAGACACATTTCTGCTTCGACAGGAGCAGACAGGCCTGGAAACGGGCAAACCAGAGGCTTCCTTCTGAGAACAGGGGAGGGGCGGGCAGGCTTAAGGTTAAAAGCGGAACTTAACCTTATCTAGCATTTCACTGTCTTATGGAAAGCATTCATAGATTATTTGTGCAATTAAAACGAAATAAAAATCAGAACAGGGGAGGGGTTCCAGTCTCGGGTCCCTCCAGCCCTTTTCCAGGCCCAATCTCCCTACCCCACCCCATCCAGCACTGGAGCCCTGAAGGAAACACACCCCCACAGCACCCCCATCCACCAGGCCACCCACCCGGCTCTTTCTAGAGACAGAGTCCAACTGTGGGGGCTGCCCTGGTCTGGGGCCTGGAACTGCTACCCTGCCCTGCCCCAGCCTGGCTGCCGACTTTTCTCCCTCCAGCAGAGTGGCCTCCTCTGGGGCTCACCTACCCACAGTCCTGCTCAGCCTGGACCCTATTCTGTAGGGCATTATTTGGGGACCCCGTCTTGCAGGGCACTATTGGGGACCCCGTCTTGTAGCACATTATTTGGGGACCCCATCTTGCAGGGTGCTATTTGGGGACCCCATCTTGCAGTGCATTATTTGGGGACCTCGTCTTGTAGCACATTATTTGGGGACCCCGTCTTGCAGGGCATTATTTGGGGACCCCATCTTGTAGCCCGTTATTTGAGGACCCCATCTTGTAGTGTGTTATTTAAGGACCCCGTCTTGAAGGGCGTTATTTGGGGACCCCGTCTTGCAGGGCGCTATTTGGGGACCCCGTCTTGCAGGGCGCTGTTTGGGGACCCCGTCTTGTCGGGCGTTATTTGCTGCGCCATCTCTTTCCCATGTGCGCTGAAGCGCGGTGAAGCCCAGCAAAGGCACTTCCAGAAGCAAAGCGCCGCGAGCTGGCGGGACCCCAGACCTCCCTCGGCGGCCAGGAAACCGCGGGCTGGTTAGAAGGAGAAGAATGAGCCCAGCCCCTCCCACGCCGCCACCACTGGCCCTAAACCAGGACGTCGGCTCCTGGCGCCCGCCCAGAGCTGGGCCCTCGAGACCCGGATGAGCGAACGCTTGAATGAACTCGGGAGGCGCGGGCAGGGTCCGCGGGAGCGCGCAGGAACCGGCGGGGCGCGGGGGGCCGGCAGTCCCCGGGAACGCCCCTGGCTGGCCTGGCAGCCCCGTGCGCGCGGACCCCAGCGGTGGGTGGCCCCTTCACGCGGCTCCCCGGAGGCCCGACCTGGCCGTCGGCCGCCAGCACTCCGGCCGGGAGCCGAACATCTGGGAAAGTGCTCTGCGCCCGGCGTGGGAGGGCGGCCCTGCCCCGGGCGGCCGGGGACGGGGAGCCCAGAGAGCTGGAGCAGCCTCCCAGTTTTCACTGTCTCGTTTACAGGGGAGGAAACTGAGGCCCAGAGAAGGGGTGAGGCAAGTTCAGAGAAGCACAGAGATTGCTGCCGCCCACGACCTCTCCCTCCCCAATGCGGCCTGCCCTGACCTGGAACTCCACCCCAGGGCCCCCAAAACTGACATCCTGCCAGCAGGAGGTGTGGAACTCACCTGCCTGGAGAAGGAAAAACTCCACCCTCAGCTTCATCCCTCCTGCCCCTGATCTGGTGGGGGCGTGAATCCCCGTCCCCAAGCCAAACGTCGCCAAGCCGGGTTCCTCACCCAGAAAACAGGCTGAGCCAGAGGAGTTCAAAGGTCAAGGGTGGGACAGAGCTCAAGGGTAGAGCAGGTGGTCCTGCCCCACCCCCCAGGACAGTCTCAAACTGAGAGGGACAAGGAGCTGGGGACAGGGACACGGCCACCCTACTCCCCTTGAGGGAAAGCACGCAGCAGACACTCCTCGCGGGCGCTGCCGGGCAGCCTGTGCGCCATGTTAGCTGCTTCTGTGACGCCTGCGTCTTCACCACGAGGAAGCACAGAACTGCTTTGGTAACCAGAGGGAAAGAATCTACGTCAAAAAAGAATCCACATAAAAAAATGTCTATATATTTCGAAAATAGATGACAAAGACCAACTTTTGTTGAATTCTAAGGAAAAGGGGATTTCTGAGGACCAGAGTGGCCATGCATCGCTTCCCATAAGAGGTGGCTCGCACCGGGGGGCTGAAGATTGTGGTGGCAGGAAGGGGACCTCTGTGACTCCTCGGGGATGGCCCCATCTCAGGATGGCCAGGAAGGCGGGCCCCGGCGGCTGCGTTCAGGGCGGATGGGGCCCCTCAAGGTGAGGTCGAGGAGGCCGCCCTTCCTCCTCTCCATCTCTGAGGACCGAAAGCAAATTCAGTGCCAAGTCAGAATGGGAGAGACGCCACCCAGGAAGCAGCCCGCCCCACGCGGCCAGGAGCAAGACTGGGCACTCCTCCCACCCACAGCCACGACACTTCCTCTGCAGGACCCTTCCCTGTGGGGCCCGGGGCTCTCCAGGCCTGGCTGCCAGCAGGATGACCCCAGAGGGATGGCCACAGGTGAACCATGCTCAGCTTCTGGGTGGACCCCCACCCTTCCCTCAAACACGTGCACACACCCCCTTTCGGTCCTGTCAACCAGGCGCCTCAGTCTTGCTGACTCATCCAGTCTTCCTGGGGGGCCAACACCAAGGCAGCATCCCTTCCCCAGAGGAAAGCAGGGCCTGCCCCAGCTCTGAGGCCACCAGTCCTGGGTGCTCTCCTTCCTAGTGGCACCCGCAGAGTGTGGCCTCTGGATGGGACAGACCACACCTAAGCTGGCTCTGAGAGCCCAGCATGGTTCACCCCCAAGGGGCTACTGGGCAGTCCTGGATCTCACACCTGCACACGAACAAGGCCGTGCGTCCAGGCCTCCGCTGTCTCGTCGAGAGGACCCCGTCCTGCCTGCCTCACAGGGGTGTTGAGTCAGCGCTGGTGGAAACACCACGAAAAGGAGGAAGTGTCCCCATTCTAAACGGCAGCACTTCTCAGTGATAATGAGTCTGGCGCAGGGGCTGGCTGTGTGCGGTGGGCGGGCCTGCCAGGGAGGCTGGTCCTACAAGGCGAAGCGACACTGCGGCACCGGGTTTGTTTCCGCCGTCGGCGAGGAGGTTCCTGTTCTAACCACCTGCCTTTCGGCTCCGTTGTTTGTTCCTGGCTGCCCCGGTTAGGTCAAGAGTCAGGAGGCACGGCCTGTCCTGTGGGAATCACAAGACGCCCAGCCCGACATCCCTCTCGAAGATTCCAGCTCTGGGTCCAGACCCCCCAGGTGAGATGAGGCAGCGTCACCCCTCCCAGGGGGAGTCGGGGAGTCTCTGCCACGAGGAAGAGCGTTCTCTTCGTTGTCCGGGCAGTGCTTCTGCACAGGGAGTGGTGTGGGGCTGAGGGCACTCCAGGATGACTCAGACCCTCGCCTCGGCTGCTGCCCGAGCCAGCATAGGGCACCAGTCTGACTAATCTCCTCTGAAGGCTTTAGACACACCCGTCTCTCACTTCCAAAACATGCAGAACTCACCCTTTCTAGCCTCAGAAGACAGCGGAGCAAACAGCCCCCCCACCCCAGCCAGGCCGGCGGGCCTCGACATCAGCAGGACGGTGCGAGGCTCCCTCGGGAGCTGCCCATGCCTGCGGGAGCCAGCGCCAGAGTCTCAGGTGTCGCTGGGCAGCGCCTTGGCGGCTCCACGTCACCCTCCCCCAGAGCTCAAGAAACAACTCTGCAGCCCGCCCCACACGCGGCACAGAACCCAGGTGGGCGTGGCCCGGATAGCAGGCTTTATTATTTTTTTAATTAATAGACTTTATTTTGGGGGCAGTTTTAGGTTCACAGAAAAACTGAGCAAGAAGTACAGAGAATTCATCAACAAGCTCCCTCAGGTGACTCTACTGTGGCCCAGGTGGGAACCCCACGTGAGCGCCAGCGCAGCATCCAGAGGACCAGAGAATGGTCCCCGGCCCACCCCGCCCAGTGCCTGTAGAGGCGGGAGCTGCCACCAGAGAGCCGGAAGAACCCGGGAAGAATCCGGGACCCCCGGCTAATTCATGGATCAACAAACTCCAGCCCTCAGGCCAAATCTGGCCCCACCACTTGTTTGGGTACAGCCCACAAGCTAGGAGTGGTTTTACATTTTTTAATGGTTGGAAAAAATATCAGAAGATTTCGTGATGTGAAAACATTTACTAGGGGGCCCGTTACAGAAAAAGTTTACCGACCCTGCACCATGAGATTCCACCACCGGGGAGCCGCCCCTCAGGAAGGAGCCCAGCTCCGATTCCCCCCAGGCCTCACAGGCCTCACCGGTCCCCTCCCTGTGCTCAGGGGGCTGCAGGTGCGGCCAGCAGGGGTGAACCTGCTCTTCTGAGAGCCTTCCCTGTCACTCCCCCCAACACTGCCAGCTCCTCCACCGACCTCTAGCTGAGTCTGTTCTGCTTGTTTGTACCGTCTGGCTGTCTAGAGGCCCGAGGAGGAAACCAAGCCGGCACAGAGCACAGCCGGCTGACCCTGCGCTCTCCGGAGCAGAGCCCAGGCTGTCTGTCCACACAAGGGCTGACTCAGACCCTCCTCTCCGGCCTCAATGGTTTTCATTGATTCCTGTCCTGAAAATGTCCCCAAGCTTCACCACCTTTCTCTGCTACAGATCAAAACATGGTCTGTCTGGGAGCCACAGTGCAGGCTGCTCTGGGTCCCCTGCATTCCTGGCCCACGGGGTGTCTACTCTGACCTGTAATAGACGCTGGCAGAGGCCTACCTGGAGTGATTGAAGAGGCTCTGGAAAGGCTTTCAGAATAAAAACACCCCCACCCGCCATGGTCTGAAGGATTTCCACCCAACAGACAGACTTTCACAATGCAAACCACTCTATCTTTCAGTGAATTAATTTAATGAGACTGTCCAGCTCACGGCCACTAGGACAGCCCGGCATGGAGGGGGCTGGGGGCTGGGCAAGGGGTGGGATGAGCTCCTGGGTGCTGTGCTCTCAGCACAGTGGCCGCAGGGAAGGGTGCAGAGGACAGAACCACAGCGACATGCTTTTCGGAAGGGGCACCGATGACCCGGCCAGCAGGGGACACTGATGCCAGAGTTGGGGACACCCAGCTCTGATCCTAAAGCCAGAGCCTCCAGGGGCTGTTCTCCCACCCAACCCAGGGAGCAAGCCAGGGCCGGCGGGCAGGGAGGAACCCGGACTATTCTTTCCAAAGCCTGGGCCTGCCCCAGTCCGGCTGGCGGGGTGGGGACGGGAAGGGGAAGAGCGAGGGCCTGAGCCCAGGGCACGGACGTTAGTTGTGCTCTGCAGGATCCAGATTAAACAGCTCCAGGCAGGAAGCCCGCCTTCTCCAAGATTGGTCAGGAAGTCATGATGCAAGTTTGCGCTTTTTTTTTTTAAACACGAAAGAGAAAAAGAGATTCGTGCCCCCCTCACCAGCACTCCGGCCCTTCCCATAGGGGCAGACAATCTCCTCCCTGGCCGGCGACCCTCCTCTCCAGCGCCCCGGGCGAAGGCACCAGCCGCGCTCTCGGGGGCACTCGCCTCCCGCTCCCGTGGGTGCCGGGGTGCCATCCCTCTGCCACCCGCTGCCGCCCTCCCAGCCCGGCGCTCGGACGGGGACCCCGCCGAGGCCGCCCGCGCCGCCCCGGCCTCCCCGGCGCTCTCATGCTTCTGGAATGCGGGCGCCCAGGGCCGCGCGTCCCGGGGAATCTCTGCGCCCGCCCGCGCACGGCCCTTGCCCGGCCGGGAAGTAGGGAGCGGGGACGCAGCCCCTGTCCCAGCCCAGAGCCCGCCGCGCCCGCCCCACTCACCGGCCAGGAGCGCGAAGGGTAGCAGCAGCCAGTAGAGGAGAGCGCCGAGCACGTGCGGCTCCATGCCCGGGGGTCCCGGGTCCCGGGGTCGCTGGGCCGCCTCGGCGCTAAGGGGCGGCACCCGGCAACCGGGGCCGACGCGCCATGGCGCACAGGGCGGGTCGCCGCACGTGCGGAGCGCCGCGGCCAGTACCCCCGGCTGGTCGGCGGGGACCCGAGCGCCTCCGCGCCCTCCTCCTCCTTCTCCTCCTTCCGGTGCCGACGGCCGGGGCCCGCGTCCGCTGCGGCGTCAGCCCTGCCCCGCGGCGGAGCGCAGCGCGCGGCTCTCGGCGGCCGAGCAGGGCCGGTCGGCGGCTTAGCAACTCCCTCCCTCCCTCCGCCCGCCCGCCCGCCCGCGGGCCTTTATAAGCTCGGCCCCCGCCCTCAGCCGCGGGCCCGCCTCCGCGCTCCCCCGACGGCCCGGCGCGCCCGCCACCCCCTCCGCGGCTCCACGCGGCTCCACGCGGCCCGCGTGCCCAGCCAGCCCTCCCGGCCGGGGCTGGCAAGCCGGACAGGAGACCCCCGGCCGGGGGGCGCACGTCCCAGAAGAACCCCATCCCCAATAGCCTTGGCGCCGCGGCTCGGTGTGCGCGCGGGGGCGGCCCTTCTCCTCCAGCGGCCCCGGCCGAGCGCCAAAGACCGGTTCCCTAGTGCCCGGCCTCCCCGGGCAGTACCCCACGCGCAACTGCGCCCCGCGTGTCAGGAGCGACTTTCGCTTTGCTCCCACAGATGTGAAGTCGTAGCGCCCCCTGGGGACCGCGAGGTGGCTCGGGGCCCGCCCGCAGTGCCAGTGCCACAACCAGTCTAGGGGTCGGATGGGAGGCCCCGCCGCTCCAGCCGCGCCGGCAGCCACCTTCAGCTTGGCCCTAATCGCAAAGTGGAGTGATGACAGCCAGAGCACCCGCCAGGCCTGTTGCCCCTTGAGTGGACAGGCCAGGGCTGAGTCCAGGGTTGCCGGCATTTCACCCAGGCCACTAGGTTGGGCCTCTGCCACCCTTGAGGTGGCTCGGAAAGGAGAGGGGGAAGGGCCCCACAGAGGGAGAGGCAGAGCCCACAGTGTGGCTGGACTCAGGCCAGGGTCCCAGACTCTCTGTGTAGGGAAAGAGCAAGGTTGAGGGGTGGGGACCCCAAGAGCCTATGCCCAGCACTGACCAGCTCCCCACCAGCGACTGGTGCCAGGCTGTACACAGGCCCAGACTCTCCCACTCTTCAAAGGCCAGAAATGTGGACTTGATGAAGTCTGGCATTTAGGTGCTGACTGGCCTCCCCACCTCTCCTCCTGCCTGCTGGAGCCTCGTAACTCCTGACTGCGGTCCCATCTGACCCTGGACTTTTTCTAGGTCCCTCGAGACTTGTAGCCTCGGAGCTCCTCCCAAGGGCAGAGCCAGAAGGAGGCTGGAGATGTGGGGTCCTGCTGATTGGGGGTCCCAGGAGCCGCCTGCAAAGGCTGCCTGTTCCCAGCCTCTGGTACAGACAGCTGGAGCTGCCCCCCAGGTAAGGCCGGATCTGGCTGCCTTGGGTCATCCCTTGTCAGGGGTGGTGGCCAGGGTCTCCGAGCAGCATCCGCATCAACGGAGATGACCAAAAGGCCAACACACATGGGTGCCACCAGCTGCTGGCTCCCTGGCCCGGGAGGCCTCCCTCCTTTCTGTGCTCAGGGAACATCTCCGAGATTGGGTGGGGGCCCCAAGCGGTGGAGTTGTGAAGTACTAAGAGGAACCATGTCAAAGTGGACTGAGAAGTAACACGTAACCGATGAGGGACTGCCATCTGTCCCCTCAGTTATCCCCCATCATCCTTCTTAATCAGGCTGTGGCCTGGCACAGGGAGGGCAGGAAAAGAGAGAGAAAGGCTCACCTGGAAGCCAGCAGTGGACATGGGCAGAAGAGACACTGCGGCAGGGTTAGGGCTCCTCTCACCCTTTCCTCCGCCTGTCCTGCCCTTATAATCATGGGGGCAGCTGGGGGCTCCCCTCTGGGGACACTGATAGCGACCTGCACAGGTCCACTGACCCCAATCCCAACCATCCAACTCCCCCTCACCTGCTCAGGGCAGACCCCCCAGACACACCACCTTTTAGTGAAGTGCCCACAGTGTCGGAAGGCAGACCTGCCCAGGGCAGAGGGGCAGCGGGTGAATCCTGGGCAGGCATCCTCACCTCTGTGCGGGCCCTTCTCTGGGCTCTGCCCTCAGGAGTAAAATAAGAGGGCTGAGGTGGACAGTCTCAGAGAGCTGTCCACTCAGCATTAGCAGCAACACCCTAAACAAGGGATTTTCAAATCCGTGCACAGGTAGGAAGGAAGACTCGCGTGAGCCTCCGCCCCACCCACTCTGGTGTGTCAGTGGGAGCAGCTGTTTTACATGTGGGGGGCGTGAGACAATCTTGTTTGTATAAAGGGTTTCAATGCAAAAAAAGAGAAAAGTTTAAAAACCAGTCTTTCAAGCTAAGTCCTTCTAAGGCTTAGGACATAAGGTTTTAGACTCTTTCCCAAGAGCAAGGGCGGGGGCCGGGGGAGGCGGGCGGGGAGGCAGGAGCATTTGGGGAATGGGGAGGAGGGGAGGAGAGCCCTAGAGCGGCCGGGCCCACAGCCCCCAGACCCACCCAGCTCCAGCGGCTCCCAGTGCTTCCCGCGTGGTCTGGCCCTGAAAGAGCGGCTACAAAGAGACAGGGAAATCTGAGAACCTGCCCTGCAGGTCTGCTGGAACGTCTGCTCTAAGAATTGTGAGTAGCAAAAGACTAGGAAAAAAAGTAACTGTCCATCCACAGGAGCTGCGAAATAAGTTACAGTGTATCCTGCTGCACAGCTGTTAAAGAGAATCCAGCACTCCCCGAGCATAGCAATGGAAGAATCTCTAAGATACAGTATTACAACTGGGAGAAAGCAGCATGCCTGCCCACAAGCCCCCTGCCCGGACCCTGTCTCTGGGAGGGAGCATATGGTCATTGAAATACTCTTTTGCGCTGTTTTGATTTTTTTGCTATATACATGTATCAGTCTATTCACAAAATAAATTTAAGATGAGCACAGTGGGGACAGATTCTCAGAAGAACTTCCTGACCTGCCTACTTGCCAGGCAGGAGGCAGCGGGGAGCCCAGCCTGTTCCGCAGCCCAGCCAATCCGTTCAGTTCTAATCAGACCCCCTTTGCAGATGAGAACACAGGAGCCAGAAGGGGAAGTCATTGCCTAAGGACAAGCCAGGCCTCGAGGCCAGCTTTCCTGATTCCAAGTCCAAAGCCACTTCTGTCCTGCCACCCCCCAGCTCGGGGTCCTGTGAGGCTCCTCATTGTGGATTAAGATAGTAATTTAGTCTTGGATGAGCAAGAGTGGCCAGGTCCCCCAGGGAGAGAGGAGGGGCCGGGCAAGCGTGTCATTGAGGGGACCTGATGACTCAGGTTAATTTGTCCCCAAGGGTAATATAATCATTGTTGCTTGACTCTACCCAAATGGCTGAACAGATAGATACAATGTGGTCCATCCATACATGGAATGTGGTTCAGCCGTAAAAAGGAGTGAAGCACCAACACAGGCTACAGCGTGGAGGAGCCTCGAAAGCATGGTGCTCAGTGAGAGAAGTCACACACAAACGGACAAAGAGGGTAGGAGTCCACTTATCTAAAGCATCTAGAAAAGGCAAGCTCATAGAAATAGAAGGTAAATTCGAGGTTGCCAGGGGCTGAGAGGAGGAGGCAAGGGGAATTATTACTTAATGGGTATAGAGTTTCTGTTTGGGATGGTGAGAAAGTTCAGGAAATGGTGGTGGTTACACAACACTGTGAATGTACTTAATGCTACTGAATTGTACACTTAAAATGGTTAAAATGCTCAGGGACAATCTTCCTCAAGCAAAAAGATGAAGATTGGCAACGATGTTGTCTGTTTCTTCCAAATATTGTTTTCCTGACTCCTGGCCAGAGACCTGATGAGATTGGGCGAGTTATTTGTTTATTTCCCTGAGTACATTCCCACTGAGTTTCCCCGGCCCCTCTTCCTGGAAACGGAGAACAGGAATCGATCCAGCGGAGAGTTAGCCCACATCCTGCTCCCGTCAGCAGATCCCAGGGTTCTTGTAAGGGACACGTTCCACCCGGGCACAGGGCTGGCCGTCAAACTGTCCCCTCCAACCCACCTGCCACCAATCTAGAATTGGCCTGGTGACTCTGCTTTGTTGCTGCCCGAAGGCCCAGCATTCAGCTGTCCCCTGCAGGACGTAACTGCACCAGAGTCAGCAGTGGCGCTTGGCTCTGCACCCATGGCTCCAGGTCAGGTCTGGAACCTGCCTGCTGGCCTCGGCGCTGGCTGAGGTGGAGGGTTAGAAGTTGGAACCCACTACGCAGAAACATGCCAACAGGTGCCTGCAGCCAGGAGCTCTTTACAAACGGCTACAAGGAGTCAGGCGGCACTCACACCCACACCCGGAGAGGGAGCTGCTGGTAAAGGGGGCCGGATGAGAAATCAATCAGCATTTTCCATGGGAACCCAACTTTCAGAAGCTTGTTTTCCTCCTCCCATCTCAGCAGTAAAACTGGGGTCTGGCTGGACAGGATGACAGGAGGGCCAAAGGAGAGCAGGGGCTGATGGCCTGCCCCTGAGCAGCAGACACGGCCTGGAGCTGCAGCCATGAACCTGATCATGTCTAGTGTCCCCTGAGGCTGACCAGCTAGCAGGGCAAGCAAAGGTGAGGGACTTCAGAGAGGTAACACACACAGCTAAGACTGACGGCCCTGCTCTGCCCTCCATAGCCTGGCCCAGGCCAGCGTCTGCTGCCTCTCCAGCTCTGCCTGGGAGGGAGCAGAAGGATGACCGTCGCTGGCAGCAGTGGGGTCGAGGCAAAGATGAGGGTGTGGCAGGGGCAGTCGAGAGCAGAGGCCAGGTCAGGGAGAGTGAGCTGCAGTGTGGCTTCCCTGGGAAATGGGATCATTTCCACCGTCCAGGTGGTTTTTAGGATTATATTGGGGGGAAGGCTGTGAAAAATGTCCAGCATCAATACTTGCTCAAAGCAGGTGAATGAAGGAACAGAGGAAACAGGTTGACGCCAGCACGGAAACGCGAGGAACTCCTGGTCTGGTGAGAGTTAGGGAGTCCCTCCTGCTTGGCCAACCTCAGGGTACCCTGGGCTCTGCTCATCCACACGTTCCAGCCAGTGCCCAGCATGATGTGCAAAGAGGCGAAGGATGCGTAAGATGGGCCACCACCTCCTCCATCGATTAGGATCTGGGGGCCAGGGGTCAGCAGGGCACCAATAGCTTTAGAGAAAACCAGGGGCGTAGCAGTTAAGCTCTGCATGTTCGGCTTCAGCACCCAGCTTCTCAGGTTTGGATTCTGGCTGCAGACCTACTCCACTCATCAGCCATGCTGTGGCGGCAACTCACACATAAAGTGGAGAAGGATTGGCACAGATGTTAGCTCAGTCTTCCTCAGGAAAAAAAAAAAGAAAACCAATAATACTCAAGGGTTTCTAACACATGAAGCAACTGAGCTCAGAGAAGGAAAGCGCCTAGCTCAAGGGCAGTCTGTGAATGACCTACCCACTGTCTGCCGCCCCCAGGGGTACTGGAGAGAGGGCTCAGGCAGGGAGACGCACAGCAGGAAAACCTGGGCTGGCTGCAAGGACTCATGGGGCCTCTCCGTGTGGAGGATTCATTCCTTCCAGTCCCACTCAGCCACTCTGAGCCAGGCGCTGAGGGGGAGGATGCGCCTGTTTCTCAGCAGCCAAGAAACACGTCGTGGGAAATCCCGAGATCTCACCACCCCAGCAACACCCCGAGGGAAGCCAGGACAGAAACCCAGGACTTCCGGGGCAGCTGCAGCCCTGACCCGGTGCTCACTGGCCTCCTCCAGCCTTGCTGACTCACCCACCCTCGCATCTGGGCCCACCACAGTGGCTGGCTCTCCTGGGGGCCTGGTGGGAGCTGAAAGAGGAATGCGCAGCCTATGTGCAAACTTGGCTGCCCCCTGGGCCTGCCCTTTCCCTGCCCACACTGCTGGGCTTGGAGCTGCCAGGTCAGCTCAGGGTGGAGCAGGGCCGGGCACACCCTGCGCCTTCCTCAGTTGCAGGAAGCTCCCCAACAATGGAGGCCTCACTGATAAAGCCCCCGCTCCCCTCAGTCTGAGCCCTTTCCAGGTTCCTGCTGGTTGCCCATCCCGGCCCATCAGTAATACTGGTTTTCCTTAATGTCACTGGCATGAAACTGACCACTGGCTCCTGGCGGGGGTCCTGCTGATGGAAGTCACTTGCCCACTCGCTCAGGCTCAGGGAAGGAAGGAAAGTGTCCCTTGCCAGTTGCAGGTGGACAGTGGGCAGCAGGCCCCAGCTTGCTGGAGCAGAGCACTGGCGAGGAGGAGCAGGTGGAAGAGCATCCCCTCCTGCCTGGGGGCCCCTGGCTGGGAGCAGAGGAGGGAGACATGAGGCTCTGAGCATCACGCCCGAGGCAGGTAGGCACAGGGAGCCTGACCACTTCACCCCTCTCCTCATGGTCTTCGTCAGCCCCAGCCACCCCTAGGGTCTCGGCACCCTGTTCCGGTGCTGTGGCCACCCACCACATTGCCCCATCCTCTGCACACCTGCGCCAACCATGTAGGGTTGCTGAAATCGCCAGTGTCTTGCTCTCTGTCACACCCTGCTGGAATGCCATCCCCCTACCTTCTCCGCAAACTTCCCCTCATTCTTTGGGAACACCTCTGAAGTCCCTGATCTGCCAGCCCTCCTGACTGCCCAGGCAATACCATGCTCTGCCGTGGCTGCCCCAGGTGCCTCCAGCATCTCTCTGTGACAGCCCTGATCTCTCAGGGTGTAACCACCTGGGGCCACAAGCCTGGGGGCTCTCCAGGGCTCTGTCTCAGGTGACACTGCACTCCTGGGGCCACCCAGCCCTCCAGAGTGGGTGCGAGGCCAGTGCCTTTATCAGATGCCATTTCGAAGGGCTGACCACTGACAGTGGCTGCCAAGCAACCAGCTCAGTGTGGCCATATACAGTGAGGTCACACAGGCCCCCACCCTTGGCAGAAAGGGAGCACAGCTGACCTTTGACCCATGGGAGCCAGTGGAAAAACTCTTCTCCTTTCTCCCCTGGACAGTCCTGAGATGTGATCTGCTTGGCTTTTTCAGGGACGGTCATCCACTGGCTCCTCTGTCCCCTTCACCCCCTCTTACCCCTCACTCCCTGCAGCGCTCACCCAGCGAAATCCTACACCAGACCTCGCCCCAGGATCTGCTTTCTGGCGGTCCAGGTGCAGAGAGCCCCCGCCAAGAACACGTATGTGAGTTCTGAGGCAGTCCCAACAGGGCTTGGTCTGCAGATGGGGCAGACCTACAGCCAGGAGCCCCTGGCCCCACCCCCGCCCAGGGCAGTGCTCCCCACAGACACACTGACCACGCGATCCCCCACTCATTAGCAGCCTCCTCTCTGGTTCCTCTGAGCCTCCCGACCTCACTGACTGGCCTTGGCACGGAGCTGGTCTTTAACTGTGGCAGAGTCACGGGCAGGCTCGCCAAGAGTCAGAGCCGCCTGCGAGCTGAGCACCCTGCACAACCTCGGCATCGCGGCTGTGGAACCCGACTGTCCAGAGGAGGTTTGCTTGGAAAGCATCCTGGTCCTCTTACAGAAAGAAATAAGCCAGGCCTCCCAACATATGGGATCGATCACTATTTGAAGTGACCTTTGCAAAGAGAGGCCTCGACCCAGGGGCAAAGCAGGGTTGTGCTCTCTGGAAAAGTCGCCTCCTCCATCCTCCTCAGAGCACATGGGTTTGCAGCTCCGCCCACAAGCCAGTCAGCGTCCAGGGGGCTGAGGGGTGAATGTTCTCTCCTCAGACCTCGGGGCTCCTTGCTGGCTCTGCCCCTCACAGGTCAAGGCCATGGGACCTCCCCTTTCCCTGTTCCCATCCTGAGGTCCCCACCTCCTCACCACAGGCTGGGCTCAAACAAAGTGAACCGAGAAGGAGTGGAGCTACTCAAGGCCCCATGCCGGTTACCTGCCGCCCTGCAGGCCTTTGCTCACCCCTCCCTTCCCACTGCCATCCTCTCTCAGCCACTGCAGCCACGGCCTCGCCTCCTCCAAGCCTCCTGCCCCACTCAGTCCTCCCCACAGCAACCAACGGGCCTCCTGTTAACATGGATCTGTCCTCCGCTTCCCTCCCCACCAGCCTCAGGAGGAAGTCAAAGGCCTTCGTGGTCTAGTGACCACTCCCACCCTGGCCACAGGTTAGACTGCCCCTCCCTTCAACTCATGAAGCCCCCGGTCTGGGCCTTCCTGGACTCGTATGTGGACCATCAGGCTCTGCCACCATTCCTGATGGCCAGTCAGTTGTTGGTCCTTGAGCTCTGCCCTCAAGGCAGGCACACCGCAGGCTTGCCCCACTGACCCTCATGACGCCCTCGTGTTAAGAGTGTTCCCGTGCCCATGACCACACATGCAGGTCTGTAGACCAGCCGGCATCTGACGTCATCCTGAGTCTACACCCACTGCTAACCCAAATGCCAGAGGCTTCTGCCCAGGCAACCACATCAGCCTCTCTCTGGATCCTGGTTCCATTCAGGCTTGCTTCCCAGCCAGGACAGTCTTTTCTCTCTGAGGCTGAAAACACCTTGCACGCCCTCTCCCATCCACACATCGGGCTCACTGCCGGACGCCAGGCCCCTGGCTCCTGCCCCGGCTTCCGAAGAGCTGCTCCGTGCAGCTCCTCTGCAGCTTCAGGTTGCAGTGGACATGCTGCTCCCACCCAGTCTGCCTCGCCGGGTGAGGCTCTCCCAGGGGGAGTTCACTTCACAGGCCTGTTTAAGGTGTGATACCCCACTGGACGCTTGCCGTGGTCCGCTGGGCTCTCAGCACAGTGCCCAGCGCATAGTGGGAGCTCAGTTAATACTGCCAAATGGACGATCGTCTCACTCCAGAGCCTGACCTCTTAGGGACTGAACTAACCTTGGATTCTGCCAGGCTATGAACTCCTGGGATGCAGGACACATGGATCTCACCCTGGATCTGGAGTGGCTTGTGGCAAGCCCTTCAAAGTCATTGTTAAAGGAGGGACAGGTACAGTCCCTCAAGCGTAGCCCATGGACCACGGCGACAGTCACGAGGGGCGCCTCTTAGAAGGGCAGATGCGCACCCTCACCTACGGGGGCCTGGCGGAGGCTGGGGCGGTTCCAGAACAAGCCCCTGCGTCTTGGCCGGCCTATGCATTATTTCTTAGGTTATCCATGCGGCTCCAGGCATTCTCCCTTGGGCTCTGACAGTCATGGAGGAGTCTTGCCACCTCCTACAGAGGAGCCACCTCTGCGGCCAGCGGTGCCAGGGAGGGCAGCAGGTGTGGGGCAGGCGGCCCCGTTCCTGCGGACGAGCCCGGCCTGGCGGGGCCCTCGGGCTGCAGCGACCCGGGGTGACCCGGGGTGAGCCCCCAGAGGCCAGCGCCGCGGCTGCGCCTGTCTGTCTGGGAAGTTGGAACTCGGGGGCCGGTGGAAGCTTCCGTGCTCTGCGCACGGCCCCGCCCGCACGCCGGGGCTCATCCCGGCCCCGCCCCTCCGCCTCTAGCCCCGCCTCTCGCGAGCACACGGTCCCGCCCACGGCCACGCCTCCTCCCGAGCCCCGCCCCCAGCCCCACTCTCCTCGGGCACTCTGCCGCGCCCGACCTCGCCCCTGCGAGCCCCGCCCCGCCCCTGGAGCCCCGCCCCTAGTGATCAAGCCCCCCCCCCCCCGGCTACGCCTCCTCTCGAGCCCCGCCCCGCGGCCATACTAGCTCCGCCCCCTCCTCGGGCCACGCCCCGTCCGCGAGCCTCGCCCCGCCCCTCTGGGCACTAAGCCCCGCCTCCCGCCGCCACATGATTGACAGCGCCAGGCTGCGCCGCTGCTCTGCCCTCACGGATCCGCGTTCACGGGCTGGTGGGGCTGGGGGCTCGAGGTCTTCTGTCCCGTCACCAAGGGCGCCTTCCTGCGGCTGTGGGGCTCTCGCACCGTCTTTCCCATGTGTCCGGCCTCCTGTTGCGGGTGCCTGCTGTGGAAGGAACGCCCACCCTGCTCCCCTCCCAGGCCGTGCCCCTGGGCTGTCTGGAGAGTCCCCTGCGGACTGGGGCAGGGCCACCGAGAACTGGGCCTGCACCTGTATTGACTTTCAATTAATTTTAAACACTCTCTGCAGTTACCAGAAAATTTTTACATCTATTCAGATCAACTTGGGCACCGGAGTCCAGGGTTCCAACTATGAATGTCCTGAAGTCTAAGTAAAGATCAAATATTTCCATGACAATCTCCAAATTGAGATGTGCTGTAAGTGTAAATTACACACTACACTTAGTGTGATCAGTACTAGCACCTCGTACCAGTGATGGTGGTGAGGAAAAGAATGTGAAATGTCTAATTAGTATGTGGGTGTGTTTTTTTTTGAGGAAGATGAGCCCTGAGCTAACATCTGCCACCAATCCTCCTCTTTTTGCTGAGGAAGACTGGCCCTGAACTAATATCTGTGCCCATCTTCCTCTATTTTATATGTAGGATGTCTGCCACAGCATGGCTTGACAAGTGGTGTGTAGGTCCGCACCTGGGATCCAAACCGGTGGACCCCGGGCTGCTGAAGTAAAGCATGCAAACTTAACCACTGCGCTACTGGCCCAGCCCCTAATTAGTATATTTTATACTGATCATGTGTTGAAATGATAATCTCTTGGATATAATGGGTGAAATACAAATACATTATTAAAATTGCAGTCACCTGCTTCTTCTCACTTTTTAATGCAGCTGCCAGAAATTGTAAATCACACTTGCGGCTCCCGCACACACTGGATGGCGCTGCCCTAGATGCTCAGACATGGATCCAGAGCGTGCGCCCCGCCACACCCTGGTGCTCTCTGGGACCACGCTTGCGGGGATGGTGGTCGTCATTATCACACGGGAGTTTGAGGCTCTGTTCACTCTCCTAGGACTCTCACAGCAGCCCGCCTGAGAGCGGCTTCCACTGAGGTCCCCAGATACAGATGAGGAAACTAAGGCTTGGAGATGAGAGGAGACTTCCAAGTCATTCAGCATGTGGGCAGCAGCACTTCTCCACTCTCCTGCTTGGTCCCATCCCATAATGGTCCAAGGCTGTCCAGTGGACAGTGAGCCAAAGTGCAGATGGATCCTGGCTGAGACCCAAATGCCTTCATCAAAGGGGAGAGCCGTCTCCAGACCTGGCCGCGGACCTTGCGTGATAAGCCAAGACTATGAAACTTGCCCCTGGGCTGCAGATGACTGGCTCTCGGCAGGGCCCAGGGGATCCCCGAAAGCCTGAATTCCACCATTAGTCTCTGGCTCCTCTCTGGTTTCTGGGGAAGGAAGAGTGGCCGACTGAGAGCTGGAGGTGGGGGTGCAGAGCTGGCCCCTGGTGCACCAGCTCTGTGGCCTGCGAGTTTCAGCTTCCTCACCCAAAAATGGGGTGGTAGGTTTGCTCTGAGTGTGCATAGATACGATTCCAACCACAGGGAACAGGGCCTGCATACAGCCACGTCGAGAGAGGCCAGCTATTACTGTTTTGTGAAATTGCTTTGAAAACAGTAAGGCACTGCACCTCCCTGGGTGGTAGTCGTTGTGTGCAAATGGCACCGGGATACAACAGTTGAGAAGCGGCCATTCATGTCATGCATGCATTGAGGAGGCAGACTGACAGGTCCAAACTCAGAATCTGCTGAAACTCTAATCATGTTTTGGAATGTGGTTAAAATAATGAATGATGATGGTGATGGTGGTGATGGTGATGATGGTGATGATGGTGATGATGGTGATGATGGTGATAGTGATGACAGTGATGGTAGTGATGATGGTGGTGATGATGATGGTGATAATGATGACAGTGATGGTGGTGATGATGACGAGCCCCACCTATTTTCACTGGCTTTGGTCCCAGCATTGTGCTAAGCTCTTTACCCACAGTTAATCCTCACAAGCTCCTCATGAGCCAAGTATGATCACTCCTTGTTATAGATGAGAAGACTGAGGCTCAGAGAGGTACAGCCCCTGCGTGGAGTCACACAGCCAGATTCCACGTGGGCTGTTTGACTGCAGGTCCTGGCATTTGCCCGCACTCCTCCTCATTTCAAGTCAGAGTTCCTGAATCCAGACTCCAGCTCTGCTCCATGTCGTGTACACGCCTAAAAACTACTGAGGACCCTCAGGGCTTTTGTTGATGTGGGCTATATCTATCAACATTCACCATATTAGAAATTAAAACTAAAACTTTTAAAAACAGTCATATATTAAATCATTAAAAATAACAGTAGTAAACCCATAACATATATATATGTGTGTGTGTGTGTGTGTGTGTGAGGAAGATTCACCCTGAGCTATCATCCATTGCCAATTCTTTTTTTTTTTCTTTTTGCTTGAGGAAGATTGGCCCTGAGCTCACATCTGTGCCAGTCTTCCTCTACTTTGCACGTGGGATGTCCCCAGAGCATGGCTGATGGTGGAGTCAGTCTGCACCCAGGATGCGAACCCACAAACCTGGGCTGCTGAAGTGGCACACGCAGAATTTTAACCACTTGGCCACAGGTCCGGCCCCCTCACGTATTTTTTTAATGAAAACTAACTGTATTTTCCAAGACAAAAAATTTTAGTGAGAAGAGTGGCATTTGTTAACTTTTTGCCAGTCTCTTTAAGGTCTGGCTTAATAGGAGACAGCTGGGTCCTCACAGCCACTCTAGTTCCTGGCTGCCAGATGAGTCATCTGGGTTGAAGTGTGTGAAGAAAATCTGGTCTTGCACAGAGACGTAGCCAGGAGGGGAGTATTTCAACAGCCTCTCCAGATAGCTGAGGACATTCTTCTTTGATAAGTTTATGAAAATAGTTTTGACCCCACACCCCACCTGTTTTTTTTTTGGTGAGGGAGCTTCACCCTGAGCTAACATCCTTCGCCAATCTTCCTCTTTCTTTTCTTTTCTTTTCTTTTTGCCTGAGGAAGATCAGCCCTGGGCTCACATCTGTGCCAGTCCTCCTCCACTTTGCATGTGGGATGTCCCCACAGCACAGCTGGTGAGTGGAGTCAGTCCGTGCCAGGATGCGAACTCATGAACCTGGGCCGCCGAAGCAGAGCGCATGGGAACTTTAACCACTCGGCCACGGCCACGGCCCACTTTTGAGAACTGCTCTGCTGTACACACGTGGTCCTGTGTAGACACGGACGTGTGTGTGCAGCAGACACTCGTGCAGCCCCCCAGGCCCCTCGGCCTAATCCAAAGGTCACTGCAGCCAGTTTCCCTCTCTGCGGACAGCTTCCTGGGTCTCTCTGCCTGAGGGTGGAGCAGTCCTGACACACGTAGTGGGCTGGGGTGAGGGGGAGGGGGTGGCTGCTCAAGGCCCCTGGGAGCAGCCCCACCCCGGGAGGATGGAGTCGGTGCGTGAACTCCCGGCTTCCTTGGTCCAGGAGGGACAGTGCTGAGAGTGTTTGGCTGTGTCCCCCAGAGGTCCCTGAAGGGCTGGGGCCCCGGTCACCCTCGGTAGTCACCCTTGGCAGTCACCTGCTCGTGAACACGCCTTTTATCGGTTCCTGCCCGCCCTGTCTTACTTCCCCACTCCTTACTTCCTGAGACCATCTCCCAAATAAATGATTTGCCCCAAATCCTTGCACCAGGGTCTGCTTCTGGGGGCATTCAAACGCAGACTGCACACTACACCTGTGTGTCTCTCACATGTCACAACAATGAAACCGCAGTAAATGTGCTCTAAAACTACAGGACAGCCCCGTGAGGTGACCACAGGGACACGGTGAGGAGGACTTCACCTGTCCAGGCAGGGAGGACGCTGCCTGGGCCCAGGGCGCAGCGACAGAACGCGTGGGAAGCGCCAGATTCCCAAGGCCTTAAGGTGCAGCTGTGCACCACCGCGAGGCTGAGCTGGGCCTGAGGTCCGCGGGAAAAGCCCACCAGAGACGGCGGCAGTCCCACGGGCCAGCCTCCGGGTCAGCAGTTTAGGGCATCCCACGGCTACTGAGTGCCGACCCTGTGCCAGGCCCAGGACAGGCCCTGCTCGCAAGGAGGTGAAGCCAACCAGCCTTTCCAGGAGTTGGTGTGAGGGAGAGCCAACTCGCTCCAGCCCAGGATGCTGACCGCCTGCATAGGCAGATGGGCTCTGGCCTGGCCCAGAGGGGCAGCTTGGCCCACACAGGCTGTGCAGCCTGAAGCAAGTAGTTCAACCTCTCTGGCCTTGATTCCCTCGTCCATGAAATGAGCATATTCACAGCACCTATGTCCTAGGTGGCTGGCTGTGTGGACCAGACACATCAACATGTGGAGATGTCAGGACCCTACCTGGCACGGGGTAAGCACTCATGCTCTGGCTGCTAAGATTCGGTGCTGGAATCCCTTCTCCTGGTGGCACGTGAGGGATGGAGCCTTCTAGGCCGCCCCAGCCCGTTGCCTTCTGACCGCAGCAACAGGAGGCCCCAGCCAGAGCTGCCAGCTCAGCCTGTCCTGAATCTGAGCCACAGAGGCCACACAAGATAACGGATGACCATTGCTGCTCTAAGCTGCTAAGCTTTGGGGCGACTTGTCACGCAGCAGTAGAGAACCAGCACACCTCTTCGGGGCCACAGATATTCAGCAAATGTTTGGGTGCTTACAATTGTGACAGAAATGAGTTAATTGAAGGCACAGCCCTGATTATTCATTCACTGATTTAATATTTTCTACTGTGTCAGGTTTTATGGAATAAAACCATATTCCTCTTGTGGCATTTAAGGTCCTATGTGATTGGGCCTGCCTTCCCACCTCCCTCAATCTGCTCCAGCCACCAAGCCATCTTTCTGTTGCTGTTTCTGCCACAGGGCCTTTGCACACACGGTTCCTCTGCTCTGATTCTTTCCTCAGATCTTGCCATGGCAGCTCCTTCTTGCCATTCAGGTCTCAGCTCACATGTCATCTCCTCCAAGAACCTCCCCGACCCCCCAGATCTAAAGCGGCTCCCCAGTCATTCAATCCCACGGCTAGGTTTTATTTTCTTTATTTGAAATTATTATTTTTTAAATAATTTTTTTCTCTCTCCACTAGAATGTGAGCTCCTTGAGAGCAGGGGCTGCACCTGTTTTGTTCTCAACCTTGTGCGTAGTGGGCCCTGGCTGCCCAACCAGGCTCCCAGCGGGCACTCAATAAATACTGGTCCATCAAATGAATGAAAGCACAATCCCCAGTCTCCAAGTTTCTCCAGGGTAAACATCACGGACAGTATTCTAGCCCCTTCTGATCTGGTCTCTCTCCCCTCAAGGCATTGCAGCCAGGCTATATCCTCTTAGCGTTCCATACCTGTAAGCCAACATGACACTTCAGGTGGAAACTGAGCAGAACAGAGCAGAGAAGGGCTTTCACCTCCCTTATTCTAGACTCTATACTTTTATTAATGCTGCCTCATATGGATCAATCTTTGTGACCATGCTTTAATCAAGGCTCCTTGGGTTGAGAGAAAGAGAAAAAGAAGCAAATGTATGGGAAGGAATCAAGGCTACGTTGTAAAGTTGAAAATTGAGACCAAATCGAAAACCATTACAAATCATTTGAGTTAGCTGCTGTGTCTGGCTGTCTGTCCCTCGGGCCACATGGCCTTCCTCGCTCTGTCTCCACACACATGGTGGATGGTGGCCAGCCTGCTCCATCTTACTTCCCGCAACCAGAGGAGGCGGAGCTTTGATGCCAACTCGAGTCTGGGTCCCAGAAGAGGACCTGCCTGGCTTGCTGTGCGCCTCTGGTCTAACCAGCGGTGACGGTGAGGCGGGGGTCACAATGTGTGCAGCAGTGGCTGAACTCTGTCATTGGAGGTGGGCCGGGCAATTTTCTGAGAATGAGCCGCTCCCAAGGCTGAAGTCACCCAAGGCCTCCTCTCATGGGGTGACATTAAAAATACGTGGCAGTGGACCAGCCAGACCCTGTGCCACCACACGGACAGGGGCAGAGCGCTGGAGCGGGCTGAGGCCCCTGCTGTGCGGCAGCCCCCTTCCCACTGGCTGGTTGAGCAGTGACTGCAGACCACGTCCTTAGGTCCCCAGACTCACAAGGCTTCTGAAACCTCGCCCCTCATCCCACACGGGGCAGGCACATTTCACCTTCCGTTCTGGACTCTACAAGACCCAGGTGAACGGTCCTTTTAGGATTCAGCTCATCCCCGGAGTCATTCAGGGCTTGCTAGGGCCCGTTTCTGCCTCCGGGCTCACGCCCCAGGGCTGGCCGACACAATAACCACCCGTGCTCACCTCCTTCCTTTCCAGGAGTCCCCTTGAGGGGTCACACCATGTGTGATGGCAGAGGGGGACGGCCCCCTGAGGTGGTCTCTCTGGATTTCTCATGATCCTGGGGCCTGCCTCCAGCCCCTCACACAGCCCTGGGGGGGCAAGAGCCCAGCACAGCTTCTGTGGTTTCAGGATGGAGGGTGGGCAGGCGGCAAGACCAACAAAAATGCTGGTGGAGTCTGCTCAGCGTTTGGAGGCGCTGGGGAGGCCTCCTGGCCGCATCCTCCCCACCTGCTTATCTGCAGAGGGCAGAGGCTGGGCCAGACAGCCGGCCAGAAGCCTGACACTGAACAGTCACTTGAGGTCGGCTCAGCTGCCTCTACCTTTCTGAGACCAGGTGTTTATTTCGAAACGTGAAACTGAGAGTGGGGAGCTGTTTTGTCGCTGGGAGAGAAGACAGCTCTCACCCTCCTGATGAGCAGCTATGAGCCAAAAGATTGACAGGGTCCCCTTAGGAAGAGACTGTGCCTGTAATTTATGCCCCATTACAGACATAGAATCCTATGAGCTTCCTCTCTTTAATGCACAGCAACACTTGGCTTCGGAGTGTTCCACTTTGATGCAGGTCAGTTTCTGCCTCTAACCCCCAGCCACCGTTTTTTTTTTTT
The DNA here is from genome assembly GCF_021613505.1 of Equus quagga. Classification (NCBI taxonomy): domain Eukaryota; kingdom Metazoa; phylum Chordata; class Mammalia; order Perissodactyla; family Equidae; genus Equus; species Equus quagga. The sequence continues at coordinate 79,352,532 of NC_060279.1, forward strand.
TTGGAGGAGGATTAGCCCTGAGCTAACTACTGCCAGTCCTCCTCTTTTTGCTGAAGAAGATTGGCCCTGAGCTAACCTCCATGCCCACCTTCCTCTACTTTATACGTAAGATGCCTACCACAGCATGGCTTTTTGCCAAGTGGTGCCATGTCCTCACCTGGGATCCGGGCCTGCGAACCTCAGGCCGCTGAGAATCGGACCATGCACACTTAACCGCTGTGCCACTGGGCCGGCTCCCCAGCCACTGTTTTGACTAAGAAATTTGGGCCGGCCCAGGGCTGAGTGGTTAAGTTCCTGTGCTCTGCTTCAGCGGCCCAGGGTTTCGCTGGTTCCGATCCTGGGCACGGACATGGCACCGCTCATCAGGCCATGCTGAGGCGGCATCCCACATGCCACAACTAGAAGGACCCACAACTAAAATACACAACTGTGTACTGAGGGGATTTGGGGAGAAAAAGCAGGAAAAAAAAAGAAGATTGGCAACAGTTGTTAGCTCAGATACCAATCTTTTAAAAAAAAAGAGAAATTTTACACGATGTCCCAGAGCAAACAGACTAAAACAGAACTGTAACAGGGCGTCGCCTTAAGAGCGCCAGCCACAGCCTCCTGCACTGATTGCGGCCCGCTAACCACGCGCTGCCGGTGCCTACATGATGCAGATCTAGTTGCCGACCCCTTTATTACACACGGGACACTCGGGGCCTCCCCCAGCGGCGGCGGCGACCCCCAACTTTCTCGTCATTTTGCAGGTACCATGGCATCACCCAGCCGACGTTTCAGTTCCTTTAGCTTCTTTTTTTTTTATAGGCACAGTTCAGGCTCTTGACGGAAAACTTGGAGAAGATGGAAAAGTGAAGCCCCTCTCAGCCCGCACCTCATCCCGAGACAACCCTGTGACTGCTCCTCCTCCCGACCTGCAGACGCAGGACCGGACGGACCGCATTCCCCGCGCGAATTCTAGCGCCAGCGTCTCCAGTGTCCAGACAACACAAGCTTTACGCTTTAAGAACCAGCACTTCTCTTCAATTTAGCCATTTTGAAGGCAACCCTTTTTTTTAAAAAAAATAATAGCTCGATGGAGATATAGCTCATGTATCATAAAGTTCACCTTTAAAAACTGTGTACAACTCAGTGGTTTTAGTAATTCGCCTAATTCCAGGACATTTTTCTTTCCCAGGTGTAGTCCCCGCCCCAGTTCGGTCAGGCCCCGGCCCCGCGCCGGGTGACTTCGGAAAAGCAGGCAGCGCCCCAACCTCAGTTTCCCCGTCTGCACCGCGGGGGCGGCAGGCCCCAGGTCACGTGCGCGGCCCCGCCCTCCCGCCCTAGCGCGCCTGCGCAGCGGGGTGCTCGCGTTTCATCACGCTGTAAATTTACGCTGGAAGCACCTCAGCATCTTTCTGTTAAACACCCTGTTTCGTCTCGCCTGGCGCCCACCCCGCCGTC
>NC_060279.1:79354374-79426402 GCF_021613505.1 Equus quagga
CCTGCCCCGGCCCCAGGCAGCCGCAAGCGCGCCCGCCCGCCCGCCGAGCCCCCGTGCCGCGAGTCCGCGCCGCCCGCGCGCAGGAGGCTGCAGCTGCCGGCCGAGGAGGTGAGCGCGCCCCGGGCCCGGCGGGGAGACTGAGGCCGGGCGGTGCGGCGGTGACGGGGCCCCGGCAGGAGGGCCGCGCCGGGCTGGGCGGGGAGACAGTCCGGGGAGGGTCTGGGGCCGGGTCATGGGACCCGGTGGCGGTGCTGTCGGCCCCCGCAGGGGCTCGGCTGGAGAGGACTTCCAGGGAACCGCGCGTCTCACTGATGCCGGAGGGGCGGGGGAATGCGGCTCGTCGGCAAGGCTGGGTCAGGGGTCAGCGTGGGCGACTGTCCCCAGAACAAACGAGTGGGTGTGCCAGGCCCTCCCGCTGACGTCAGCAAAGCCCTGCCCGACAGGGATCCGAGCCCGGGCTCCAGCAGCGTGTTCTGGTTAGCCGAGGGAAGCAGAAGGCCTCTTTCTGCAGCGCTGGGGGCACCCTGTAGTCCCCTGGGTCCTTCACCTTGGGGGTCCTTCCCACCAGGTGTCTGGCCCCAGGTCCCCGGCTGCCCATGACTCCCCAGAGCACTCTTCTCCCCGCAAGAAGACAAAGAAGGCCGCCGTCTCGGCAGGTCCGCTGTCCTGCTTAGCATCCGAGGAGGGCAAGGTGAGGAGGCTGGACAAAGCCCAGGGAGGTGGAGTGGCATGGGGGTGACCAGCTGGCTGACAGCACCCTGTGTCCACAGGTCCCCTCGAAGGTCACCTTCTCTGAGCTCAAGTCGTGCCTGCGGCGGGCACGGGAGCTGGGGACACGGGTCCAGGAGCTGAGGACAAGTGCCCGGAGGAAGGATGCTGAAGAACCCAGCGCACCGGAGGCCGAGGGGCCCCCAGTGGGGCCATGGTGAGTCCTGGGTGGGTGGTCAGGGCCCCTGGGAAAGTGTAGGCTGATGGGAGGCCTGGCAGGGGCAGGACTGGGCAGAGGGCGGGGGGGGGTTGCTCCTAACAGGGAGTCAGCGCAGTGGATAGAGCTCAGCTCCCAGCTCTGCCGCTCGCTGCCTATGCGCCCTCCAGCTCCATCTGTAAGAGGACGCCAGTTCCTCAGTGGGCCCTTGTGAATTTCGAATGATATCCACAGCTGGTGGCTATTGGGGATTTGCCGCCATGTGCCTCTTGGAGATAAGGAAGCCAGGGCTGGGGGTGCCCAGGGACCTCCCTGGGTGATGGGCAGGACATGGCAGCTGGCTTGAAGCACTCTGTCCCCGACAGTGCTTGTGATGGGGAGGTGGTAAGTGTGCAGGCTTTGCAAACTGCAGTGTGTCGTGGGGGTGGTGTTGCAAGCCCCAGCTCTGGGGTCTCCCAGGCCACTTGGCCTGTGGTTGAGTGCTGGGGGTGGGTCTGGTGCTCCTCTCAAGCCTGGCTCCCCCTGCTCCGCCCCAGCAGTGGAGAGAAGGCGCCTGCCTACCAGCGCTTCCACGCCCTGGCCCAGCCTGGGCCCCCTGGCCTCGTGCTGCCCTACAAGTACCAGGTGTTGGCCGAGATGTTCCGCAGCATGGACACCATCGTGGGTATGCTCTACAACCGCTCTGAGACTGTAACCTTCGCCAAGGTCAAGCAGGGCGTCCAGGACATGATGCGCAAGTGAGCGGGCTCGTCGGGGGGGCGGCTCGCCTGACTGCGCAGTCTGTGCCCTGTCCGGTTCTCTGACCCTGGCCCGCTCGTCCCCTAGGCGCTTTGAGGAGCGCAACGTGGGCCAGATCAAAACTGTGTATCCTGCCTCCTACCGCTTCCGCCAGGAACGCGATGTCCCCACCTTCAGGGACGGGGTCAAGAAGTCTGATTATCAGCTCACCATCGAGCCGCTGCTGGACCAGGGTGAGTGCGCTGTGCGCTGTGGCTGAGTCTCCTCGTCTCTGAGCCTCGGTTCCCCACCTTTCACCCTGTGCGCTCTTTTTTTTTTCCTGCTCTTTCTCCCCAAATCCCCCCAGTACATAGTTGTATATTTCAGCTGTGGGTCCTTCTAGTTGTGGCATGTGGGATGCCGCCTCAGCATGGCCTGATGAATGGTGCCATGTCCGTGCCCAGGATCTGAACCAGCGAAGCCCTGGGCCGCTGAAGCGGAGCGCGCAAACTGAACCACTCGGCCACGGGGCCGGCCCCGACCCTGCGTGGTCTTGAGCATGGGTGTGAGGCGTTGGGCGCTGGGCCTCATCTGAGACCATGGTTGTTGCTGGGTGACTGGGCGGACCTGGCCCCGGGGCTCAGGCCTGGACTCTTCCCACAGAGGCTGGAGGCACGGCCCCCCAGCTCACGGCCTCTCGCCTCCTGCAGCGGCGGCAGGTCTTCAGCCAGAATCTGGTGGAGCGTGTCCGGGAGCACCACAGGGTGAGCGGGCAGCCGTGGGATGACCAGCTGGGTCCCTGTGGTACCAGGCGTTCTCCCAGAGCAGCCTGGCACTGGGCCTGCTCTCTGTCCCCTCCTTCAGTACTTGCACCCTCTCTCCCGTCACAGCCCTGTCTTACCCAGCAGGGAACAGGCCCCCCTCGAGAGGCCGAGTCCTCGAGTCCTCTTAACCAGTCTCCGTGGCCATCTCACAAATGAGTGGGTGAGGGGCTGGCCGGGGACCCTGGCCCTGGCTCCCAGTTGAGGAACGGGGGGCTCGGGGCTGCAGCCTCAGGTCTTGGGAGGCACGTGGTGAGTTCAGTGGGTGCTCTTAAGTCACGCCCTCAGCCCAGCTGAGCTCCTGGGGCCCCTAGAGGTGAAGTGACCTTCTTGGGGTCACCCAGACAGCCCCGCCCCCCCCAACAAATGTGCCCAGGGTCACTGGCAACCCTGTTTCTCGCACAGGCCTTCCTGGCTTCCCTGAGCCCCCCTATGGCGGTGCCCGAGGACCAGCTCATGCGCTGGCACCCCCGCTTCAACGTGGACGAAGTGCCTGACATCGAGCCGGCGGAGCTGCCCCAGCCGCCCACCACAGAGAAGCTGGCCACCGCCCAGGAGGTGCTGGCCCGTGCCCGCAGCCTGATGTCGCCTAGGGTGAGGCTGGCCCCCAGCAGCTGGGCACCTGACAGGCCCTATCCTCCATCATGGGCTTCAGGGGTAGCGGGATGTGACGCCCACTGGCAGGCTCTGCCCTGGGGTGATGCCCACAGGCCCCGATGCACTGGGTGAGCTTGGGTTGGACAGATAGGGACTCCTGGGAGGGGAGTCCATGCAGGTGGGCCTGTGGCTGGGCTGGGGGAGGTCTCTTTTGACCTTTTCTCTCTGATCTGCCCCAGATGGAAAAGGCCTTGAGTGACCTGGCCCTGCGCACAGGAGAGCCCGGCAGCCCCAGATCCCCCAGCCTAGCACTGCCGGCCAGCCCGCCGGCCACCCCACCCGCTGCCCTGAAGGGGGTGTCCCAGGCCCTGCTGGAGCGGGTGAGTATTCTGGTTCCTGGTGGCGGGGGGGGGGAGCTGTGGGCCAGCTGACCACTGACCACTCCCCATGCTCCCTGCAGATCCGGGCCAAGGAGGCGCAGAAGCAGCTGGCACAGATGACGCGGCGCCCGGAGCAGGAGCAGCGGCTGCAGCGGCTCGAGCGGTTGCCCGAGCTGGCCCGCCTGCTGCGCAGTGTCTTCGTGTCCGAGCGCAAGCCGGCGCTCACCATGGAGGTGGCCTGTGCCAGGATGGTGGGCAGCTACCGTGCGGCCATGAGCCCTGGTATGTGCAGCGTAGGGGCAGGTGCGGGGCTCCCTCCCCGTGTCCCGAGTCCCAGATCAGAGTGGGCCCTACGGATGCGCTGTCCCCCATGTGTGTTGGGTGCCTGCTGTGTGCACTGGGGGCACAGCACCCTTGAGGTCACTTCCTGAGTCTGCCTGGCTCCCTTTACCTCTGCAGCTTCACCAGGCTGCCTCCCCCTCACACACCCCGCCTTGTTGCCTCTGCAGTCCCTCAGTCAGCCCTGAGGCCCCAGGGGACTGTCCGCTCCCTCCCAGGCCTCTGGTCCCTCAGCGCTGCAGGGCACTTCCCACAGGTGGGTGTTTGCAGGCTGGGACTCCTGTCGGGCTCAGTGGGAGGGCCACCTCCTGGCAGGGCTGCAAGTCGTTGCCCTGGCTTGAGTCCTTCCTGCTTGTCACTGTTTACTCTGCTTCTGGAGGGCACAGATGGGTCTGGCCCAGGCCTGGCTCACAGCAGGCCCGGGGTGGGGCTGGCCCAAAAGCAGGCCTGTTGACAGGGCGCCCCGTACAGATGTGTACACAGGCCTGGAGGCTCCGGTTGCCGGTCCGGCCTCACACGTGCCCTCTCTGCAGGGGAGATGGAGACGCATGTGCGGCTCCTCTCTGAGCTGCTGCCCGACTGGCTCAGCCTCCACTGCATCCGCACCGACACCTACGTCAAGCTGGACAAGGCCGCGGACCTGGCGAGCATCATTGCGCAGCTGGCCCACCTGGCTAGGGCTGAGGAGACGCTGTGAGCCTGGCAGCTGTGAGCCAGCATCCACGCTAGGGCTCCAGGCTCCCTGGCCTGGCCCCCATGCCTGTTTTATGTCCTTTATAAACACGATGCACTTTGCTCTCCCCTTCCTGAGTCCCCACGAGGGTCAGAGGCTGGACTGGGTTCTGCATGGCCCGAGGGCCTCTGGCCACTGGGTGGTGGGCCCACCCTCCTACAGCACGTTGTCATTAAACTGGTTTGTTGGTGGCTGTGTCTCTGCAGCTGGCGGGGGTGCAAGGCAGTGGGTGGGAGAGCTTTGCTGTCAGCGCAGCTTTGGGTAGTGTGCTGGGCAGAGTGACAGCCCAGATAGCCTCCCAAGGACCTTGAACTGGGAGATGGTCTTGGGTTATCTGGGCTGGCCTAGGGCCGTCACAGGGCCCTTCTGAGATGGGAAGATGGAAGGAGGGGCCATGAGCCCAGGAGTGGGCGCCTCAGCTGGGAAAGGCAGGAAATGAGCACTGCTGACCTCCAGAACTGTAGGAGGAGGTTTCAACCAGGTTTGCATGACCTGTCAGAGCAGCAGTGGGACACCAAGCTGGCAGCATGTGCCTCCTGAGCCTGTCTGCTCCATGTGACATGGCTCACAGGGAGGAGAGGACCACAGCCTGCTACAAACCAACCCCTGCACCTTCCTGCCTCCCAGGCCTGAGGCCCAGATCCCACCCCTGGATGAAGAAACAGCCTCTTTAGCCAAGTTGTTTATTCATGGTCCTGGTTCACTGTAAATGGACCTGCAGTGGCCTGGGCTGGGCTCTGCCCTGGGCCATCAGCCCCAGGTGCTGGCACTTGCAGAATCTGCAGGAAGGACCCCAGGTGGAGGCCCCGGGCTGGAGAGTCACCCAACCAGGGTTAGAAGAGAGTCCAGGCGGATGGCCAGTGCCCCCTGGTGGCCAGCAGGGCTCACTCATACTGCAGGAGAGAGAAGAAGGGCACAGTCCCCAGCTTCTCCCTACCCTTCAGCGAGGTCAGCTCCACCAGGCTCACGCACTCCAGCACCTCGGCCTGCAGCTGGCCCAGCAGCTCACAGGCGGTGCGCATGGTTCCTGGGGGGAAGCACAAGTGAGGCCCAGGCAGCCTGGGCCAGGGGCTTGGGGGAGGAGTCAGTATGGCAATGGGGCTCCCATCAGGGCGTGTAGGGTCCTGCTGCTCACTGGTAAACTGTAGAGTGCTGAGCCCCTGATCCAGTCTCATGCCCCAGGTTAGGCACTTTCTCCCACCCCCACCAAGCCTCCTTGGCTCAGGGGAGACCCTCACCGCCAGTGGCCAGCAGATCGTCCACGACAACAACCTTCTGCCCCGGTTCCAGGGCGTCTCTCTGGATCTCCAGCTCAGCCTGCAGATGGGAATGGGCGTGTGGTTGATTCGTCTCCAAAAACAGCTTTGGTGTGCAGAGCCTGGTAGCTGACAAGGGGCTACTGACCGGACCCTGTTCCAACCCACCCTGTTTCTTAGCTGTGTGAGTCTGGCCCAGCATCTCAGCCCCTCTGAGCCCCCACCTCCAGTTGACTCCACGACTCTCCTTTTGGGAATGGAATGTGTGCAGCAGCAGCCCAGCCCACTCACCTTCCCATATTCCAGTGTGTAGGAGGCAGACACAGTGGGGCCTGGCAGCTTCCCTTGCTTTCGGATGAGCACGCAGCCCACACCGAGCTCCTGGGCCAGGGAGGGACCGAACAGGAAGCCTCGGGAGTCTAGGCCTGTTGGCAAGAGTCAGGGTGTTGAAGGGCAGCCTGTGGCACAGCAGCACTGGGTCCCCACGGGCCAGGGCTGGATGGTGATATGTGGCCACTGCAGGCACACAGGGTGCCCAGCCTTGCTGGCTCCAGCTAAGAGGCCGATGACATCCACTCATTTAGGGAATGTTGACTGAGCATCTGCCCTGCGCAGGGACTGCTGGGTGCTGGAGGTGGGAGTCAGGAGCTGAGGCAGGGCCTAGGTCTATCCTACATGGCTGTGGGAACAGCCCCCAGGGTGCCCTCCAAGCTCTGCTGCCCATCAGGGGCTGGGCCAAGAACCGTAATAGGAAAGCAGAAAAGGCACTCAACAGATGGCTCTTATCGCTAAAGCAGCGTGTGCCCCAAGAGCTGCTAGTCCAGAAAGAAAGGCAGGACCATCTCCAGCCATCTCCTGTGGCGACTGAGCTGTGAAGGGGAAGCTCAGGGCCCCGAGGGCCGGAAGTGTGCTGAGGCAGAGTAGGCAGTGGGAACCACGAGGCCCAGGGGGTGGGGCTCAGGAGAGGCAATGCTGCCAGGGTCCTCCCTGATCTCTCCGCCTTCCTGAAGCCCCATATTGGGTAAAGCCTGGCGCATACAGCAGGTGCTCAATACATGCTTGTAAAACAGGAACAGAAAGTGCTTGGCCCAGCGGACTCTGGTCAGACCGGACTCTGGTCAGACAGTATTGGGGAAATCCAGACCCGTGGCCTCATCTGTGCATGCTGGGGACCAGGAACTTGGGGGGCCTCCACTCAGCTGCGAGCCCCTCCAAGGGGGTACCCACCTGGCAGGGGCTGTTCCCCAGGCCGCTGGGGGGGGGGGGGCCTGCCGCCCCACTCAGGGCTGCAAAGTGGGGACAGCAAGTCTATCCTTACAACCCACGCGAGAGCTACCCCACAAGCACCCGCGCGGGCGTGTGCCTTGAAGGCTCGAACAGAGGTGGGGCGGCCCTCCCTCCGCTTGCCCTGTTCGGGGGACCCCTCCCGGCCCGGAGGCCGAGTATGCGGAGACAGGAAGGGCTGGCCCCGGAGACCCGAGGGCGGCGCGGCGGCAGGAGCGCCCGGAGTCAAGGTCCCGCCTGTGCCCGTCCACTTGCCGGCGATGTAGTCGATCTTGCCGCCGTGGGTCTTTTTCAGGTGACTGGCCAGGAGGCTGATGCAGGCGCGGAAGGAGTCGGGGTCCTTCAGGACCGGCGAGATGTCCCTGCGCGGGAGCAGGGCGGGTCAGGACTGCACGCGGCCGGGTGGGGCGGCGTCCCGGCCCGGGGACCCGACAGCCCAGTCCCGCCGGCCCTCCGCGCGCCCATCCTACGTGGCGGGACCACGGCCTCGCCTGGCGGTCCCGAGTGTCGCCCGGCCCTGCGCGTTTGCCCCCCGCGCGGCTTCGCCCGTCGGATGGCTCCCCGTGTGCGCGGCCCCACATGGCCCGCCCGCCCGCCTGCTCGCGCCCGCGCCGCGCCCGCGCGCACCTGAACAGCACGCCCGGGATGGGGAAGTCGGGGAAGCTGCGGATGCGCCGCGCCACCAGCTGCAGCTCGGACTCGGCCATGGCTGCCTCCGCTCGTGTCTGGCCGGGGCGGGGCGTCCGCGCGTGTCCGGCCGGGCCGGGGGCGGGACCGGCACGAGGGGCGGGGGCTCGGTGCGCCAGCATGGGGGGCGGGGCGAGGGGCGGGGCCCCGTCGCCTGTAGGAAGTGCCGTGGTTCATCGAATCTTCGGGGCCACCGATTTTAAGACGTGTGCTTATCTCTTAGACTCTGAACAGACGCGTCCGCGCCTCGGGGCCGTTCACGCGGGGCTGAGGTGCAAGTCAAGGTCGAAGGAATATGGCGTCTACGCAGGCCCAGCTGGGCTTTAGTGGAAATTCTCACTCGGTTTGGCGGGGCCCGAGAGCGCCCACTGGTCTTCCTGGCAGCTTCAGCAGGGACCCCAGGCCTCGGGCAGGCGCGCACCCGCCTCCCCGCCGCCGCGCCCGCTCTTCCTGCCCTCGCCGGCGGGTCTCAGCTGAGTCCTGCTGCGCGGGGCATGCGGGCGCACACGAGGGTCACACACTCCAGCGCCAGGTGAACGAGGCCGGGAGCAGGGAGGTTTCGGAGCGCAATGCAGGGGCCTGGAGGGGAGGCCCGAGTTGGGGAGCAGTTCAGGGAGGAGCAGCGGGCCTGGGATGGACCGGCCCGGCCGGGGAGGGGCCGAACCAGAGGTGGAGGCCGGGGCGTGTGCTGCCCGCCGGACTCTTGAGGAGGGAGTGCGGGATGCTAGGCCTGGTGGAAGCCCACCCCTGAGAGCACACCGCGAGCCTGCGAAGGCTGTGGCCCCCCGCAGCCTTGGGGCAGAATGAGGAATCCCACTGCAGCCCCTCCACCGCGGTACCCCAGGGAGAACAACATTCCCCAAATGTAATCTCATTTAAAAACCAAAAATGCTAAAATGCCTGTATTCCTTTATTCTGACACTGTTTTCTTCATAATTTTCCGAGTCTTAGAACAATACAGCTTTGGCATGGGTCACTCCAGAGACCTGAAAACCCCGCTCAATGGCAGGTGGCCCACGGGCCTTCAGGGTGCAAACGCCCTGGAGTCTGCGCCTGGCCACTCAGTGAGAGGGCTCATCCCCTGCAGGGGCCGGAGGGGAGGAGGGCCGGCAGCGAGGCTGTGGGGTACAGCCAGCCTCACAGTGCGCTGGGGCAGGGGTCTGCATCCCTGAGGAAGGCGGAAAATCGAGGGTGCTGATGTCCTCGTGTCCCCAGAGACCCAGCAGTAGCTGTCCCACCGGGCCAGGGAGGCTTTGGCTGTCGAGGGTCCGGGTCAGGGAGGCCCTTTGCCTGCTCCCCCTCCACATTCACAACCCTGCCGCTGTGGGGTGGTGCAGGGAGGGGGGACTGGGGTGTCCCCTCTGCCATCACCAAGGGGCTCAACACAGGATTGGTCCAGCTGCCCTCGACACCGAGGCTGAAGTGCAAGAGGGACGGCTCCTGGGAGTTACCCTCCCCCGCCCCCAGGTCCTGGACAAGGCCAGTCCGGGGGTGGTCCGAGCCCGAGTAGGAGGACGTGAGCCGGACAGGGTCCTGAGACGTGTGAGGCTGTGTTGAGCCCAGAGGCTGATGTGAGGCCTCGGGCCTGAGGTGGCAGGTCAGGCGGGCCAGGAGAAGAGCGCGGAAGGACCCCAGGGCCCAGTCGGCATGTGTGGCCTTGCAGGTCCTGCGGCTGGCTGCAGATGATGTCCACCTGGCTGTGAGCAGGGCAGACGGCACTGGGGCTCTTCCAGCACGGCAGCCCTGAGGCCAGAGCCTTCCTGCCCCCAGGCTCTTGCAGGGCCAGTGGGCCCAAGGAGGTGCTAGTGGGGCCAGGAGCACTTCTCGGGGACAGACTCTGGGGGCGTCAGGCACTTCCCTAACTTTTCACAGCCCGGGGGCGCCCAGTTCTGGAAAATAAAAATTCAGAAAGAGGACATGCTGTTATTCAAGCGCTTCTGGACTCAGCAGTTTCCAGCTTCCTGCCCCGCACAGGCTGCGACCTGCCCCATCTGACAGGCTGCCGGCTGGAAACTGCCCGTTTCCACCTCGGCCCGGGGGCAGCTCAGCGCCTCTCACCAGGCGGCCGAGGCCCCAGGTGTGGGTGGCCGGGGGCAGGGCCTGCTGCCTGACCCCTCTGTTATCGACGGGAACATCTGCCAGCCACCCTGAAGCCTGTGGCCTCATTTCCAAGTAGAGGAACCTGTGAGAGGGGCACCATGTTCCAGGGGGCCCCCTCCAGCTCCCCCATGGAAAGCTGTCAACTCTGGTTTCCTGGGAGAGCAGGCCCCTTTCAGCTGGTGGGAGGCGTGGAGCGTGGGTGGCTCCCTTGGGTGTGCACCTGAGCGTGCAGACTTGCTTTACGTGGCCATGTTTTTCCAGGCAACAGAAAGGGAGACTCATGCCCCTAAGGGGGAGCCTTCCTGGCTCTACCATGTCCCCCACAATCCAGGCAGTGCCCCGGCCATGGTCAGGAGACCCAGAATCACTCTGGGGTGGATGGGACCCGAGTCTGTGTGTTACTGACTTGGAGCATGGATGACCCAGGGCCCCAGGTGGAGGCCTCTCCGCCCTGGATGGCGTCCGTGGCTTTGGTTGTGTGGGCCCTGGCTGCTGTGGGGAGGGCAGGGTCTCCACTGGGAAGCTGCTCCCAACCTTGAAGGCAAGGCAGAGAAAGCAGGGTTGTGCAGAACACATTCTGGGCCCACCTGCGAGTCTGCAGGGTCGGGGGGTGGGGGTGACGCCCATGTTTCTTAAAAGGCTCCTCAGAGTTCTGACGCACAGCGGGACAGCCAGCTGCTGCGCGCGGGCTGTGACACACTGCACTGGACTGACGTTACACAGACCAGAGGACACCACACTGAGTCCTCAACCTGGCTGGCCTGGATGTGGGGGCCAGGCTGAGCTGGGGGGAGTGTGTGAAAGAGGGGCCGAGGGCAGAGAGCAGAACCTTTCCAACATCTGGGAACTAGGGGGAAGGGGTGTGGTGCAGATGAGTGGGGGGCTTCTCAGGCTTTGCACACACATGCCCACGCGTGTTCACATGTGTAAACCCACGCAGCTCTCTGGTGACAGGCCTCACTTTAAAGTCTGGAGACCAACACACACTATGCCGGTTTGTCTCCAGCTCACATGGGGGGCTTGTGGGGTCTCCGCTTTCTCTCGTTCCAGGGCGTGGCCGGCTGCGGCAGTTTCGTGGTGCCCAGGAGATGGCGGCAGCGCCCGGGCCAGGTCCCTCTGCCTCACCCTCACCCCGTCCCTTCCCGTCACTAAGACCCCCTCCGTCTCTGCGTCTCCGCTTCCTGGGGACTCAGCCTGCACCTGCGGAGCGGTGGGTGTGCGTGGGTGCGCGTGTGTGGGTGGGTGGCAAGGAAGAGAGAACAGCATCACTTTCACAGAAGGACAAGCAGGGCTTGGGGCAGCCACCAGGGGCTCCTCCTGGGACCAGAGGGACCTGGCGGTCCTGAGAGGGGCCCTCTGCTCCACTGCCTTGAGTCGACAGGCTGGCGCCTCGTGGTGTACCTCAGAGGGAGGGGAGGCCCTGCTGGCCCCCAACTGTCTTCCTGGGCTGAGCCTCGGGACACAAAGCCCCATGCGTGGACAACAGCGATGCAGTCCCCCCCGCCCCGGGCTCACGAGGCCGCCTTGTTCCTGGGCCCCTCAGCCTCAACCTCTCTGAGAGTCCTCACCGCTAGGAAAACGCCTCTAACGTGCCGACTCCGTTTTCCCTGCACGATTTCCTCCGCCACGCCCCACTCCGCACCCCACTCCACCAGCTCCCACGGCTGCAGCTCTGTCTGACCGTGGAAGTGGGTCTGAACTCATCTTCTTCTCCCACGCACAAGGAACCCGTTCACCAGTTTGTGAACTACTGAACTCGTCTTTCCTGGGTCCTCCTCCTCGAGGCGGGGGCTCCTTCCTCAGCACTTGACTCACCCTGTGGCGGGGGGTGGGGGGTGGGGGGATGGGGCGTGTGCCTGGAGGCTCTGGGGAAGCGGGCATGCGGGAGGAGGGGCTGATGGGCTGGGACGCTGGGCTAGGCCATCCAGCTTTGCTCTGTGTGGTTTGGGGTGCCACCAGAGCTTATGACACTGAGACATGCGAATCACCCGTCTTTCTGGAGCAGGGCGCCCCAAAGACACATCAGTTACAGGGACAGACTCAGGGCGGGTCCCCCATGAGGTTCAAGGAGGGCTGTCGCTGCTGGGACCCACACTAGCTGTGCTGGGAGGCGGGCCCCACGGGCCAGCTCCACACTCAGACCGTCTGCCCAGTGTGTCCACAGCCCACTCAAGTTTGGCTTGTCCTGCACCTGCAGAGGGGGCGAGTGGCCTGCGGCCACACCTCTGAGGTCTGAGACAGAGCAGCAGGAGGGAAGCAGGGCTCCAGCCTGCAGCCCCCACAGCTTCTGGAAGCACGCTCTCTGCTGGGGTCGCACCACGCTGCCCAGTGGTCACCCTGCGTGCGAGGAGGGCAGCCCTTCCACATGGCACTCGGCTGCCGGGACTCACTGTAATCTTGGAAACCTCTGTGCCGAGGATGTGGGGGACGCTCCGGGGCGTGCAGACCCCCAGCACTCCTGTGGGCCTGGGGACACTCCCCCTCAGGAGCCACAGCCTCCTGCTTACCATGACTGCCTGGTTGCACACGTTGAGCTGGGGCTGTCCAGGGATCAAGGCCTCCTGGTGCTGCCGGACGACCGGGGTGATCCTGCGAAGGGCATCCAGGTACTCGGTGCTGGCAAAGCTAGAGACAGATGGGAGCACAGGTCACCGAGCGGCAGGGGAGGGACAAGGTGGGCAGGGGCAGCCACCCAGGGAGGCCGGGAAGGGGCTTGGGGGCTCAGGAGTCCCCTCCCTGATGGGCCACCATCCAGCAGCCTCCTGGGAAGAGTGGCTGAGAGAGCAGGGGCTGCCCCCACCCTCACCCCGCCCTCCTGGGGGCAGGCGGGGACCTGGGACCCTTTCCTACAAGGCGGCTTCAGGCAGAACCACACGACAGGGGCGGCAGCCGTGACTCTTCTGTCTGGCTGGTCGGGGCCTCGGCCTTTGCTGGAACCTCCAAGGGCATAGCCCAGTGTCCCTGAGTCGCACCCGGGCTCCAGGGCTCCTGGCTGCCTCTTTCTCACTCCTGTGCCCCTTCTTCAGGCCTCTGATTCAGGTTTGTTTCAGGAGTGGCTGGTCCTGCCCTACTTGCTCCTGACTCTGGGTCCGTCTGAGGCTGTCACTCCCAGACCAGCCCCACTCCTCGGGCCTCCATACCATCGGGCTCCTGTTCTCAGCTACACTCGCTCCACACGTGGCCCACAAGCTTTCCCAAGCAGGTTCTTGGTGTGTCCCGTGTCTTTCCAGGATTCTGTGGCCGAACGCACTGGAAAGGACTGGCTTAACCAAGCTCAACAGTCTGGGTGACAAGGTTTCTCGGTGGTGCCATGGGGTGAGTGCATGTGGGGAGCACCAGGAGGCCCCATATTCAGCCCAAATTCTTCCAGGCCAGGTGGCAGATGCAGTGTCTTCTTGCTCAGAGCTCTGCATACCCCCAGAGTGACCCTGGGGCTGTCACATCCCTTCCCAGGTCCGGGTCTCCCCATCTGGAGCACAGGGGGCTGCAGGCAGAGGCCTGAGGGGACCCTGAATGGAGATGACGTGGTCTAAGGAGAGCTCGCAGGCAGTGTGCTCTGCACGTCTCGGCACAGCCCTGTGAGGCAGCCCTGTGACTGCCCACTTCGGGAGATGCCGAGGTGGGAGGGCCATCCGGCCATGCTCACGGCCAGCGAGGGGCAGGGCTTGCACCGAGCTTCCACGGTGACCAGCTTGTTGCTGCAGCTGTTTTGTGCGCACATGTGTCTGAGAAGCAACGTCACGTGGGTCTGCGGTCAGGGGTGGGCTTCTTGGAGGTTTGCCGCCGTCTCTCCCCGCTGACCCACCTCAGGGGAGCGTACACCCTAGGTGCCCAGGTTTGCTCCAGCCATGGAGGCATCTGTGAGATGGCTGACGGCCCCGGGGGCTGCCGCCACGGCCTGTGGTGCCCCTCACCACGGCCCCGCTGGAAGAAGGCCAGGAGCAATGAACAGATGGTGTTGAGAAGCAAGACGGAGAGAAATGCCCCGTGGACGTAACATTACGCCAAACTGGACCCACGTGGACAGAGCAGGGCTGTCACCTTAACTGACCTTTAACTTCTGGGGGGCCAAGGGAACACTGAGGCTGTGGGGGCCTGGTGGGCACAGGTGTGAGGGCACTCGTCTGGGTAACCAGGCCCTGGGATCCACTGTCCTGGTCCTGCTGCATCTTGGCTCTGAAATGACTTCCGGGGATCGGGGGTGGGAGGGGGGCTCACTGACCACGATTTCCCAGCCCCCTGTTTAGTTCTAATTTCCCAGCCTGCACCTGCACGTGGCCCTGCTCCAGACCTCCTGTGGTTTGTGACGGCCATGAGGAGGCTCCTCGCCCATGTGAGTGTCCTGGGGCCACGTAACAAATTGCCGCAGACTGCGGCGGGGGGGTGGGGGGGACGCCTTAAACAGCAGGGACTTATCCTCGTCCTGGAGACCAGGAGTCTGAAATCCAGGTGTCACAGGGCCACACTCCCGCCAGTGGCTCCAAGGGAGGATCCTTCCTGCCACTTCTAGCCCCTGGCAGCTGCAGGCGTCCCTGGGCTGTGGCCACGCTGTCCCATCTCTGCTGCCGTCGTCCACGGCCTCTCCCGTGTCAACATCTCTCCTCTTCGGTCTCTTGCAAGGACAGTCTCACTGTACTGGTGCTGCCCCGATCCCAGACAACCTCATCTCGACCCTCACCCTAACGACTCTGGCAAAGTCCCTACGTCCAATGAGGCCGTGTTACGAGGTTCTGGTGGACATGGATTTAGGGGACACTATTTCATCCATGGCAGCATCTCTGTGTTTCCCTCCCACGGTCCCAGGCCTCTGAGCTGGACGCAGCTCCAGAGAAAGGGAGGTGCCCGGAGGAAGCGCCCAAGCAGCTCGGTGGCGCAAAGGCCCCGTTCAAAGAGCCTCACTGGAAGAGCCCAGTCTGGGCCGGGGCAGGTGGCTGCCCCATCGAGGGCATGGGAGCCCTGCGGGGGATCTTTCTGGGCCTGGTGTCACCACCCTCTGTGTCCTTGGTGCTGCCCGTGTGCGAGGGGGTGGCCGTGGGGAAAGGTCCTCTTCCGCCCCATGCCCGACCCTCCCCCTCGGCCATCCCTGAAGGCAGCTCGAGGCAGGGGATCACATGGTGGGCTGCATGCACTGATGGGTGTGGGAGACAAGTGAGTGGAGAGGTGGGGGCGCACCGGAGAGGAAAGCCGGCCCAGCACAGCCCATGCCAGACGGGACAGCGTCAGGCCCCAATGTGCCCGGAGGGGGTGGTTCCACGCTTCCCAGTGTGCATGCATGCACCTCCACGTGTTCACAACATGCATACATCGGTGTGTGCTCCTGTTCAGGCCCACCTAATGTTTTCTCGGCAGCTTGAGAGGAGGGCTCCCCTGTGCCCGGCTCACCTGAGGGGGAACCTCTCCCCCGGGTCGCGTCCCAGGTGGAAAATCAGGGGCAGCCTCGTGTGCTCCTCCTGCGTGTGGGTGGTGACTCCTGACACGTTCTGCCCGGGACAGAAATCAATGCCCTGGAACGAGAGGTGCGGGGTGGGGGGCGCTGTGTGTGCTGTGCCCTTGGAGCCCAGGAACCCAGCGGCCGGGAGCTCCACCAGGAAGGCCGGCCCGTCTCGTTCCGGGGCGGCATGCCTGTGCGTGGCGCATCATGGATGCTTGCCGGGTGTTCAAGGAGTGAACGGACAGCGATGGCCATCCTGTGGGTGCAGCCCCGCCGTCCCCGGGCCCAGGAGCTGCTGAGCCATCTGCCCCGTGAACCGCCCCTAGTTTTTAAGGGGAGGTGAATCTCCTTGTACTATTCCAGCCCTTCTCATATCTTGACCGCCACCAACTCCCAGAGCAAAGCTCTTCACCCCGCTCTGCCTGCCCCGCAGCCAGTGAAGCTCACGGTTTTCGGCATTCCTGAGACTCCTCAGGGGAGGGGGACCGCAGGCCTGAAAGCCAGGGATGACACAGACACAGCGAGGCCACGGGTAACCCAGATGTGGAAGTTAGCAGGAAGGGACCTTACGACTGTGGCCCATATGGGCAAGGACACAGGAAGACAGAACAGGGAACCCTGGGCTCCCTTAACGCTCAGCTGTGAGCCCACGGCCCTGTGGTTCCTGCCCTCCCCAGGCGCCCCTGCCCGTGGTGGCTTCTGGAGCGCATCTGAAGTGGGCTTGCATGTCAGTGTATGGTCTGAGATCTGTCCTGTCCTGGGGTCCCAGGGGGTCCCTCCACACACTATGGCCCACAGACTGGAGCTCCGTCCCCAAGGCTTGGAGGCTGCCCCTCGGGGCTCTTCAACTTGGAAGAGGAAAAAGCCCCCTGCTCTCCAGGGGGAATGGGGCGAAGCCAGAGGCTCCCCATCCTGAGGCCTTGGTGACCCCGGGGCCCTGCAAGCAGCTTGGCGCTGGAGTCTGGCCGACACGGAACACTGTTGATGGGGTCTGGAGAGATGGCCATGACTGCTGCATGTCAACCCTAAAACGGGGGCTGCACTGCTTGCTTCTCAACCACGAGGGACTGAGGGTGTCCGCAGGCGGCAGAGTCTGACGGGCAGACGGCTTCCTAACCCCCATGTGTCTGTAAGGGATGGCTGGTCAGGGGAGCAGTTAATGTTCTGCTTTTCAACAAAGCGGGGAGGTTAGGAGCCCGTGAAATTCCATTGACCTGCACGGAGCTGTAGATTCCCAAGTCAGTGGCTGGAAAAATAAGGGGCTGCGATCTCAGCTGCTGAGGGTGGCCAAGGACACATCCCCAGCCAGGTGGGTTCCAGAGTGGGTGACCCTTTGACCTTCAGGAAGCAGAAGTGCTAGAGAACAATACAGACGTGACAGTGGGAGAAAGAGCCCCATTAGCACAAAAGCGCCGAGCAGTTAATGGAAGTGTGTCAAGTCTAGACACTAGACACAGACAAATCGCAATGGGGATGCAAATCCACTACGCTACTGAATGAGGATCCCGCTCATCAGGACCGCAGTGACTCTCGCCCGCGGGCAGCACTGAGCCCCACACGGCTCCTCTCCTGCTCACATGACCTGCTCCTCACAGCGCTGGCATTTCGGAGGGCGGGAAGGATGCAGGAGGGAGACGAGTCTGCACGGCGGCTAACGTTCATGGGATTTAGTCCAGAAACGCAGAAGGTCACACACACCCTGCACACACGTACCCTCCCTCCCACCTCTTCCCCGGGTCTCAGACACCCTGTGGTGGGCAGGTCATGGGCTTGCCGGGGACAGTGCCACAGGGGGCCACCGGCACAGCAGGACCCGGAAGTGGGGGGCCGGGGGGTGAGAGACACCCATGGACAAACGGACAGCCCAGAAGATAAGAAGGTCCACTCAGGCGACCTGCGGATCTGGGGCCACAGACCCGCGTGTCCCCACTGAGAGGCCCACCCGCCTCTCCCTCAGGGTGGAGCAGGCCCAGGACTCACTGGCCGCCCCAGCCGGGCCCTGCCTGGCCTCTGAACAAAACTGCCCTAACATGTGAGCCATGTGGAGGTGACGGGAAGAGGCGGGTCCGTCTCCTCTGGTGCTCGGGGAGCAGCCGATAGCTATGGGGGCCGCTGTCATAGTTGTGGGGTCCTTCTGACTTCACACACCCTTAGCCTTATTGATCCTTGGAGAGAGAAGGGCCGTGCAGGCCAACCCCATCCTGGCTTGGGGCTGTCACCCTCCCAGGGAGGGATGCCCCTAACGTCTACGTGGTTGGAGAAGGGAATTTTGTTTCCTCATCTCCCAAGAAGCAGAGCAGACAAACCATCTCAGGAGCTTGCCAGCAACCCTTGGGAACCAAAGGCCGTGTGGGCGGGGTGTCACCCGTTGTGCCAAGGTACCCTCTCCTGACACTTTCTGACGCCACTGTAACTGTGGTCAAGGTAGCCGTTCTGCCCACAGAACCCTCTGGACTTCTCTAGCACCCTTTATGGAAAAAGCGCCCTTGGGTTCTGGCCTGGATGGAAGCTGGGCAGTCTCACTCAGGCCAGGGCTAACTGGGTCCTGCCCCAAGAGGCCCTGAGAGCCGCAGGGAGAACCGTGCAGGCCGGAGGGGCGGCTTCCAGAACACCAGCTGCACCTGCACATGCTGCTGGGAGCTGCGGGCAGCTGACAATGGGGACTCTAGAGACACTGGAGGACCGGGGAGCTGTGTGATGGGGGTGGGGGGCTGGGGAGGGAGAAGTGAGGCCACATGGCCGTCCCTGTGGGTGCCCACACTGCCAGCCTCTGGGCCCCAGTTTTTTTTTTATTGTTAAGAAATTTTTTTTTTTATTGAGTTAATCATAGGTTACAATCTTGTGAAATTTCAGTTGTACATTAATGTTACTGGGCCCCTTTTGAGTGCTCTTACGGCCTCTCAGCCCCTGGGTGTCTAAAGGGACAGACCAGGCATCCTGTCAGGGGACAGGGCACCTGGGGCTTAGGATGGCCCTCGGTGGCAGTGACAGCTGAGATGGGACTTGAAGGGCAGGCGGGCTTAGCCTGGGGGTGGGGAGGGGGTGGGGGGCCCCCAGGCGCGTGGAGAGGAGGCAGGTGGCCACAAGTGGGGAGGGCCGGCGACAAGAGCTCGAGCCAGGGGACAGGGCTGTGCTGTGCTGCTCACTGAGGAGGAGTTTTGGAAGAGACTAGCTTGGGTGGTGTTGTCACAGTCAGTCTGAAGGGCCCACAGGACACTCTAGGGCTGATGTGAGGCTCACACGGAGTCAGAGGGCAGAACAGCAGCAGAGGCTCACTGGGTCCAGCTGAGCCCACCCCCACCCTCAGGCCAACCTTTGCTCCTGATCACAAGCGGGGGACGCTGGCGGGCACTGGGCCATGAGGGAGGAAGCGCACGCTGTCCACGACCGCCTGCGTGCCCAGGGTGGTGACCCCATATCCACATGAGGCACTCGGCCTGGCAGCTGGGCCCCACCAGCCCCACCCAGACGGGCACCAGACTCACATCCGCTGAGTCTGCAATTTGCATCCCAATTGATGCAGAGTGTTCTAGTGCTTAGATCTTCTATTAACTTAAATTGCTTTTCCTCCCAATTAACACACATTAACAGGCTTTTCCTGTGTCTGAAAACCCAGACGCTGAGCGCCCTGCAGGGGGTGGGGTGGAGACACCCAGGAGGAGCAGGCAGAAGACTTGGGGGGCAGGGGGAGGTGGGACTGGGGATGGGGTGGGCAAGAGGAGGGAAGGGGAGCACAGGCCACGCCGGGGACAGCGCTGCACCCTGGGCGTGCGGCACTTCACCCTCGAGCCTGCGGGGCAGACAGCCTATGCAGAGGCATGACAGCCCCACTCAGAGAGCCGCTGAGCACCGGGCCAGGCCTCGGGGGAGGGGCCGGGGAAGGCGCCCCGGGTTGGCCTGGGCCCCTGAGGCGTCTGACCTGGGTCTGGAGCTGAGCCTGCCCTGAGACCTCCTTTTCTCAGGCTCTGAGTGGCCTGAGAGAGGGTGATGTGTCCCAGGAGAGCTGTCCAGGCTCCTAAGGGGCCATCCTTGTAGCCACACTGCGTCGCCCCCAACTCCTTCTTAGGGCAGGTAAACACACTGAGGTGGGGGAGCTCAAAACCCCGTGACTGGCACCACTTGGCAGAGGCCCCCATCCTGCCGCCTGCTGGCCTGCTCTGGCCAGACGCCTCCTCCTGAAGGACGGACAGGGGGTGCAGAGGACACGGAGCACCGAGACCCTTACCTGTCTGAACTCCTCCCAGGAATTGGTCCAGGTCCAGAAGTGGGCCTTGTATTGGCCGAGGGTGACTGCCATCAGTGTGTTGCCACGGTAATAGAATATCGGCCTGTGGGGGGAGGGTCAGGTGACACCAGAAACCCTGGGAGCAGGGCAGGCGGCTCCCCGTGAGTAGGTTATGGTTGAAATTTGACAGCAATGACCATGCCGAGGTCACGCTGTGCAGGGTGGAAAGGTCCCTGAGGCTGTCAGATGAGCCCCACAGTCGCCCCCTTTCACTCCTGGCCCTGTGGGGGCTGGGCGGTGGAGTGAAGCCTGCGGCAGAGTCTCCAGCCCCCTTCCTGGGGCAGACAGGCCTGGCGGGGTGACCACAGCCTCCGGCACCTTCTCTCCCCAGCAGCAAACAAGCTCACGCACCAGGTTGCAAGAGAGAAAAAATAAGCAATATTGAAAAAAGCCAAACAGACCTGTCTAAGCCCTGCCCTGCCCTGCCGCCGAGGCCACACGGCTCTCAGAGCGCAGCAGGGCACCTGCTCCCGCTACGCTATTTACCATTTTAAAACCCCCATCCCGTCACAGCAGCCCGGGACACTTATTTTGTCTGAGCACAACGATAGTGATCTGAAGCTGGAGAGAAAGTGACTCCGGACACAGAGAATTCCAGTGCAGAGGGGGACGTGGGACGGGTCAGGCTCCAGGGCTTTGGCACGGCTGGTGACTGGGCAGAGGGAGGTTCTCTCCTCCCCGCCACGGCCTGACGCCGAAGTGATGGACGCTGAACAAAGGAACGAGCCTTCTTCACCCCGACCCAGGAGAGCCTAGATGCCTCGCATGTCGGGAATGGTCACGGAGGACCAAAGCTCATGCTCCAGGATGCCTCTTGTGCCAGGAAGTCCCCGGGGTCTCGCCTCCCCCTTGCCCTGCCTCTGCCCCAAGCTAGCTGGGACAGGAACCGGCACGGGCTCCGCCACTCGGGGCAGGGACAGGGGCAGGGGCGAGCGTCTGGCTGGAACCCACCTGTCCATCAGCTGGCCCTGCAGCATGGCCGGGAGGAGACTGAGGCCATCGATGGCCCTGTCTCTGGGCGGCTCCAGGCCTGCGAGGGACAGGCTGGTGGTGAAGAGGTCCATGATGCTGCCCAGCTGGTGGCTCACCTGAAACAGACACAGTGGAGACTCAGGACGCCGTGCCCTGACGAGATGGCAGCCAGGGCCAGGTCTGCGCACCCTTCTGCTGCCCAGCTGGGTCTACAGAGGCGTGCGTGCTCGCACATCATCACGTGCCCTACAGCGTGTCTACCCACCCTGAACAGAGGCCTTCCCTGCCCCATGTACACTCGTGTGCACACACACCCGGCCCCAGCACCTGCGCACGAGAGGCCTCCCGCCCTGTCAGCCTCGCCGGGCCTGGTCTCCCCAGCCCCACCGACCCCCGGCTCTCCTGGACACCTCACGTCCACGAGGGTCATGCTGGCTCATGTGTGGCCGCACACAATTCTCCTGCCTCAGGGCCCCACGAGGGAGGGAGCAGCCCCTCATGGGGAGAGTGGCCGCAGGGAGGTTGGGGGCTGCATGGGGATTCAGTCTGGGCCGTCTGACCCCAGAGCAGGCCGAAGCGCCGTCCTGTCTGCTATTCCCGAGCCCTCACTTCTGCTGTGGCTGCGAATCAGAATCAGCCAGCAGAGAGAAGACGGCCAGCAGGGTCTCGCCGCTCGAGGCCTGCCCTCTCTGACCGGCCATCTGTCACCGTCACTGCAACACTGAACCACGTGAACTTCGCAAATCAGGTCCAAGCACAGGTGGAAAAGGACCCTGGAGCCCAGAGCAGCCTGGAGGCACCGGGGCTGGGGGGGCAGCTGGCCAAGGCTGGTGGGAGGGGACAGTGGTGGGCAGGGCCCGCCTTTCTTTCCAGAGGCCACACTGGGCCAAACTGAATGGTCCAGCTCCACAGAGCCAGCAGGAAGTGGCCCTGCGGACAGGCCTGAGGAGCTGACCACTGTGGGAAAGGGGCTGCCCACTGGTCTCCATGGATGCAGGTCGAGTCCCTGCATGCAGATCTGCCCTGTTTGGAGCCCACCGAGGTCCTTCCCCCCTCCCACCGCCCATGTGCAGAGACCGCCCCGCACTCCTGAGGTCTGGATCGGGGATGCACCGAGTCAGCAGGATGAACCCGCCAGCAGGTTTGGCAAGGCAGGTGTCCCCTTGCACCTGCTGTGGGCCGACTGCGAGCCACCCTTCATCTTAGCACCTCCCACGCCTGGCTGCCTGGTCCTCACGGGTGTTCCTCCACACCAGGACAACCTCCGCGTGGACCCTGAGCGCACGCCCAGCCACATGTGCCATCTGGTTCCGCGGCCCAGTGTGGGGACGTGAGGGTCGACATTCGGTTCCAACGCTCTGCGAGGCCCTGGCAGGGAGGATGGAGACGTGGCCCACGGCAGTCTCCCGTCCCCATTGCCTCCCTCCTTCATCACTTTTTTTGAAACGATTGGAAAACATCAATCAAGAGGCGAGCCTGCCATGCAGGCGGGTGGAGCGGGCAGGAGGGGCGTCTGATGGCCTGCATCAGCGCGGCAGCCGGGAGCTCTGGGTGGCTCTTAGAAACACAGACGCGCTCGACCTGCACGCAAGGGCTTCAGGAGAAATGCAATCCGTCCGTGGCAGGCCGTCATCAGACTGTTATCAACACTTTCAAGACCTAACTCGGAATCCAAGGCTACAGTCAACAAAGTCGCCCCACCAGGTACGGAGGAGAGAGCCCAAGATTGGAGGCTGGGTGGACGAATGTCAGGACGCTTTTAAATAAAATCCTCGCGCAGCTAGCACAGGGCACAGGCCCCTCTGATTCAGTCCCAGTGTCTGCCCGCGGGACGTGCGGAGGGAGACGTAGTGTGGCTCTGAGAACATGTCCTTTCTGCTCCAGGAACAGGGCCCAGGGGCCTGGAGCCAGGCCGGCAGGACCAGGAGTCCCACAGGCTGGAGCCTTCCCATGGCGGGAGTGGGGAGAGGGCTCTCTCTGGGACCATCCCAGGAGGACAGGCCGTCAGGGGGAGGAGGGTGGGCTCCACGCCCACAGCTTGGATCCGCACTCGGCTCTGCCACCCGCTGGCTGGGAGGTCCCGACAGGTGACTTCTTCTCATCAGGCCTGTGTCTGCTAGCATGTGGATGTGGATGATGATGATGACGGGAAGCAGAATGTCACCCGCCCCAGGATGCCCACACCCTAATCCCCGGGCCTGTGAACGTTTCCTTACATGGGAAACGGGGATCAAGGTCGCCAATCAGCTGACCTTAAACAAGAGCTGATCCTGGATCCCTGGGGGGGGCCCCGTGTCATCATACGGTCCTTATACTGGGACGGGGGCAGGAGAGTCAGAGTCAGAGTGACAGGGGTGACATGTGACCGGCCACTGCTGACCCAGACGAGGGAGAGACAGGCCAGGATCCAAGAAGCTGGAAAAGACGAGGAAATGGATTCTTGCCTGGAGCCCGGGAGGAACCAGCCCTGCGACACCAGATTTTAGCCGAGAGACGGTGCTGGGTTACCTCCCAACCCCCGACCCCCATGAGAGGACACGTGTGCCGTTTAAGCCACTAGGTGTGGGGACTGTTCCAGCAGCCACAGGACACTCCTCGTGGTGCTGCTGTGGGGCTGAGCTGACACCAGCGTCCAACACTGTTCTCTGGAGAAGCCCGTCAGAAAGGAAGGGACCGGGGGAGAATGCGACATCACATTTAGAAACTCCAGTCTTGAGACCGCGTCTGTGACAGGCCTGAACTGGGTGCCCAGTTAGAGGAGCCCCTGCCTGTGGGTTCTCAGCCAAGGGAGGGCAGAGCGAGGGGCTCTGAGGAGCAGGAAAGGCTGGCTGGTCGAGACAGCGGCAGGACACCCACCGTGCCCAGCCAGAGGGCCAGGCCCCCAGCCCTGCGCTCTGTACTCAGCACTGCAGACAGCTGTCAAGGCCTCGTCCAGCCACTGCTGTCTGACAGTGTGTCCACAGAACACAGTGCCTGGAGACGCACTTTGGGAAACAAGCCTGTGGCCAAACAAGATTTTAAAAACTCAGCTAGATCTATGCCTTTTCCAGAAGTTCCTGATACCTATTAGACACTAAAGGCTCTGACAAGTCCTGCAGAAAAGAAACCCATTTAACTCGGTTTACTGCCACACTGACTGACCATGGAAGCCTCTGCCTGCCACGGTAGCTAATGACACCCCATGTGACGCCCCAGAGGACACTGTCCCAGTGCCGGCCCCATGTACCCTTCTCCAGCTGCCTCCCTGACACCCCAGGCGATACCCCATGGGAGACTGTCCCAGAGGCTGCCGCATGCACGCTTTACCAGCTGCCTCCTTGGGGAGGGGTTGGCTTGGAGGGGAGTGGTGAGTCTGACCTCCGCGTTTCCTAGGCAACGCAGAGTGAGTGGAGTGGGCAGGGCAGCGAGGGGGCTGAGCCTCCACACCCCAGGATGGCTGCAGGCCTGGGCAGGCAGCCAGCCTGACTCACCTGGCCTGCAGGGATGCGCCCGGGCCACCACGCGACTGCAGGCTCTCTCATCCCGCCTTCGAACGTGGTCTGCTTCCCGCACAGAAAGGGGCCATTACTGCCACCTGGGGAGGGAGAGGTGTCGCCCATCAGACCATCTACCCCGAGTCCCCGGGGCCACACGCACCTGGTGGGGCCCCTGCCCTCAGATGCGTCTGTCCACTTTGATCTCTGCCAGGTAAGCTGTCTGTGAGTTTAGGAAAATATGCCAATGGAGAACAGCACAGCGTCAGAGGAGAAGCCCAGAAGTGACCTCATTCAGCCCTAAATGCACAGGAGGCAGCAGTGACCTGCTAGCTGGGAGGTCCCGACAGGTGACTTCCTGTCATCGGGCCTGTGTCTGCTAGCATGTGGATGCGGATGATGATGATGATGGGAAGCAGAATGTCACCCGCCCCAGGGCTGCTCAGTGGCAGAGCCAGGACAGGGCGAAGGCGCTGGCCTCGGTCTCCGTCCTCCCCCACCAAGCTCTCTCTCCTGACCAGGCACCTGCAGGGAAGCCAGAAACCCCAAAACTGGGGAGGGGGCGTCAGGCCTGGAACGGGCATTCACCACTCCCACGCTGACATGCCCTTCCTGGGTCAGGAGTGGCTGAGGTGCCCATCCTTTGAGGGGACGACAGTGTGCTACAGAAGGTGGCGTGAGCGGGCGGCCCTGCCCGTGTGTGACTAGGTCGACCCCACAGCACAGCTGTTGGGGCTTCTATGTCTGTTCCCACTGGACGGTCCCAGGCTGAGCCCCTCCACATTCCACCCCACGGGCGGCTGAGGGGACGCTGAGCAAGTGGCGGGAGCCAGGTGTTCTCGAGTGGAGCCTCATCTGCGGTCATCACTGTTACCAGACACGGACCCTAACTCCCTTCTCCTGTCCTGCCTAAACTCTAACCTCTGTGTTTGACCTTACTCTCTTGTCTTCTTGCAAGGGGCAGCTGTTCCTTTATCTAACACCTCAGGGCCTTGAGCTTACGTGGTTTCCGGGATGTTCCAGGGAGACACTCTAAGCCACAACTGCCATGGACCTAGCTGCTCTGACTGGGACGAGGCCGGCCCAGACCATAGCCACAAGACTGGCAGGGGCACAGACAGGCAGAGCGTTGGACTAAAGCGACCGCCCGCATTCACATCAGGAATTCCCGTCCTCGGGGAGGGTGAAGCAGCCATTTTG
This sequence comes from Equus quagga, assembly GCF_021613505.1. NCBI lineage: Eukaryota > Metazoa > Chordata > Mammalia > Perissodactyla > Equidae > Equus > Equus quagga. The sequence continues at coordinate 79,379,575 of NC_060279.1, forward strand.
AAGTCACGCGATGCCTGATTTCAATTCCCGTGCGTGCAGGCTTGTTCCCACCTCCACATGTGACAATGAAACTTGCCCTTTGAATATTCATCCCCCACCCAAATAAAGACGCCCCCTAAGCCCATGCTCGGGGGGGCCACAGCTTTGTGAAATTATTGCCTATGGTCTCCATTCTTCATGCCTCAAATAAAAATTCTACTTTGTGAGACAACTACTTCTGGTGCAATTTGATTTAACTCCCAAGAAAGGACCCACATCGATGGTCTCGTCACACGACGACCAGTGGGGCTACTCCGAACACTTGCCTTGTTTCGGAGCAGAAATGAGGGCAGCGCCGTTGTCCGACGTGAAGAAAACAAACGTGCTCTCTGCGATCCCCAGGTCCTGCAGTGAGTGCAGGATCTTCCCAACACTGTCATCGATCTCCCGGACAGCGTCCCCGTATCTGTGAGGAAGACCAAACGGCTATCAGGTGGCCAATGGCATCTGTCTGATCAGACAGCACTTAAATCATAACTTCAGGGACGGACAGCAAAACAGACTGGCTGAACCCAGAGAAGAGAAGGAGGAAAATTCAAGTTCAAGCTGGCAGAGTTAAGCTAGGATGGTACGAGCCACATGGCCGCAGCCCTCCCCCCACCAATCCTGGGCTGGCGGACACTCCCAGCGAGGCACAGCCACTGCCGTCGTCCTCTACAGTCAATACTTAGAGACGTAAGGGAAACGAGTGCCCTGCCCTCGGAGGTAAGCAAGCACAGCTGAACCCCCCAGGTGGGGTCTGCATCTCCATGACCAAGGACTCACCGCCCTCGCTGACTGGTGCCCAAGAAAGGCTTAGACGCGTAAACAGGTGCGTGTGTGGCGTCAACGGCCCAGTAGAGAAAGAAGGGGCGCCGCGCTGCCTGCTGCCTCCTGATGAAGTCCAGGGCCTCCTGAGGAGGGGAGCACAGCGTCCTCCTCCGCCCAGAGGCCCACCTGCCCGCATCCAGAGCCCGCCCAGCCCAGGCTCCCATCACCTGCAGGTAGATCTGGGTGAGGTTGGCTTCGCCGGTCTTCAGATTAATTGGAAATTCCTCATAATATCTGAGAATAACACACATCCAGAAAGAAATCAGACTACAGGCCGAGACGGCCCCCTTCTCCCTGATTTCACAGGCAATGTCATGAGCCTCATTTAAAAGAATGATTTCTATCTTATTCCATCCATTTCTGAACAAATGAACAGGTGCTCGCATGGCTCCTGAGGTCACAGGTCGTGGAGCACAAGGTGGGCTAAGGCTGGGCACCATGGCAACTCCAGCACCTGCCAGGAGGAGGCCCGGGGCGTGGAGACGGGGGCTGGGCCGCAGCTAATGGGCGGGGCTTCCTCATGAGGCAACGCCTGGCCAGCTGCGCATGGCTGTCCTAGGAGCCACTGCCACTGCGGATGGTGAACGTGCGGGGTGTGCGTTCTATCTCAACAAAGCTGTTACTGGAAAAGGCAACGAGTCAGCCCAGCTCTTTGGTCCACTGATGGGTAAGGAGAGCTTCCATCAAAAATAAAAATAGTAAAAAAGGAAAAAGAAAGAAAACGTTAAGCAAAACTCAAGAAAGACCAGGGCCCTGGCCCCGTGTGGCTACCTGCAGGCGCCCTGCAGCCAGACCGTGGGCCAGACAGGCCTGTCCTGGAGCCGACGGCCTGCAGACGCACTCACTCTCGAAGGCACAGTAGGGTTTCATCCACCCTTCCTCTGAGACGCTGTGATATCCCGCACGGCCCAAGTTCAGCCAGCGTGCCAATGTGGTGAGGCAGATGGCCTCTGAAGCTGGATCCCAGGGCCTGCCCAGGGGCTGCATAGGGCCCGAACCCCAGAAATGGCGTGCAATGGTTGCCGTGTGCACACACCTCATCATATTTTCTGAAAAGGTCAGAAACCCTGTGGGCGTGGCTGGCACAGTGGCCCTAGGCGTTGAGTCCTGTAAGGCTCTGGGCAGAACAAGGTGGCAAAGCCGAGCCCTGCACACTGAGCCACCAGCACTGGTGGGCAGGTGGTTCCAGAAACTCCGTCCCGCTCCCAGGGCAACAGCAGAGGAAGGGGGGACCCGTTACCTGCCGACCATCTCCCAGTCCCTGTACACAGGGATGTTGGGCCTGGCCCTGTTGTCATAAGGTCCAAAGTGGCAGTTGGGGGATCCAAACCACTCGTCGAATCCATGCTTCAGGGGGTGGAACTGAGGCCTGTGGCCCAGATGCCTAGAAACAGGAACCCAAGACACTTCAAGGACTTCACACAGCACGGGGACACCCCAAAGTTCTGAGCAGCGACACCCATCACCTTCACAGAACATTCAACGAAACCAGCATCCTTCCAACGCTGAGTATGCACTGAGCCCAGGACACATCAAGACTGTACCCTTCAGGAGAGTGTCGGGACCCACCCTGCCCTCCCTGGGTGACACACTGCCCAGGCTATATCCGAGCGCTTCAGACACAGAGGAGGGTGTCCAGGTACAGTGAAGGTATCTGGGCACAGTGAGGGTGTCCAGGCTCGGTGAGGGCATCTGAGCACACAGGACGGTGTCCAGGCATGGCAAGGGCATCTGGGCATGGTGAGGGCATCCAGGCATGGTGAGGGTGTCCAGGCACGGGGTAGGTATCCAGGCACAGTGAGGGCATCCAAGCATGGTGAGGGTGTCCAGGCACAGTGTGGGCATCTAGGCACGGTGAGGGTGTCCAGGCACAGCGTGGGCGTCCAGGCACGGTGAGGGTGTCCAGCCATGGTGAGGGCATCCAGGCACGGTGCGGGTGTCCAGGCACAGTGAAGCTGTCCAGGCACAATGCAGGCGTCCAGGCATGGTGAGGGCATCCAGGCACAGTGTAGGTGTCCAGGCACAGTGAAGGCATCCAGGCATGGGAGAGGCTGTCTAGGCACAGTCAGGCTGTCCAGGCAGGGTGAGGGCGTCCAGGCACAGTAAGGGTGTTCAGGCATGGTGAGGCTGTTGAGGCATGCTGAGGGCATCTGAGCACAGAGGATGGTGTTCAGGCACAATAAGGGTGTCCGGGTAGAGAGGAGGGAAAGGAGTGTTCAGGTGTCCTGCTGCGAATGCTAGGAGGGCCTCTGGAAGATGGTAAGTGATGAGAAATCTCACACCCACCCGGGAGACATCCAGAGCTCCAGTCTCAGCTCCATCGCACACTCTGGTTGCTTCCTCTGGCTTTTTATTAATTCTCAGGACACCTCTGTGGGTTGTGTCTCGGCACACAGTGTTTTCCCTCCGGGTTTGCAAAGAAGGAAACGTTCCCATCAGGGAATTACCCAGTGTCTCCGGTTAAGGCTGCTAAGAGCCTCTTCTCCCAGTTCAGGATGATGGCCACGGGACCCATGGCCTGGGGGGCTGGGTGAGCTGTCACGCGGGACCACCCTCTTCAGACTAGTGCTGCTCCCCGACCCAGCGCCCTGGCCGCAACGGGGATGGCACGGCTGGAGAACATGGCAAGTGCCCGCAGGGGGACAACCGCCAAGCTGTTCGTGAGACGGGCTCTCCTTGGAGCGGAGCGGGTGTTTGCAAGGCCCCCCACCCTGTGGGTGTCAGGTGGAGCTGTGCAGAGCCTGCTGCCGGATCCTGGCCCCGTTCCCTCCCTCACGCCCCTTCTCCTTGGGGGCACCTAACATTGGGTCCTCCTGCCAACGGCAAGTGCCAACAAGCTCCCATCTGAATGGGAGGGGCTGGGGGCCCTTGAGCATGGCCTACCCGCTCTTCAGAACACTTGGCTTACGCAGTGGTTCTGGGGTGACTGGCTCTGGGTCACGGGCACTCGTGGAGTGAGGTGACTCCACCTAGGAAATGGGTTGGTTTCCTAGGTCTACATTTTACATTGCACAAAAACTCTCGCAGTGCCACGGGTGTGGAAACAGTGTCCCGGGAGCGGGGGTTCCTCTTCCTCTGCTGCAGGCCTCACCGTGACCACTCGGAGGCTACTCTGGACACACAGAGCCCAAGTCATCGTGAGTTCACTGCACAGCTTGGTCACTTGGTCAGGGAGGACGTGGCGTGGGCAGTGGAGGGGCTGGTTTGGCCGGGGCCAGAACTGAGCCGGTCAGCAACCGAGTGTGGGCGCCAGGAAGTGTGTCTCTTGGGGCCTCAGTTCCCCACTGCTAGCTCTAAAACGCTCGGCCCTGGACGGCCACGCAGCGCCTACCTAGGGCTCCTCGAGCCTCCTCTGCCAGGTACACGAACACCGGCCCTACGCGACTCCTCTCTCTGCAGAAATCTCACTGCCAGCTCTGTGCTTTGAGCTGCCTCCCTGCATCTCACATCCTCTCTGGGCCTGATGCGATGATGCCCTGCCATTTCTCAGTGTCCTACTCCAGCACCTGCTGGGAGGAAGTCACGCTGGCTGTGTGTGACACTGCTGCATGCCCACATCTGTCAGCTTAAACGGCCTTTGCTTAACAGAAACACCTGGCCAAGGGTCTGCTCACATTAAATCGTCAATTCAAAGTGCTTGCACCAAACAGCAGGCGGGCCAGCACTGCCCGCAGGTGAGCTGGGTGGCAGCCTGTCACAGTCCCCTGTGGCATGGCCTCTTACGGGCGTCTAGGCCCTGTCCACCCAGGATTGGTCAGGCTGAGGGAATCCGCATCCCTGGCACTGGGGACTGGAGGCAGGGCATCAGGCAGTCACGGCCTCAGCCGCCAACACTCGCCATGGCCCTACGGGACCCTGCTGAGACCAGGACCCCCACCTGGTGGAGGAGAGGCCGAGCCCTCTGCCCAGGCCTCTGAAAGCCCGTCCTTGCACTGGCCATGGTCGCCCTGACCCTGGCTGGTCCACCAGCACTGCGTCTACCACCCCAGTCCACACGGGCTGCTTCTCTAGCCCCTGCCCGACTCCTCTTCCCCTCCTGTGTTCACCTCTCTCCTGTATGGTTGTCACAAATCTCAAGAGCTCATGGAGGCACGCTCGCACTCCAGCCCTGGCGGCCCCAAGTCAAACACCGTGAATGAGAGGCTGCTGGACCCGGAACAGAGCCATCGGATGGGCACAGCCCTGACCTGGCTCTGGCAGGCCCTGTGGCTGCCCTCCGCCACAGTCTCCCTGGCGCTGCTGGGGACCATGCAGGCTGGGAGGGTGCCTGAGGCCCAGGGCACCCCTGTCAGCTCTGCTCTGCAGCCACCATCTGCTCGGAGCTCGTCCGCTGGGCAGGACGGCCCCCACCTTGTCTCAGGAGTGAGAAGGCATTCATCAAGTCTTCTCTGGGTCACTGGGAGTTTCTGACAACTACTCTCCTGGTATCTGCAGATCCCTCGTCACCATGACTGTCAATTGTGTGGAGTGGCCGTGCTTGAGGGGCGCAGACAAGGCGCTTGTCCTCGAGAAAGCAGCACCAGTGAGTGCCACAGGGGTTAAGAGCAGAAGGGCCACAGTGCAGTGAAGGAAAGACAATAAGGGCTGGAAAATCAGGAAAGGCTTCCTATAGGAAGTGACCTTGCTAGTCTCCAAGGGCCTCAACATTTGGGAAAGGAAAGAGACATTTCACCTTTACACGAACCCTCCAGGGCTGCTCACTTGGGCATCCTCCTGGGAGTAAGAGAGAGAAACTCTTTAATGTGCTTGAAACAGTGTAAACGGCGTGTGCAGCCACATGAGCTATGACACAATCATTCGATTCGGTGACTCCACAGCTCACGACTGTCCTCTACCTCCTGGCTGCATTTTCACTTCACTGCCAGACAGAGCCTCGTGCTTGCTGACAAGGTGTGTCACCTGTGACGGTACCGTGTGTGCAATAATGTGGCTCCTCTGGTGACGCTGCAGCAACAGGCAGCCCAGGGACAAGAGCAGAGGGAAGGGGCGGGTGGCTGGGACACGTGATGTGCGAGGAGTTCATGGACTCGCGGCTGAGGACCCAGCCTTGTGACAGGAGGTCCCCCAGTATGGCCATGCCAGCTTTTAAAGGAACGCTTTTTCTAAAAGGACCTGGGACTCAGAGGCCCCACTCGCCAGCCAAGAAGTCCTCCCTGTCTGGAAGGGTTTAGTAAGGACCCCTCGTGCGGAACACGCCAGGCAGGTGAGCGTCAGGACTCACCACTTGCCCACGATCTTGCTGATGTAGCCGGCCTCCTTCAGCAGCTCGGGCAGGAGGCGCTCCGAGTCTGGGATGCCGCCCACGATCTCCTGCGGCGTGTAGGCTGGAAGAGCGAGGCAGCGTGTGAGCCATGTGCACACGTGGAGGAGGCCATGCTACAGAAGGTGACACATCTGAACCCTGGACCCTCAGGGTCAACGGCAAAGCCCTGGTTAGGAGCTGCCACTGCTGTGTGGCCCTTTGGGGTCTTCCTGGCACCGCCTCAAAGTCTGCACCGTTACCAGGTGGAGATGGGGCAAACCACCGGTCCCAGAGGGGTCTGGACCATCAGGACAGAGCCCCAGCCTCCTGACCCCTCTGCTGGTCCCCCTGGGGTCTCGGGAACACCCCATCTGACACCATGAGGGCCTGCTCTGGCCAGGCCTCCCTTCTTCAACGGCCACATGAAATCCCTCTTGTCTGTGAGGCCGGCCCTGGAGCATGATTGTCCCAGCACGCTCCCTGGTCGGACCCACAGCACCTGGCTTTCTCAGGTCTCTTTGTGGGCGTATAGCTTGCCCCCCCGCAAAAGGGCAGCAGCTCCTTGGGAGATTCCCAACTCGCCAGCCCATGCTGGGAAGCCCTGGGGACAGGACGGGGCAGGGAAGGAGTTGTGAGTGTTGCCTGTGGGCCTCAGCCTTCTGCTCAGAGCGGGAGCCAGGAAGGAGGCCTGGCCCCGCCCTGGTCCCCGAGCCCTCGCACTGACCTCACCTTCTTCTCTACTTGCCTAAAACATGTTGTTTTTGGTGGAAATGCTGCAGTCTGTTTTAAAATGACACATTATAACCCAAACAAAGCCTTTGAACCTGAGCAAGGAGTGTTGCCCTGGAGAGGGAGGGTTCCAGGTGAGCAGGTGGCAGATGTCCCCCCCTTGTCCTGGGTCCCCGTGCCGCAGGAGCACTCTGAGTGCACAGCGTACCGTTCCTGGCGTGCCCACTGGTCGTGTAGAAGCCGTTTCGGATGGGCAGACGTCCAGTGAGCAGAGCCGCCCGCGCTACATGGAGGTGATAAAAGAGAGGCCATGAGGTGGGCGCCACCTGTCATACTCGCCACCGGCTCTGCTCCCGGCGCTTGTGAATCCCGCCTGCCTCCTGAGGGCCAGGGTGGGCAGACCACCCCTGCACAGACAGGTCCAGGTGGGCCACGAGGAGCGCAGGGTCCATAGGCCTCTCCTCACGCCCCCCCACCCCGGGAGGCGTTACTTCTCTGCCTCAAGATCAGCATGTACGCCCTACCTCTCAGCAGGGGTGGGTCTCTCCCTGAGGAAGGGACCCCCTGCCTCCTGCCCTTCGACCCCACCCCCATGGCCAGAGGCACCTCCCCAGCCAGTGGCCGCTCAGCTCCAGGAATCAGAACAACAGCCCTGCCGCAGGCAGTGACTTTCACCTCAAGGGTCCTGAGAGGCTCAAGCCCCTGGGCCTCTCCCAGCCTTGCTCCCGGAGCCCGGGTGCTGCCAGCGCCAGGATCCCAGGGAAGGGCACAGCCCGCCTGCCCGTGCTCTGGGCCCTCAGAGGAAACGCCCGTGCCCCGTCCCTCCCCCTGCCCGGTACCAGCCCCGACTTACACGGTGAGCACAGGGGGTTGGCCGTGTAGAAGTTCGGGAAAAGCATCCCTTCAGCGGCCATCCGGTCTAAATTTGGGGTCTCTCTGGAAGGTTCTCCGTACACCCCCAGGTCGCCCCACCCCATCTGCAGGAAAGAGCAGAGAGAGATGGGATGAGCCTCCTTCCGTCCCGGGGAAGATGAGTGGGAACAGGCCAGGGGCCCGGGTGCGGGCACTGGCGCCAGCACGTGGGGCTCGGTCACAGGCGCCGGCTCCTCTTGGTGGGCACAGCCACCCAGCCACCCCTTTCCAGTCCTGCCCCAACGCTGCTGGCTCACAGAGAATCCCGGCCTTCACAGAGGGAAGCCAGCCCTGTGACCCCGTGCTTCCAGACGCTAGCCTCCAGAACTGGGAGAGAATAAATTTCTGTTGCTCTAAGGCAGCAAGTTTGCAGTAATTTATGTCCTGAGAAACTAATGTGCACACTATGCAATACTACTCAGCCACGAAAGGAGTGAGGCTCTGACACACTGTGGCCTGAATGACCTGGAAAACGTGACGCTCTGTGAGAAAAGCCAGACACACAAGACCGCCTATGGTCTGATTCCATTCACGCGAAACGTCCAGAACAGGCAAAGCCGCAGACATAAAGCAGACTAATGGTTGCCAGGAGCTGGGGGAGGGGAACGGGCAGTGACTGCACTGGGGACAGGGCTTCTTTTTGGAGTGACAAAAATGTTCTGGAACTAGATGGCGCTGGTGAACGCACAATATTGCAAATGTGCTAAATGCTACTGAACTGTATACTTAAAAATGGTTAAAACGGTCAATTTTATGTTAAATGCACTGTACCAAAATCAAACGAGCCCAGTGGTAAGACATGTTAACACGTGGGCAGGCGTGGGTGGACGCACAGACCCGCGATGAAGCCAGGAGGAGAGGAGACTGGCGGGGGATCCCCAGCAGGTGCGCCGTAGCGCTCTTCCACCTTCCCTGTGTGTTTCTGAACTGTCGTCCTAAGACATTTTTAAACAACACTTAGAAAAGGACATGGGGACATGAACTTTACTTGCTGACTGAACGCATCCTCCTGGAGCCCACGTCCTGGGGGGAGCCCTGACACCAGGACTCCCCTCAGCATCACAGGCGGGCGGGACGCGGCCTGGCCTGGTGGCGTAGGTTCTCCTCCGGATTCGTCAACTGCGACAAGGTCCCTCCAAACCAGTCTCCTTAAATGTCCCCTCAGCGTAAGCCCCAAGGGCGTCGCTTCCACAATGATTCAACGCTGTCCCCGCTTCCCCTGGAGAAGGGGGAGCTCCGGCTGCAGAGCGGGGCCCAGGGAGCTGCAGCCCGCGTGAGTGGGGTCTTCCCTCAAATCCTTGCCCCCCGAGAAGGTGCTCCAAGAGCCAAACCAAGTGCCCGTTGGACCCAGCGATTCCACTCCGGCAATCCAGAGTCCAAAAACACGACCACGTGAGAGCGTGTGTTCCCAGCAGCACTGCTTATGATCGCTGAGAGGTGGATACAAGCAGCGTCCATCGACAGATGAACTGATGAAACGCGGTCCATCCACACGGCAGAACACGACTAGCCGTAGAGCGGAGTGAAGCACCCACACGGTGACCACGTGGAGAAGCTCGAGAACAAGATGCCACGTGAGGGAAGTGGGTCACAGAAGGACAGATGTAGGATCCTATTTATAAGAAACATCCAGAGAAGGGAAATCCACAGACAGAAAAGCAGATTAGTGGTTGCCAGGGTGAACGGGGGACGGGGGTGACTGCCAACGGAGACAGGGTTTCTTCTGGGGTGAGGAGAATGACCTCAGGCTGACTGTGGTGATGGGCGCACGACGCCATGAATTTACCAGCAACCAATGAACCCCACTTGAACTGGGAGGACTGTGTGCAACGTGGACCCGTCTCAACGGAGCAGTGAGGCGCGAAGCACAGTGCCGGTGTTCCGCTGGGCCTGGCAGCTCGAGGCTGGGCGTCACACACGGGGCGCCAAGAGCCGACTGTGCGTTCTGCTGTCAGGGGCCCTCTGGGTGGCGCAGACCTGGATTTGGCCCTTTCGGCTTCTGGCCCCTTTGGAGGTGGTTTATTTTGAAGACATTCGGTGACAACAGGAGCTGGGATGAAACGCATGCCTGGAGAGAGGGGCGGCTGGCAGGAAGAAAGGGAGGCAGGCAGGAGCACCCCAGCATGCAGATTTGTCCTCGCGGGCGTGGGTGGCTGCTGTACCTCTAGGCCGCCACATCCCAGGTCAGAGGAGCAGAGAGAGGCAGGGGGGCTGGTCATGGGGCCACCCCTTACCTGGCACCCACCAAAATTCCAGCCTCTGGGAGGAAGGAACAGTTCAGCACAAGAGCCTCTCCTCAGGGAGTGGGGGGCCTCCCTGAATCCCAGGTCCTTGACGCCGGCCAAGGGCCGACCCACCTCCTGGTGGGCCTCTCTGAGACCGGCAGCCATCAGCCTGCTGCACTAACTCTTCTGCTCAGTACCATTCTATTATTACTAATTGGTCAGCTTTCTCAGCTATGAGAACAGGGACATTCACATCCGCCTTGCAGAGTCACTGGGGTGAAATGAAGCCATCAGGGAAGAGACCCCATGCAGGTTTTGCAGGCAGCGTTAAGTATCTCTTCCCTCCCCTACGTGGCTGCCCACGTTCACAGAAGCAAAAGCAGCCAGGACCCAGGAGTTATGGCCTCCTCCTGCCCTCGGCTTCTCCTCTACTTAGAATTTCCAGACTTTTGATCAATGCAAGCCTCACTCGTGGCTGGCTGCGAGGGATGATTATGAAGACACTCTGGCCATGTGCTCATCCACGTGATCACACACCGAAGGACACACAGGGTCCACTGTTTGGCTCTGGAGGTTCAGGCTGCGGCCCCCACTGATGGGCCCACCATGGTGACACCAGAGTTGGCCTCTGTACAGCCCGACGTTAAACCTCCTCAGTAGGCGGAGAAGTCTTTCCTAGTCCTATATTAAAGACAAGGAAGTGCCCGGGCCCTTGGGAGCAGGAGTGGTCTGGGATACCCCAGGAGGGAGCCTCTGGCCCCCTGTCCCTAGGGCCCCATTGGCCTTGGACAACGGTGATGAGTCAGCTCCAGAGAAGAAATGGTTCTCAGTGTCTTCTAAACTCATTCCACACACGTGTACAGGGGGCCTGTCCTGGGTCTGAGGACAGGCTGAGGAAGGAGACAGATGCCATCCCTACCCTCCCCAGGTGCCACCCTGGGCAGTCGAGGGGTCTGCAAGCCTCGCCATAATTGTCCTCGTCCTGCTCCCCAAGCGGCCCTCCCCGGGGTGGGCTCGAGGCCCCAGCTGGACAGGCCAGCAGACCCCTTCCCCCGAGACCCTGGCTCAGGGGGCTGGGCAGTGTGCCCTCCCACTGGGTCTGCTGACCGTCGGGGTGGACGAGGCCAAGTGAGGACACAGAGCTGGGGGAGTGGGGGCCTCTGGATCCCACCGGCCTGAAGCCATCCAGTCAGGATAGATGGGGTTCCCATTTCTGCTTAAGTCACTTTGAGTACGTTTTCTCTCATTTGCCACCAAAAAAGTCCTGAGTAACCCACATTCGCTGACCAGCACAGAGGTCTGCCAGGCTTCTTTGGGTTTCAGCTGTCTAAGAACCCCGTAGCTACAAGGAGGAAGCTGCACAGGAGGGGCCTGGCACTGGGCCTCCTGGCTGGCTGTTCCCCTTTCCTGCCGCCCCACCCTGGGGCACCCAGGCAGGGGAGCTCCCGACATCACCCTCCATCAAGTAAAGACGCTCCCAGAGCTGGTTATGGCCAGGACAGGGGCCAAAGAGCTCCAAGGCCTTTCCAGAGCTCAGGGGGCAGTGGGATCTGCGCCCACGTGTGTGCGGGCTCCAGCTTTACCCCGATGCCTCACATTGACTGATTTCAGAATCTCCATCGCATCCCAGCCTCCTCGGGTAAGGAACACAGGACACAACCACAAAGGGACAAGTGTACAGCTCAGCTCCCAGCCAGGAATCCTGCTAACCTCTGTGGGCTTGACCAACCAGTGTCACCAGTGTCACTGGGGGCCCGGGGCTGCACACACACAACCAGGGACATTCTTCCCGGTTCAGTTCCTCCAGGCCCCACAAAGACCTGACTTTTGGCCAGACTTCTTGGCAGGGCGGGAGCAGCCTGCCCTGCTGGACAAGGATAGCCCGGGGGCCGGGCAGGTCCAGTAGCCCAAGGCAGAGGGAAGCGAGCTCCAAGGCAGGCAGGCAGGCATGCTGGCCGGCGCTGGGTCTGGGTCAGCTCTGCACCCCTCCCTGCCCCACACACCCCAGGCACTGGGGGGTGAAGGCTGTGCAGGGGTGCCGGGGAGCTGTCTTCATCGGCCAGAGCCGCGCTGATCTGGGCTGGCCCTCCGTCCTCCGCGGGCGGGAGGAGCGGAAAAGGGAAGAGCACAGGAAGGATCTCCTGGCCCAGCCTGGACTCGATACCTCACCTCGGCTTCATCGCCCGCGCGGCTGCCTCCGCAGGGCCAGGCGCTGCCCCACCGCCGGCCGCCCCCGCAGAACCCCCACGGTGGCCCACGGCAGCCCGCGCGCAGCCCTCCCGGAGCCCGGCCCACCCTGCACTCACGTCGTCCATGAGCAGCAGCAGAATGTTGGGGGGCTGCGGGGCGCCCGCGGCCCCCAGTGCCGCAGCGCTCAGCACCAGCAGCAGCCGCCACCTCGTCACCGCGGTAACCGCCGCCATAGCAACCGCGCCGGGAGCAGCAGAACCCGGTCAGCGTCTGGAAGCGACTGGCGGCCCTTCCGGCAGGGTGGCGGGGCGGGGCCTGGATCGACCGCGTGACCGGAGGGGCGGGGCCCTGGCGGGCTGAGTGACAGGAGGGGCGGGGCCAGGGCTAGCCGCGTGACCGACGGGTTGGGGCGTGGGTCGGTCGCGTGACGAGACGGGCGGGTCCTAACCAACCCCGTGATCCGGGGGCGGGGCTCTGGCGGTTGCGTGACCGGCGGCGGGGTCACGTGACGCGGCCGCAGACCTCCCAAGATGGCGGTGTGCGTGGCGGTGATCGCCAAGGAGGTGCGTACGCGGGCGGCCCCGCGGAGGGCTGCCCCGGGAGGGCGGCCCCGGGACCCCGGCCGGGCCCCGCCCGCGCTCTCCGCCGTCCGCTCCGTCCCTGCCCGCGGGCTCCGGAAGGGCGGGTCCCAAGGCCTCGTCGAGCGCCGGGGGTGCGGGGCGGTCCGGGCAGGCCCCTCCCAGACCCGCACCTCCCGCTGCCGGAGTGGCCCCCGGCGCCCACAGCCCTGACCTCCTGTCCCGTCCGTGCGCGGGCTCTGTGCCTTCTTGCCCCCGCGTCTGGCCGTCCACGCCTCTCCGTCCTCCTCCACCGCGCCCACCCGGACCACTGACAGTCTCCGCACCGCAGCCACAGTGCTGTTTGGAAAACAAATTACATCGTGCCATGCGCCTGCCTAAAACCTCTCCAGTGGCTTCTCACTGACTTAGGATAACGTCTAAATAACCTGGTCGCTTCATCCCCGTCCCTCATACCCCTGACATCCTTCCACTCCAACCCAGCGGAATTCTTGCAGCTCCCCGACGGCTCTGCTCTCTCACCTTTGGGTCTTCGCACTTGGAACCCCTCTTCCCCACTCCCATCCCTTCCCTGGTCCCCATAGATTTCATTTCTCCTAAAAGCTGTTTCTGAATCCTAATACTGAGCTGGGTGGCCATCCTCGTGCTCCTGCTGCACAAAGCCGTGTCTCCTAGAAGACCAGGCTTACGGGCGGTCCCGCTGCGAAGCTCTCCGAGTCCAGTTCAGCGCGTTCCCCTACAACGCGTTACCTACTTGTTGGCTGGTTTGTTGACTATCTCCTTCACCAGATGTCAGCCCCATTAGAGTAGGCAGAGCGTTGTGTGCAGCGCCAGGCATGGGATAGAAGCATGAATTGTGGCACGTGGAGCCCCGGGAAGACACTGTTAATTCCGCGGTTAGGCTGGTCAGGAAGGCTGTGCAGAGGTGAAGGGAGGTGCGAGCCGAGCCCTGAAGGGTTTGCTGAGAGGGCCTGCCAGTGTCTCTGCTGGGCTGAGAAGACAGTGGTGGGTGGAGTACTGGGAAGCAGCCAGTCTTCTGGGGCCAGGAGTAGAGCGCGCGCTAGGACCGGGCCCCACATGGCAGGTGGCTGACCTGTCTAGGTCACCGAGTTAGTTGTCAGGCTGTGCTCAAATCCATTTTTCGGAGCTGTCTTCTCTTTTCTGCCCACCCTAGTGATGCCCCTTTGCAGACAATATATAAACCTCAGGTGAGATTGGGTCCCCTGAAGGCAGTGCCTTCAGAGTTAGGAAAGAGTTTTCAAGAAGGAGAGCATGCTCCCTGCTGGTTGGCGCTTGGCTGTTTCTCCCTCCTGAGTGCTCTGGCCTCCTTTTCGTGCACGGGGTGGATTCTCATCACTTCAGTTGCTGTCATCCTTTCTTGCAGAATTACCCTCTCTACATCCGCAGCGTCCCCACGGAGAATGAGCTGAAGTTCCACTACATGGTGCACACGTCCCTGGACGTGGTGGACGAGAAGATCTCGGCCATGGGGAAGGCCCTGGTGGACCAGAGGGAGCTCTACCTGGGCCTGCTGTACCCCACAGAGGACTACAAGGTGTATCCTTCACGCCTGTGGGGGGCCTGTCAGTGAGGGTCTCTCCCCTCGGGGTTTTGCATCTGGGGATTGGGCCCGAGGTGTACTGTAGGGTCAGGTAATGTTGAATGGCTGGTCTTCTTTGGGCTGGGACGGCCCAGCTTTGGGCACTTCCTGTGATGCAAGGCTGTCCTGTTTTTGCAAAGTGGCTTTGGAGTGCGGGGACGTGCATAGATGGCCCTCTGCTTCCACGCTTTCCACGGTGATGCTGTGTTTCATGCTGTCGCAGAGTGCCCGTGCTAAAGCACCTTCCCTAACCAGCTGTGCAGATACGGCTACGTGACCAACTCCAGGGTGAAGTTTGTCATGGTGGTGGATTCCTCCAACACGGCGCTGCGGGACAACGAGATCCGCAGTGTAAGCCAGGGGAGGTGCAGGCCAGGCCTGGGCCGGTTTGTTTTATTTTTTCCCCTTTGTTTAGAGATGCTGAGAGGCCAAAAGTTTGGCAGTAGCCGTGAGTACATGGGGATTAAAACGTTGTTGGTTCTTGTTTCAGATGTTCCGGAAGCTGCACAGCTCCTACACAGATGTGATGTGCAACCCCTTCTACAACCCGGGGGACCGCATCCAGTCCAGGTGGGCTGCTGCCCCCCGGGGTTTGCCACCTTCTGCCGTTTGTAGCCCTGCTAAAGACAGCGATCCTGAGAGCCAGGGAGAGAACGTCTTTTTAAGTGATTTTGAAGCAGCAGAAGCCTGTTTTTCCAAACAGACTCTTACAGGGATCTCCAACACAGGAAACAGACGGAGGGCAGCTAGGGCTCGCGGCAGGCAGGGCTCGCCCATTTGGTTTCCCACCTGTGCCCAGCAGGCACAGGGGCGCCTCCACAGAACCCAGCAAGGGCCCAGACATATGGACAGGGGCCTTTCGGGAGAAAACGTCCCCTTGTCACTGCCTGATTCTGTCTTTGACGCTGAACTGGGACGGTTAGGAAATGGAATTGCAGGGATCTTCCAAATAGTCTTCAGATAAAAACAGTCTTAATGTGGGACCATCACGAAGATGCTTCACAGAGAAGCATTTGTGTGCACACTCTTCACACCTGCTCCTGGGAACCCCAGCATCCCTAGGCACAGTGCCCACGGGCTCCTTGTAGCCACCAGGGGAGAGGACACTGCAGTAATCCAAGCCAGGCCCTCCCGTGGCACCTTCCCTCAGCTGTGACACTGTGTCTGGTTGTCCTGGGTCCCAGGTGGGAGAAGCATGCAGAAGCCTGTGTCTCCCGGGCCGCGCAGGGCAGGGGCAGCTGCTGTGCTCACTGCACCCCAGCCTCCATGCCCATGCACAGCTCCTCCAGCTCTGCATGGAGACCCTGCCCAGGGGCAGAGCGGTGAGGCAGGAGGCTCTCATCCCCTGCTGTGGCTGGACGCACATCCTGGCTTCTCCACTGAGTTGATTATCTGGGACCGTAGAGACCGCCGCCCCTGGTGTCCAGGCCTGGCGGCGCGCTGAGCCTGTCCCTGTGCTGGCGAGCATGGGGGCCGGGTCTGCTCCTTTGACTTGGTGTGCTTCTCTGCAGGGCGTTCGACAGCATGGTGACATCTATGATGATCCAGGTGTGCTGAGCGAGCACTCTGCTGCGCGTCATCTGGGAGAGAAGACTTCTGTACATAATTGGAGTGTCTAGTCATGTATTTATTATCCTCTGCCTTTTCCCGAGTGTCCTGCACGTGCTGCCGGAGACGAGGCCTCAAGCACAACACCTGTCGACTAAAGGTCCTGTGAGATCAGATGTGGCGTTTTCCATCTCTGTCAGCAGAGGATCTGACTAAAGGGAGTTTAACATGGGACTTTTTGGGGCAGGGGGCAGAGGTCAGGGACCAGACAGAGTGGAGAGCCGTCGTGCCCAGTAGGTGTGAAGGGGCATGGGGAGTGGGGTGGCAGATGAAGGCACACAGGGACCCGTGGGCTCGCCTCTGCTCCGCTGTCTGCCCTCTGTGCTCTGCAGTGGCTGACCAGTGGGCTGTCTGTGCCCAGAGCCAGATGGAGAGGGGCATATGGGACAGCCGCATGCCTTCCCCAAGGGGAGAAGTCCTCTTTCTGGGCCCAGCCCAGCCTTGGGAGGCAGCCCTCAGGAGACCCAGGAGCCTCCTGTGACCGCAGCGTCTCCTCGGCTGCTGCTTGCTTTCTGAGCTGAAGGAGTCACGTGCAAGAGCCCTCTTCCACCTGGGCGCTTCCTCATGGCCCGAGGGCCAGACGCGGCCCAGGAGGTGAGTTCCCCTCCCCTGCTGTCCCCGGGACCCTGGGCCCGCTGCAGTGGCGTCGGGGGCTTGCGTTTGAGGAGAGGCTGATGCATGTGGATTTCTGCCTTCTGCCTCGGCTTCTTCTCAGCCGAGTTCAGATGATTGTCTAACTAGCTGACTGTGATTGGTGACAGCCCCTTGCGGGATCAGGTGGCCCAGGTTCTCGTGCCTTTGTCATTTGGCAACATGGCCCGTGAAGTGAGAGAGGCAGTGAGGACCTGCTGGGCCTGAGCCCCACGCACAGAGTCTGCTCCTCGTCTGCTGAGCTGCTGGCTTCCTTGATTCGGGCTCCCCAGGGCAGCTGTGAGCCCCTCTTACCCTCTCAGCCGCTCCGAAGAGGGTCCCGAGCACAGTGAGGCGGCCCAGGGCGTCAGGGAAAGCTGGCAGCCTCACGGGCCCAGGGCTGGAGCTCAGCTGGACTCACTCTGCACGCCTTTGGGTTTCTGCCTGTCTAACCAGCACAGGATCGATTCTTCACGTTACAGAAGTAAGGGGAAAAATGAGCAGAGAGTGTGTGAGAAACACGTAAGTCCCCGCCGCCACGCCCCCTCCTCCCCTGCTGGATGTGGACTTGAAGACCTCCAGGAGGGCCGAGAAGCACCAACACGCAGGTGCTGGTTCCAATGCCAGTGGGCCGCAGGCTGCCCACACCCGGACGTCTTCCCTGCAGCGCAGCTCCTGTCTCTGGTGGGGCTTTGGTAGTCTGTCCTGCCTGGGTAGTGGCTGTGCTAGGGGCTGCAAGTTGCCAACCCAGCACCCATTCTCTCTTGCTTCCTTATTAACAGAACCCCAGTGTTACTGGGGACAATTGACCAGACAGAAGATACTTCCTACCCTCCGCAGCATACAAGGGTAGGCAGTTATGGTACCTAAATGGATGGTGTTGGTAGGGACTTGCAGGAAAGACACTTTAAAAGGGGATTCAGCTGGCAAGTGGAGTACCCTTTCTTCATCTTTTTCCTTTTTCCTCCCTGGAACTTGGAGGTGATGGCTAGAGCTTAGGCAACCATCTTGAGAGGAGGAGGACAAGATGGGAGAGCAGAAACCTAGAAGGAGCCTGGGTTTTTGCTGACATACCAGCCCTGGACTACTTATGTTAGCATTTTTTTAATGTGAGAAAATAAACCCCTATCTTTTTGAGCTACTTCTATTTGGGTTTTTCTGTAGGTGCAGCCAGATCAACCTGTAAATACTTTTTACATTGGGGAGTTTCCACACACATTGTTAGATAGCGTCCCAATTTTAAGCCTGAGAAAATCAAGGGTTAGAAGTAACCTGCTAGCCTTTGTTCTGCCAACAGAACCATCAGGGGGCAGTTTCATGGTATCTTTTCGCATCTCTATACCGTGAGGTTGGCCTCACTGAGGGCCATCTGCCTGGCCCCCTGGCCCCCAGGCCCATCCCTCCGCGGCAGCCCTGTCGGTGCAGCTCCTAGTCAGCCCTTGGCTGTTGCTCCAGGAGACTTCTGCTGAAGTGCACTGTCAGCAGTGTCTTCCCTTGGGCATCAGCGCCACTCTCTCCCCTTCCTCCTGCCCCAGAGCAGCAGGGGCAAGGGGAGCCTGTGTGTCTCGGCCTGTGCGGGTCTGCTCTGAGGCTCACTGGGGAGCCCTCAGCACCCACGTGGCAGCCACATCCAGGAATGCTCTCGGTCTTCCCCCTGCCTCGGCCTGCTCAGGCCTGAGACCCACAGGAAAGGATGGCCTCCCAGGCCCACTCCTCACAGTGGCCAAACAAGGGATCAAGAAAACACTTCCAAAAAAGAAGCACCTACTCGGGGTAGAAGATTGCTGGGCACTGCACAGGAGAGCCATGGCACGGGGACCACATCAAGACCAGGAAGGGGGATGGCCCGCAGTGCCGAGTGGCGGAGGTGGTGCCGTCTGCGTGGTGCTGGCGAACTGCAGCTCAGGGCCGTGCGTCCTGGCGCGTGCCCCTTCTGCAGCCCCAACCTGCGAATGGTCAGGCCACGTACGGCTCCACCCTGAGCCACCTGGCAGCCTTGGAGGGTTCCCCGACGCGACATCTCCTACCCCCTCACCAGGCAGCTAAAGCAGCAGCAATTTGCTCCCTCATGGTCTGGAGGCCAGAGCCAGAAATGAAGGTGTCCGCAGGGCTGGCTCCTTCAGGAGGGTCCGTCCTACAGCTCGCCAGCTGCTTACGGCTGCCAGCAATCCTCGCATTTCCTTGGCTTGTAGACACGCCACTCCACCTCTGCCTGCACATCTCTGTGTGTGCTCTCACATCCAGTGTATGGCATTGGATTTAGGGCCCAGATGATCCAGGATGCTCTCATCCCGAGCTCTTAACTACGTCACAAAGACCTCTTTTCCAGATAAGGCCACGTTCACAGGTCCTGGAGATTAGGATGTGGACATATTTTTTGGGCAGGGCCATTATTTACCCCACTACAAGGGCCAACGTTGACCCCAGATCACAAGGGGAGTGTGGACCTGGCCTGAGGGAGGAAGTCAGAGACGCACGTGGGTGGAGAGTGCAGAGGCGGCTGCCCCCCACCCAGAGAATGCTGTCTTTGCCAGTGCTGGAGAAGGGGACTGGGGACGGACCACCACCATGGACTGAAGCACAGAGCAGCTGTTCGTGGCTTAAGGGACTGGTAAATAAGCACAGCAAGGTGAAGAGAGTGGCAGTAGAAAGGCCAAGACAGGTCTGTTAGTGATTTAACGCCAGAACCAAGTGTGTGTGCACTGAAGGACATTGTACACCTCCTGGCAGAAAGTGGGCGAGTTGGCTCCAGGGGCCAGCAGGGCGCCCAGCGTGGAAGCTCCCCTTCTGCTCCCTGAACCCTTGACGAGGGCCAGGCCTGTCCCAGGTGATGAGGTGTGCCCTGCCCCCCACCCCCAGCAACTCACAGGGGAGGACACACAGAGGCAGGTGTCTGTCACTCGCTATGGGGGAGCGTGTGCCCTGGAGGCTGCCAAACCTGGAGTGAAGACGCGGTTAGCTATGCTTCCCCTGTAGCCAGGAGCTGGCGGTTACACCGCAAACCCCAATGCTGCCCGTTGGCTGTCAGCAGTGAAGTGGGGTCCAGCCGGCCCTGGGACCCACAGCCTCACTCCTACACCTGCCTTTTTGTGGAGTCCCACCTGAGAAGCACAGACTGGACAGGTGTCCAAGAGAAGAGAATAAAGGAGAGGTCCGTTGTCACGTGCTTTTAAAAATTATTCAAATTTAATAATTTATGCTTTACCATTAAGACACACGTTTCTGTTTTTCTTTAAAATGAGAGAGTCCAAGAACCCCAAGTATCCCAACCCGAGCTGACCCTGCTGCCTGGGCTTCACCTGCCTGGAGCTTTGCCCAGTGCCCTCCAACGCCCGAGTAGCACTCCCATGCCAGGCACACCGCGTGCCCTGCTTCTCACCTCTGTGGCCTCAGCCCAGCGAGGCCCTGGTGGGCTGTCCTCCCACCCAGGGGAGGGTCAGGGGCGGTTTTTCTGGACGCCCACCAGCTCTCCGCTGAGCCCCTGCTTCCCTGCCATCCGTCCTGCCAGCCTGCCCTATGACCCCCACAGCACCCCAGACCCGGCCCTCTGGCATAAATGGTCCCACGTGGCGACTGGTGGTTACTCCTGAGCCAGCCCCACTCTGAGTCCGGTCATCTCTTCAATATGGTGAATACCATGGCGAGCATCTTGCACGGCACCTGCGCGGACAGAGGCAGGAAGGGGAGGTGAGCGCCCTCCCCGGGCCCCGCCCCCCCGGTCCCCCGCCCTCCCGGGCCCCGCCCCCACTCACCGGCCCCGCCCCCGTGGCCTGAAGCGGGTTCCGCCCTGGAGGCTGCTGTGGGGGAGGGCTTCTCCCCTAGCACCTGGGTGTCCCCGCAGACCCCCGCGGTCCGTGGAGCTGATCCCTGGTAAGTTGGTCCTTTTGGGTAGCACCTGGAACCAAAGGCTGAGCCCGTCTGAGACCCCTATTCTTGTATCCCATCTTGGCTAAACTTGCCTCCAGGAAGCCTTCCTAGCTTTCTCTCCTGGAGGCTCACAGGCAGATATACACAGACCCCAGTGCTCACCAGGCCCTTGAGACTCCAGGGCATGGAGCCATCTGAGGAATCAGACCTTAACCCGTTCCAGACCTTCTCAAGATCCCTGTTTAGGCCCAAACTGTCCAGCCACAAGCTGTGGTCTGGTGCCATGCCCCTGTCAAGCCGACATCTCCCCCTATGTGGTGTGTGTGGGGGGTCTGGCTCAGCAGGGGAGCCTCCCCAGTACCACACCTGGGCCAAACCTGCTGGGGTCTGACGGGCCCCTGCCCACCCTGCCCCTGCCGCCCAGCGGATGTGCCCAGAGATGCTCGGAGACTGAAGATGAGACTGGCTAAGCGGCAGGCCGGGGCAGCTGTGTCATGGGGAAGTGCCTCGGCCTCCTTGTGCTTGCTCTTTCTGACCCCTTGGGGGGTAACGGGTTAACGTAGAGAAGCTCAGAGCAGAGCCCACACCCCCAGCTCCCCAAGGTGCGCGGTGACTCGTGGGGGCACGCACCTTGATGACCCGGCCTCGGAAGATGCTCTCGTCCAGCTCCACAGCGGTCTGGGCTGCGCTCTCGGTGGCAAACTCTATGTAGGCATAACTGGGGTGGGGGTGGGGGTGGGGGCAGGTGAGGGCTCACCCTGGGTCACCCATCCTCGGCGGCACCCTGGGCACCCAGCCCCCTCCCTGGGCCCCGCACTGACCCCTTGGGGTGTCCAGAGAACTTGTCGCACAGGATGGTGACCCGGCGGATCTCCCCGCACTGGTTGAAGTAGGCCTCCAGCTCCTCCGCCGTGCCGCCGTAGTCCACCTGACACGGGCACGGCCTGGCGTGGGGGCCCTGCAGTGGCCTCGCCCTCCCGCGGTCTCCTGCAGCCCGTTTTCTTAGAGAGCCGTCTATTGTGCCCAGGGTTGGGGGCAGAGGCCTCGGGTGGAGGCCTGACAAGGTGGACTGGAGACCGAGATGACCACTCCCCACGTGTTAGGGGGCCCCCCATGTTTCTTTGGCCTGTGCAAAGAGTGTGTGACTTTTTAAAGAGGAATTTGTTGCCAACAGTTGGCTAACTGGGAGATTTCATGCAGAAATCCAGAATCCCAGCTCATGTTGGGAAATCAGAACGCCTGAGGACACAGGCTCGGCCCCTCTTGGGGACCACCCGCATCAGACCCCCTCCTTCTCCTCTCCCTCCGGGGCCTGTGTGCCACCCTGAATGTGTCCCCTCCTTCAATCCGCAGGGCCAGGCGGAGCCGCCAGACCCAGAGTGCTCACTGAAGGGATCCCAGCTCGCTCCCCTCCCGCACTCACGTTGCCCACGTAGATGGATCTGTGGTCCGCCTGCACCTTCTCCGTGGGGGTCCCGGGGCTTTGGCAGCCTGCAGAGAGAGTAGCCTCAGGACTGGGGGGTCAAGGGTGAGGGGGTCTCCGTGTGGCTGCTAAGGGCAGGAACCTCCTGTTTGTGGCTCCTTCCTCACTTCACTCCTCGGGGGAGAGGGTCCCCCAGGCTCTTGGGGGAGCCAATGCTGGTGGAAACCCCAATTCTCCCTGGGATCCGGCGCTTTTCCTGCAGCCGCCCACAGCCCATCCCGATTTAGAGGAAAGGGTGCTCAGAGCCATGTGCCCAAGGACTCGGGGGGCCGGTCGCACAGGCAAGGGGTCGGCCTGGCCCGCTGGCTCCTACCTGTCTTGGGGCTCAGCAGCTGCCCGGCCAGCGTGGTCCCCATGCCCGCCTCTTCCCCGGCCTGGGCCTGCGCCCTGGGCGGCTCCGGCCCCTGGGCCTGCTCCATGGCCCACAGTTTCAGTTTGATGGCCTCCAGCTCCTGCCGGCACATGACCCCAGGATGAGCCCGGAGGGAGGACAGCCCCCAGGCTCCTCTTGAGGGAGGCCCCGACCCTGCCTGTCCTCAGGGTCCCCTGCCTCCCATGCACGGGGCCCCTGGGATCCCTGGCCTGCCTCTGCTGGGTGCTCCGCATGGCTGCTACCTGGTCATGTACCGGGCTCTCGGCCAGGTCCTCCCTCTCCAAGAGAGACAGCAGGAAGCCTGCCTCTTCGTCAGCTTCCTTGGCCTCCCGCTCCTCACCCCCTGGCCCCAGAGAGGACTTCTCGGTCCTGCTCCAGGCCCCCCAGCCCTGGGCCTCAGGGTCGGAGGAAGCCCTCTGGAGCCAGGCCTCGGTGGGGGGCGGGAAGAGTGTGCGGCTGAGGAAGGGCCACATGGTGGACGGGACAAGGAGAGGGCACTCGAGGCCTCCGCTGCTCCTCCACTCCAGCACCTGCCCGCGCCTTCCCGGGGCTTTAAGCCCTCCCCCAGGCCAGCTGCTCCCAATAGAGCGCTGAAGAGCTCCCTCTGGGCTGGGGCCAAGCTTCCAGCCCTGGCTCCTGGGCCCTGAGGCATAAAAGGCCCTGGTCCCTGCCCCTGGCCCTTCTTCCAGGACTCTCCGTGCGGAGAAAGGAGCGCAGCTGGGGTGGAGCTTGGGAGGGCCTCCCCCTGCATTAGCCCCGCCACACTGGCCACAACGCCTGAGCTGGGGGCGGTGGCAGCCTGGGAAGCCCACTGGGGTCTCCACTCAGGGTTAGACCTCAGTGGTGGGCCACAGTTAGGATGACATGGGCATAAGCGAATTACCCGAGCGTGTACAAGAGGGAAGGAGGGCACAGCTGTCAGTGCAGGCTTCCTGGAGGTGGTGGTCTTTGAGCCGGCCTTGATGGACTGGGTCAGGCAGAGGCTGGGTGCGCACAGCTTGGGTGGAGGGGGCAGCTTGAGCAGAGGCCCGAGGAGTGATGGCAGGACGTGTACCACAGGAGTCAGAGCCCGGTGGGCTGGTCCAGGGTGGGGTCCTGGGCCCGGAGGAGAGACAGCCACTTCTGTCACTCCTCCTGACCTCCCACGGATTCCCTACAGACCCTCCCCTCCTCCACCCAACTCTGGACCCGCTTTTAGGTGGAGCCAGTTAAATATGGCCGTAATCCTGCCCTGGCCACAGGCACAGTGGTTGAATTACGGGGAGCTCCGGTGATCGTCTGGGGGCCTGAAGGTGAATTTTGTAAAGTCTCCTGCTTCTGCTGTCGGCCTCTGCTCCCCTCTTCTCGCCCCTTGAGGGCGGCGCTGGCCTGTGTCCCTGTGTGCCCTGGTCTCCTCCATCTGTCCTGGGCTGGCCCTGGCTCAGTCTTGCTGGAGCTCCTGCAGTGCCTGTTCCGTCCTCCTGACGGTTTGTGGGGGACCCTCTGGGCGTGACTGCCCACCCTCCAAGGCCACAGCTGGCAAGTCCAATTTGGGCCCATTGGGGTCTCTTTCCTGGGAATTTGGAATTGGGAGTGGAGCTGGGCAGCCATTCCCTGCCCCGGGCTGAGGGTCAGGGGACACCTGTGCTGCCGCTCGGCCGACTCCCTCCCTCTGCCCAGTTGTGTTCTCGCCTTCACAGAGGCGGGACTGGGGACTGCACCGTGCCCCTGCGCCCCCGAGGGAGGGCCATCCTGGGCACAGTCTTGCGGCCTGGGAGAAGGGAGACCTGCCCTGAGTCGGCTGTGGGCCTGTGCGCATGGCCTCCCAGCTGCCGCCCTCCTCAAATGCGGGTCCTCAGAACACGTCCCCTTCCCCGTCCCCACACAGCCACACGCACTTACATGTGTGCGACCCCAGGGGGCACTGTTGCCACTGTGCCGCTGCTTCCAGGAAGACTCCCTGATTCCTCCTGCTCCCTCTTGTGCCTCGCCCTCTGTCTGTCCTCTGTGAATTACATGTCCCCAGGTCTCCCCTGGCAGGCCAGAGGGCTTCAAGGGCAGCGTCCACGTCTGCACTGAGGACAGGGCCTTGGCCTCGGGCTGGCTGCACGAGGGTGGACATGCAGCCACTGCCTTTCTCCTATAACATGAGGCAGGCAGGTCTCTCCTCCCTGTGGCTCTGAGGCCACAGGGGGCTTCTGGCCTGGGCCCTTCCATCTGCCTCCACATGGGAGCCAGGACACCCTGTGGCTGTGTCCGAGCCAAGAGCTGGCTGGACTCAGGCCTGGCCCCGGCCAGCCTCCTCCGAGCTCAGACCTCTGCAATGGAAAAACGTTGTCACCTGCTCTCTGCTGAGATTGCTGACACACCAGGCCCAGCTGGGGCTCCTGCCAGCCGCCTGGTGTGTGGACAGGCTCGCCCCCACGCTGGTCTTTCCAATGACGCCTTTCAAAATACAGCATGTTCCAAGCCTGGGCCCGAGTATTAATAACACCACTTCCTCCTGGGAGCGCCGAGTCCTGGGCACCTGACTCTGGACGGGACTGGCCCTGGGAACCAGGACACCACGGCTACGACACTCTGGCTCCTCGGGGTCGAGGTGTCCCTTCCCTCAGTGTCCAAGGTTCCCTGTCCACCCTGAGGGTCTCTTGGGAGGTGCCAGCACTGCCACAGGCAGTGGGGCTTGGCGCCCTTGAAGCCATGGTTGTCGTCTGGGGTCTAAGGTCATCCAGATCACCTTGAGGACACAACCTTCAAAAGTTCACCCCACGTGCAAGCACACAGGAGGCTGTGGGTGGACTGAGCCAGGGGGTCAGCTGCCTCTGTCCCTTCACACCCCAACCCATGCTCCACGTCTGTCTGTCCACCCCCGTGCGGCAGGGCCTTGTCTCTCCTGCCCGGCACCAAGAAGGCCTGCAGCAGGTCGTGGGTGAATAAGAGTGTGAACTGGAGCTTAGCTGGAGTCGCCAGGAACCCAAGGAGAGGCAGAGTCCGCGATGGCAAACGCTGGCTTTATTACACGACACAGAGAGAACCGACGAGACCTGGTGCGACATCTCACAGCGCTCAGGTCAGACAGAGCGTACATCGGGATGCGCGAGGGGATGCGCACCATGGGTCCTAGACGGCGCCGAGAAGCCGCGGCGGGAAACCCACCCAGTGCTCTCGGGCCAGCTCCTTTTGGGGAATTGAAAAAAAAGAAGACTAGAGAGGAAGGGGACAGCCAGCCGTTCCCCACAGGCTGTGCTCGGCCCTGTCCCCACGGCCCGGCCCCTCGGCCTGCGGAGGACCCAGTGGTGAACTGGAGCCAGCCTGGCTGGGCCCCTGTCCATGGGGAGCAAGGCCACCTAGTGCCTTCCTCCTAATGCTTAAAAACCAGATTCCAATCTGAGTTCCGATGTTGTGCTACTGCTACAAGGGGTCTTTGGGTGGCACTCCAGGGGCCAGCTGAATTGAAATGAAAGGAATAAAAACATGCAAGATGGAGTTTTCTGGGACTGTGGTCACCAGTGCAGGGTGCTGTCACAGACTCCAGCTCCCCAGGCCTTATCTGTGAGGCGTCCAGAGGAGCAGACGTCCCCCAAGCCCAGCTCTCCTTGCATCCCCTCTGCTTTCTTTCTCTTCTTCCTCTCCTGCCAGCAGGACCATAATCGGGGAGCCTTGCTCCCAGCCCCATTCTGGAAAATGCCCTGTGTGGCTTGGGAGCCTGGAGGCAGGTGGGAGCAGCCACTGGGGGCTTGTGCTGGGCCTCCAGGGTCCCAGAGGACACCCATCACCATCGGCAGAATGCAGCTGGGCAGGGTCTGTTTCTGTCTCTGCAGAGCTCTGAAGGCTCATCTCCAGCCGCCTGGGGCCCCAGGATGGAAGGTGGGAGTGGGAGTGAGGCAGAGCAAGCCCCAGGAAGCAGGGCTGCAGGAGCGCTGGGGTCTGGGGCGAGGCCAGAACTGGGTTCCTTCTCCCCTCCCTGCTTTCCTGGGGACACCTCCTCCGGGCAGTGACCTGGAGACAAGGGGAGGAGAGGGCAGACCCGCCTTGCAATGTCAGGGCCTTGCCAGGGAATGTGCTCACCCTGACTGGTGGCCCCGGTCATAGGGCCCCTGAGCAGGTGTGCAGGCTGCCTCCCAATGCGCACTCCTGGCCCAAGGCCACCACACTTGCCAGGCGGGCCCAGACTGGCCGGAGCTGTTGCTAGGACATTGGTCCAATCTGCCCACAATGCCTGGAGCAGGCGGGGACCAATGGCTGGGAGGGGGTGGCTGTGCCCACAGGCAGTTTCCTATGGGGCAGTTGAGGTCACAGGAGGGTCCAAAGCACCCTTGCAGCTTTCGACATCGAAGGAGTTGGTGGTGCTACTCTGGGTTCAGTGGATGGAGAAGTGGATGGGGTGATGGACTGAGGTGTGGCTGGGTGTGTTAGATTGGAGAATGGATGGGCAGACACATGTGTGGCATGTATAGGGGTGAATGGTGGAGAGACAGGTGGATGGGCGAAAGAATGGGTGGAGGTGGATGGGATCAAGTGATAGTTGGGATAAAGTAATGGATGGACGGATGGGTGGACGGATGGATGGATGGATGGGTGGATGGATGGACTGATGGATGGATGAGTTGACACATGGATGGGTGAGTCAGTGGGTGGATGGATGGACTGATGGATGGATGAGTTGACACATGGATGGGTGAGTCAGTGGGTGGATGGATGGATGGACTGATGGATGACTGGATTAATCAGAAGGATGAACTGATGAAAGAAAAGAATCAATGAATAACTGTAGGTTGGTTGAGGGAAAGGGCAGATTAATGCCCAGACATGCTGGCTAGAGTGGGCTGGGTCAGACAGGATGGGTAGATGCCAGAGATGGGGCTTTGGTGTCATTTTGAGGATATATTTGGAAAAATTAGCAAACAGGAGAAAGTTAGGGCCTGTCCTGATCTCTCTCCACCAAGTTGTTGGGGTGAAGCCAAAACCAACAGCCCCTTGCCCTTCTTCCATCCGTCTCCCTCCACCACTCAACCTCTCGGGTCCCGATGAGTGACCCCCACCCATCGAGCCCACAGGGCAGCCCCTTCCTGATGGGCTGGCTCCTCTTGTCCTATGACCATTACCCTCCCGGACCCCTGAGGCTTTCTCTAGCTTTCCTCTTTGCCCCCTGGTAACACCCAAGGCCTCCTTTTGGTCATGGTGAGCCGTGGTGTTGGGACCCTCTCTGTTCATATGGGGTTGGGGCTGTGCCAGCCTGTCTGTGTGTGGATGCCCTGGTGTTTGCCTTTGTCTCAGTGGGGGGTCAACAGAACACCCCCAGATACCACCTGGGGGTGGCAAGACGTCCTAAAAGAAAACCCAGTGCGGGTCCAGGGCAGGATGGGAAACGAGCGGCGAGGGGGTGGGAAAGGTCGAGGAGTCACACACCAGGGGGCTTTCTACATGGGGGTGAAAGAGAGGGCCTGGGTGCCAGCATCTGTCCTGCTGTCCCCTGTCCGTCCATCATCCCTGGCTTGGCCCTGTGGGCTGGGGTGCTCTGCCTGCCGCCCTGCCCACCTGCCTCACTTTGCCTTCCTGCTATAGCTTTGGCCTCAGAATCTGGGGGAGGGAGGCTCTGCGAGCAGCCACGTCTCACAGAGCTTTTGGGTCACCTGTGTGTCTGATGCTGGCGGTGGCCCGCGGGGAGGAGACCCTCACACGCTGCAGTGCTGGTCAGCGGTCTGTAAGCTCAGGAGGTAGCAGGGCAGGACGGCCTCGGAGCTAAGAGCAGGCGGCTAGAGCCCCTTCTGTCTGGATCCCCTCCTTGCATGAGAAAGGCAGGTGCTCCAGGTGCAGACAGCAGGGGAAACCCTTGCTGTTTGTTGCCACCATCCAACTCCTGATGCAAGAGTTCTGCCCGCCCCTCCCCTCCCCAAAGCTATTGATTCCGTTTGGTTCTGCTGTGAAGTCTTTGGCCAGATGAGGCCTGAGCACAGTGACCGACAGAAACGCCAGCTCCCAGAGCCTGGAAGGGAGCCCCAGCGCCCCCCAGGCCTCCCTGGGCAGGAGGAGCCACCTGCTTGTCTGAGCCAGCCACACCTGCCGGCATCGGTTGACACAGCGCACCAGGACACCCCCCTCCCACCCACTCTGGGCTTTGGCTTCCTCACTGGAAGCCCCCCGCCGCCAACTGCCATCCCGATCCCGAGGACACTCTCGGCCTGCAGGGGCTCCACCGGTCGGCCTGTGGCCACCCCTCACGCAGGTTTCTGCAGTGCCTGTCAGCGCCGCGTCTTGGCGTAGGGGCTGTGGACGTGGAACCACACTGGGAAGACAGACTTCTATAGTTGGCTTGAGGGCCAGCTCTTCCCAACAGCTGGAGTGGGAGGGGCCGCCCCACCTTGGACCCTCAGCCTGTGGTCCGGCCTTGGAAGCTGGTCTGGCCAGGATGCCACCAGCTGGCCAACACGCTACCGTCCCTGGCCTGCCTGCTTGTCCCCAAAGGGGGACCCTGTGAGGGGAAGGGACACAGAGGCCAGCAAAGCAAACCAGCGGGTTTCCAGGTGAGGGCTCCTCCACCACTCGCCACAGACCGGAAGGCCCCCTAAGTCCTGACGTCAGGGACACGAGTCCTCAGGGGCCCAGACCCCCGGTGGAGCCACCCGTTCACCAGCACCACCTCGTGGGACAGTCCAAGAGCGCCCCCCTCCAAGGGGGCACGGGTCAATTCACTGTGCGTACGAAAACGCCGTGTTAACAGGTTCAACGCTGGCGCGAGAAAAAGACAGCAGGCTGGAGGCAGGTCAGGCGGCTCTGCCGTCTCCTGGGGAGCCCAGATCCAGACTGGCCCTTGCTTTTCTGAAACCCACAGAAGCAAACCTCTGAGAGGCTGATGGACCCGCAGCATTGGGCAATGGAGGTGGTGGCTGTAGCCAGGGAACTTTCTGGAGGGTAAGAGAAAGCTATCTCGACTTTCAGAATTAGGTTTCCGGTGTCAGGCGTGGTGGTTCGGGACGGCACCTGGTCTGTGGCAGCCGGTTGGGATCCTTCCTTTTAATACTCAGAGAATGAATTCTTACAACTCTGAAAAAACGACAGCCATCAAACAAACCCACTGCTCTCCATAGGAGCACAGTTCAGATTTCTTTGAAAATCTATTTTCTAAAGTTTACATATTTCCAAGGTTTCTCTTTTTTATTTGGCAAACATCTTCTTTATTATCATCATCATGAATATCATTATTTGGACCTCTGCAGGGACTATATACATTCACATTAACGCACACCATTGACTCCTCGCCTCTCGGCGGGGCCCCCGGGAGCCCCGGGTTCAGTAGCTGGTCACTCCCCGTATTGCACTCCAGTCCTGGGAACTTCTTACAGCGACGCCGGGCACGGCAGCTCGCGGGCCGTGTCTGCTGTTTGTTCTCCTGTGGGCTGCAGGCGAGAATGTCCTGTTCCTTCATGTCCTCCGTGGGCTCGCCAGGGAATTGAGCAGGGACGTCCAAGGGAACACCCCCGAGGAGCAGCGGGACACAGCGCCGGGTTATATACAGCTGACCAAGTCTCCAGAGGGGCCGAGAGGGCGACTGTTCTTGTCGGTAGTTTTTTCTTTTTCTGCAAAAGTGTGGAGAAAGGAGAGTGGGCGCAGGAGACACTGGGGTGGACGAGATGGGCGGCGGCATCGCGGAGCCGGGAGAGGTAGAGGAGGGACACGGAGAAGCAGAGTCAGAGGCCAGCGCTGTCTCCTTGTGCTTGCAAAAGCAGTCAAGGATCAGCCCAAAAGATTGTCACAGTCTTGTCTCGGAATTACGCTCTCTCTGGGAAGGACACGTTAGCACTTTTTTTCATAAGTGGAAAAAATGAAATGTGATCAAAATTCACAGAGGGCATGAGGACAGACAGAGGTATCGTCCCCTGCACACAAGTGGACACACGGCTGGTGAACCGCTGGCGCACATGTACACACGGGGCGTCGCCACCGCGCTGCCCCCCGGACCTGCCCTCCGCGACCGCGAAGGCGCAGTGGTCGAGGTGAAGAGAAACAAAGTTGCTTCTTGTTGGGCAAACCCCTCCACACCCCAGGATCCCAACACTCCAGAAACAGAATTGAAGTGAGAGAAAGACCGACGTCGGAATAAACCCAAGAGTGGAGTCGAACAGTGAAAAATTACTTTGGCAGTGACAAAACATTTTGGATTTTAACTTTGTGTGTTTGCTTTTTGGATTTCCTTTGCAGCAGAGGTGTGTCCGGCGTCCTTGGCTGGCTAGCTGGCAAGGTAGTTTACAGGAATGCTTCCTGTACTTTTCTTAAAAAAACTTTTTGGATTTCTACTTAAAGCCAAAGAGTTTGACGTTAAAGGAAAAACAAAAAATCTGAAACCAAAAAATGCTTCTTGAGTCGGAAATTGAAATCCTTCTTACCGTCTTCACCGTGGCGCACACACCCCTGGGTGGTTCCGGTGAGACAGCGGCTCAGATCTCCGGCTATAAAATACATTTTCTTTTTCCCTTTTTCATCAGGAAGGGGGGGAAAAAACCCCCACAGTTTTCTTTATCCATTTCTGAGTAGCTCTTCTGCTACAAAACCCCCCAAAATTCTTCACTGAAAATATAAGCCACCGAATGATTAGATTTTTTCCTTAAAGAGAAAGTGTGTGAAAGTCGTCAAGACAGAAGAGAGAGAGAGGCAGGTCAGCCCCGCGGGGTAAAGCCCGCAGGGGGCTTCTGAGGATGCTCAGGAGGCCGCCCCGCGAGAGCGCCAGGTAGCTGAGGAAGTCGCGTTGAATGCAGTTTTGTTGGTTCTGTGTTTTCTTTTGGAGAGAAGCAGTAGCAGCAGTGACTCCAATGGTCGGGGTCCCGGGGCCGGGCGCAGCGTCCAGAGGGCTGGGGCCGGGTGGGCGCGGCGTCCGTGGGCTGGGCATCGGGGTCCTGGAGGGGTCAGCGGGGCGCAGGGTCCAGTGGGCCAGGCGGGCCGGGGGAGCCAGGGCGAGAGGGCCCTGCAGAGCCGGCCTCGCTGGGGCTGGTGGCGCCCGTGGGCAGGCAGGAGCCCAGGCTGGCGGTGGCATCGGGCGGTCCGGGCACAGGGTCGGCCACCACGGCTGCGGGGCCCTGCAGGCTCTGGCCGCACACGTGGTGGTGCTTCTCCCAGTCCTTGTGCTGACAGAAGGAGCCGCAGTAGCGCGCCGCGTTGCAGCCACTGCACGTCTCGCTTGCCTTGCGGCCACAGTTCCAGCAGCTCTGGATGTGAGAGGGGCATGGTCAGGGATGGGGCAGGGCCGGGCCCCCCCAAATACCCAAGGTTCCAGCCCGGCCAGAGGATAGGGAAGCACACAGTCCAAATGAACCCGCTTGGACCCAGCCACAGGCCATCAAGCGGGAAGAGAGAACCCCAAGGCACTACGGCTTGCGGGGGACCCTCCACGGTCACAGGCACTAGGCTGGGCCAGTTCAGGGGGATGGGCTCCCACTACTGTGTGGCACAGCTCTGGCCCACCCCAGACAGGTTCACGCTGTGCACAGGGTCCTCAGGGGGAAGGGAGCCACTGCCTTCCTGGGTCACGTCCTTCCCCTGCTGTTGGGCCTCTGCTGCATTTCCATGGAAGGAGCTATAACCTCAGTGGCCCATGCGAGCAGAAGGTGGGCAGCCAGGGCTGTGTGACAGGGGAGCCACACCCACCCAGGAGAAAGGCCCGAGCGCCTACTTATCCCCCAACGCCTCTGGGCCCCCAGCCCCTCCGGCTCTCCCCCTACTCGCTCTGCCCGGCCACACTGGCCTCCTCGTGGTCCTCACTCTGCCACTCTGCCAGGCATGCCCCTGCCTGGCCTCTGTCCCTGCCATGCCCCCCACGGGGATGGAGCTGCTACCCCGCTTCCTGCATGGCCGCTCACTTCTTCCAGGACCAATTCCTGAGACGGTCCTGCTGAGCCTTCCCTGCCACCCCGCCTGCCTTCCTAAGCCTGGAACACCAACACCATGGCTTCCCTTCCCCTCCGCTAACTCTCCCCTCACTGGATGCCCCGCCCTGAGAGCCGTCTGGTCAGCTCTAGAGGGTGTCTGTCGAGAGAGCCGGTGCAGAGACCCATGAATTGGTGGGGAACCAGCTCCCCCGCTCACTCCCTCAGGGCCAGCCCAGGCACTGGCTATCCAGGGGGCTTTGGAGAATACTCCTTCCCAAAAGACAGTGCTAGGACCGCCCACCCCGGGAAGGGTCTCTCCCTCTCCCTGACTTCTCTGCTGTCTGAGTCCTTGTCCAACAAGGAGGAAGCGGGTCACCGAGGGTCCCCCTGTACCTGCCCTGCTGGGCCCAGCCCAGCCTCCTAGCATGATGGTAACTCTCTTTCTGGGTGTGCAGTGCGCCAGGAGCTGAAACCACCTGGGGTCTTCACACCCCTCCACGTGCCTTCTGCTTTCACAGCTTAGAGAGAACGTGGGCTTTGGCATCTGCCAGCCGGTTCGAATAACGGCCCCGCCACTTCCTAAGTGTGACCCGGGGGCAGCGCCTACACTCTGGAGCCCTCAGCTTCTACATGTGTACAGTGGGGATGCCCACGGGACCTGCCTCACCAGGCAATGTGGGGTCAGGAGGCCCTGAGAGTTCCAGGGCTGCCCTGGGCACTCTGCTGGGAGGTGGCAGAGAGGGCGTTCTGGCCCTGGACCCGGAGGCGGGGATGGGGTGTGGGGCGGGCAGGCCGCCCTACCTCGCTGGAGTCCTCCTGCTGGTTGACGACAGTCAAGGCGTCCTCTGAGGCCTGCCGCCGGGCCTCAGCCAGGGCCCGCTCCATCTTGGCGCGCTCTGTGCTGATGAGCTCATGGGCCTTCCGCTCTGCGTCCGACACAGCTTTCTGCAGCTCGGACATCGCCTGCCTCTTCACCTCGTTCACTGCCTCCTCTGCAAAGGACGCCATGGCCGTCATCACTCAGGCCGGCCCAGATGGGTCTCCCGGGCCTCACCGCCCACAACCCTGGGCACGGGGCTTGTGCACACATGATCATGTGCATCCCGGGCACGTGTGTGCAAGCATGCTCGTGGGGGAATCTCCAAAGCTTGTCCTCTACCATGGTGTTCTCACACTTGCACAGGCAGTGGCACCCCTGGAGGGTGAGGGCGAGGACTGGGCTGGGCCTGCCCCCAGATTCTGACTCAGCAGGCCCGAAGGCCCGAGAATCTGCATTCCTAACAAGTTCCAGGTGCTGCTGCTGGTCCTGCTGCCCACCTGGAGAATCACAGCTGTACTGTTTCTCCCCACGGACAGTCTGCCTTCCCCTGCAGCCCACCCGGAAGCAATCCTGAGACTACCCCGGCCAGGCTCTGTCTTCTTATCGCCCCCAAAGCCCTGTCTCGTCTCCCCTGCTCTCGCCACCTCTGGCTGCCTCCCTCTGCGGATGAAGTGCGCCGTTCCCAGTGTCTGCTGTGCTGAGCTGAGCTGTCCAGCTGAGCCAGGAGTGTCTGCTCAGACTGCACTGTGCCCTCTGGACATTGGGAACAACAGGGCCCCCAGCCCCTGCTGACCCCACCAGGGGCTTTTAGGTTTGCCTTGGTTTACCTGGCAGCTCT
The DNA here is from genome assembly GCF_021613505.1 of Equus quagga. NCBI lineage: Eukaryota > Metazoa > Chordata > Mammalia > Perissodactyla > Equidae > Equus > Equus quagga. Next base: position 79,413,358 of record NC_060279.1, read on the forward strand.
GTTATTGTAGCGTGGCGTGAGGGAGGCTGGGGTGAGATTAAGCAGGGTTCCTGTTTAAGGGGCGGAGACGGCCCACAGGCCTCCCATCTGAGCATCTACTCGCTGGGTGTGTGCTGAGCTGCTGGCAGTGCTGGCTGCTGCCGTGTGCCCCCATGTCACTGCCCAAGCTCCAGTGGATGTCAGCAAGGGTCCCATAAAGCCCCACCACGGGTCAGACGGAGACAAAGGAGAATGAAGACTCCCATCCTCCTGCTTCGCTCCAGGCAGCTGCCACCTGTCCATGGCCCCTTGGCCTCCAGCTCTGGGCTGGAACCCTTCGCTCTCTCTGCTTTCAAGATCTTGACATTTTCCTTCCTCTTCCTGGCATGGTGAGTCCACCCGCAAATCAAAATGCATCTGCAACCCTGCTCCCTCTCTCACGGCCACCACCTTGTCTCAGCCCGCCGGGGCCTCTCCACCCACGGGCCCCTACTGCTGCCGGCCCCTCCCCACGGTCTGTTCCCACAATGCAGTGAGTGTGCTCCCAGCATCCCCTGGCACCATGCTCGACGCTACGCTCAGGTCATGGGACCCCAGCTCTAAGGGCCTCTCTCGCCTGTGTGGATATCTGTGCACACGCATGTGTACACGGGGCCTGAGGACCCGCTTTGTCCTGCTGAGCGACATGCCTGTTCGCTGGCAGCTGTTGGCTGGTGATCATCCTGCCCTCCCGTGAGCCCCGCATGGCAGGGTCTGTATAGCCCTGTGAGCTGTGCTGTGAGCTTGGGGCCTGGCTGAACCCCCAGGCAGACGGAAGCTCCTCACAGACAGACAGGGCCACAGGGGTCTGGAGCCCCAGCCCCCCCTCCCCGGGGGTTGTCCCCACTCACCAGCCTTCCTCCAGATCTCCTCGGGCATGTAGCCGGACAGGGTCCTCGGCAGGAACTCCCGGGGCATGTCTGAAACACGGGGGCCAGCGTCATGCACAGGCAGGGCCACACCCAGCTGGGCCACGGGGGTAGCTCTGTGTTCTCGGTGGGGGGACCAGAGGTACCCATCAGGGGAAACCCTGTACTAGTTGCTGGGTGGGGGCAGGGCAATGTCAGGGAGGGGCTGCTCCAGATGTGCTGGACCTTGGATTGGCTGGGAGCTGGCCCGTCCTGGGCTCCTCCAGGTTTCCACTGTCTCATCCAGAAGGATGAGCAGAGCAACTGTGATCTGGGCTTGCAGGGGGCTGCTGGCATCTTTGTGCACAGCCAAAAGGGCACCTCTTTTCCCTGGGAAACCCTTCGGGTTGTGTTCTGTTGCAGTGCCAGCCCCAGGGCCTTGCTCTCTCGGGCACGGGCCTTGGTCCTTGGTGCCCCTGCAGCGCCCACCTCAGCCCCCATGCTGCCCCTGGTGCACACCTAGCTGAGACCCCTCTGCACCCGCAGAGCTGTTGAGGGGCCGGGCGGTGGTGGGTGTGGGCCCCTTCTTGGTGTCCTCGGTGTCGCTGTAGCGCCGGATCCAGTGGTTGAGCTCCTCGCGGTCGGCCTCCTGGCACCGGCGCAGCACGGTGAGCGACCGCCGCGTCTTCTCCGCCATGTCCATGATGCAGTTCAGGAGCTGCGGGCGGGCAGCCGTGAGCACACGGGGCCGGCTGTGGCCGCTTGGCACGGAGGGGGATGGCCAGGGGATCTATTCCCACACTCCCAGGCCTCGGCCAGCCCGCCGTCCACAAGGGCTGCCTATGGGGTGCTCAGGGCAGGGCGTGAAAACCCACTTCCGCTGCCTGGAAGGACACTCGAGCAGCTGGGACGGGGCCTTGAGACAGCCCCTAGGTCTCCACCTGGATCTGGAGCCCCGGGGGCACCTGACCCACAGGGGAGCCTGCTCAATGCAGGGGCCTGGGCTCTCCTTCCACCCGCGAAGAGTGGGGTGCCCCGCTCTGGGGATGCACCCTCTGCCTGGGCTCCCTGCCCAAAAAGGGAGCAGGGCAAGGGAGGACCCCAAGAACAGAGTTGATGGGGCCCTGCTCCCACGCCAAGCCCCTTCCTGTGGGAGACGCCCCAAGGGGCAGAGAAGGGCCAGTTCCGAGTGTCACCAGAAGTGGATAGGCGGGCTGAGGTGGCCCCCAGGCCTGGACACTCACGTTGTTGAGGTGCTTCCATTCCTCGGCCCACTCGCGCTCAGTGAGCCTGTGGTCGATCACCTCCTCCTGCCGGGACCCGAGCACCGCTGCAGGAGGGGAGTGGATGCTCAGGACCTGCCGGGGCTCCCAGCCCTGCCCTGTGCTCCCAGGACCCCGGGTTCTCCCAGGCCCTGTCCATGGGCTGTGCCCACCTGGGGAAGATGAGAGGGTGACCCTCTGCCCACTGCCCTGGGGGCATCTGGAACAGGCCTGGCCTCTACCCGATCCTTGGGAGTAGAGCCCCACCCAGTGCTCCCCACCCTTCCCCACCTCCCTGCCTCCCAATCCAGCCATGCTCACTCTTTCTGACCCCTGCTACCAACCAAAGCTGCCCCAGACCTCACTTTGAGGGCCTCACCACTGCTCAAAAGCCCTCAGGGGCTCCTTGTGGCTGCCCACCTCCAGCCCATGCTTTACTACCTCCTCTCAGCCAGCTGGACTCCTATGCATCCTTCAAAGCCCAGGTCATAAGCCCCTTCCTCCTCAGCGGCCCTGGGCCCTTAAATTCCTTGAGCCCCACGTATCTCTGATTGTTTAGTAATTCCAGGCACTTCCTTGTTTATTCTTGGTCCCCTCAACAGGCTGTGTCAGTCCCCAGGGCAGGGCTGGCATGCCCCATTCACCTCTGCATCCCCTGGGCTGAGCTCCAGCTAGGCGAGAGGAGGCGTTCCGGCGCTGGGCCTCAGTGGGCCAGTCCAATACGGTCTCCTGGCCACACTGCCGGCTCCACAGGGAGATGGTAGGTCAGGCAAAGCCAGAAGTCTCCACACTCATTCCCCACAGGCCCTGGGCCCCTCATCTCGCCTCTGTGCCTCAGTTTCCCTACCCTGCCTACCTCCCTGGGGTGGAAGAAGACCTTCAGGAGGTGCATTGGAGTGGGGAGCCCACCGAGCAGGCTGTGCCAGATGCCTGCCTCTTTCCCCTGCTGTGTCAGCCTCCGAGGGGTCCCAGTGTCACCCCCTTTTACAGAGGAGGAAAGCGAGACTGGTGAAGGGGACGTTGGCCTGAGCTGGCGTGCACTCTCAGCCACTGGCTGCTCCAGCTCCAGGAAGTGAAACAATGTGGGGTCCCCACCTCAGTGATCAGAAACAAAACAGCTGTGAGCTGAGAAATGGGCATGGGGCGACGGCATCTGACGGCCCTCGCAATGGCCTGGCCTCTGATTTCTGGAATATCGAATGCACTCTCCCCCACTGCTTTGGGTGCCCCAAGCCCGTGCTGGGTGACCCTGCGCTATTGATGCTCCTGGGCTGAGATCTCTCTATTTAGGCCTTTTTCAGCTCCTAAGGATCTCCTAGCCCCCCCAAACCCAAAATGCCTCCCCAAATTGCAGAAGAGTAGGAGGTGGCGGCCACGGTCTGCTGTCCACTGCCCCACCGTCGGAGGAGCTGGGGCCTGAGCCAACGCCCCAACCAAAATAGTGGCTGAGGTCTGCCCAACAGCTGGCGTTTATTTTTGCGTTAGCAGGAGCGGGCGGGAATCAGCACCTGCCTGACCCGGCTGCAGGGAGCCAGACACTATCACCTGCTGCCTGGCCCAGGCCCTGGAAGCTTCCGCAGGGTGGGGGCGAGAGACGGCCTTGTACGGGGCGAGGCCTCTGCTGACCCTGCCTCTGGGCCCCCATCCGTGCCCTGGGCCTCTGTCTCAGGGGCGGCTGTCCCCAGCTGTGCTCCCCAGCACACTGGGGGCTTGGGGTGGGTGGTCCTATTCATCTCTTTGTCCCCAGCACAGAGGAAGGTCGCAGGGTCAGACACATGTGGCTGGAAGACTGTGGGCATGTCAACTATGTCTCTGGGCCTCAGTCTCTCCATTTGTGCTGCAGGCCTGCAGACACGTTGCAGGGTGTCAGAACCTTTCAGGGCTCGTCACCTCCAAGAAATGAGTATCCTCCAGCCCAGGCTGTCACCGCTGTTACCACAACAGTGGGGCTCACAGCGCCCACTCGGAGCTGCCCTGTGTTAACTCCCTCCGTCCTCACACCCCCTGAGGGGTGCACTCCTGTTAGATCCAGCTGACGGAGGAGGAGACTGAGGCACAGAGGTCACGTGACCCGCCCAAGGGCGCACGGTGGGGACCTGGCAGGGCTTACAGGACTGGGGGGTCCTGCTCCACAGCCAGGCTCTCAGCCACAAGACCTTGTGGGAGCGCCTTGGGGGCAGGGGCTGCAGCTCCTGTGACGTGGGGACCGCCACATGCCGGGCCTTGCCCACCCTCCCCGTGAACAGTGTCTTCCTGGCTGGCCCAGCCACCCCATCTGAGATATGTGATTTATAAGGAATGTCTATTTGTCATTGAGATGATTAAAATGTATTTCTCATACACATCTGATCTTCATCCACAGCGTCTTTCTCACAGCTCCCAAACCCTTGGAATTTGCTAAGTGTTGAAAGTGAAACTTATCTTTTGTTATGTTTTTTGGATCCCACCCAAGGGTGGGGGCTGGTTACCAACAGAGTCTGAGCCGACCAGTGATCATCCCGGGAACTTCCAGCCCCACCCCCTGACCTCCGTGAGGGCGGAGGGTCTAGACGTCAGATCCATCACCAACCACTAGGGATGTGTAATGACACCTCCGTAAAAACCCTAAGGGCTGGTTTGGAGGGCTTCCGGGTTGGTGGACCTGTGGAGACGGGGAGGGTGGTGCCTGGAGAGCACGGAAGCTCCCTACCCCTTCCCTGCACCTCGCCCTCACATCCCTTCCATCTGCTGTTCTTGAGTCGTGTCCTTTTAAAGTAAACCAGTGATGTGGTGAGTAAATTGGTTCTCTGAGTTCTGTGAGCCACTCGAACAAATTAATAGAACCCGAGGAGGGGCTCATGGGAAACTCCGATCCAGAGCCCGTCTGCCAGAAGCCCAGGTGACAACCTGTGCTTGCAGCAACTGGCATCTGCAGGGGAGGCAGACTTGTAGACAGAACCCTTAACCTGGGGGATCTGACACTGTCTCCAGGTAGACCGAGTCAGAACTGAGTCGAATTGTAGGGCACCCTGCTGGTGTCCGAGAATTGCTTAGTGTTGTGTGGGAAGCACCCCCCGGTCCCCCGTGAAACTGGGTCCAGGAACCTGGCTTAACACCCTCCCTGCGCCCCCTGCAGAGCCTGGCAGCCTCTCTTTTCCTGTCTCTATCAGGAGATGAACGCCCGCTGCAGGGGCCACCGGCAGCCCAAGGCTGTGTGCCCAGCAGGCAGCCAGTGCCCCTCAAGCTGAGTGGCTCTAGGTCCCCCAGGCCCACACCTGCCCCTGGCCAGCTGGGCCCCAGGACAGGCATAGCCACAGCCCACCCCTGGGGAGAGAGGGGCCTTCCTGGCCCTGAAGGTGGGGATGTCTGGCTGCCACCAGACAGATGTTGGGAAAGACAGCTCTGCTTCAGGCAGCCAGCCAGAGTGGGTCCCCTCTGGGCCCTGGGCTGGCTCCCCGCTCAAATCCGTTTGCTACACCCATCTCCTCAGTGTCCCTCCTGGACAGACACATGCACATGGCAGCTCTCGGATGCTCCCTGCACACACATGCAGGCACATGTGTGCTCCAACTAACAGGCACACACGCGCCCACCTCCCACCCCCCAGCACATTGCTCACCGAGCTGCCGATGGCGCTCCCGCAGCTCCCGGGGGTCAGGGTGGCGGTAAGAGTCACGGAAGTGGTGGGCCATGGCCATGTCCTCGAGGCGGTAGTGCGGTGGTGGCGTGGGGTGGGGCAGCCCGTTGCTGGGGCTGTAGCGCTGGGCAGGGCTCAGGGTGCACGGCCGTTTGCCGAGGTGGTCGGGGTGCAGCGGGTCCCGGTCTGACCCGTTCTCTTTGGTCCTGGCCAAAGAGCAGGCAGGGTGCCATTGGTCATGAGACCAGGAGCATGGACAGAGGTCCAGCAGGAGGGGTGAGAGAGAGAGAGAGAGGGTGTGGGCAGAGAGAAAGAGAAAGAGCGAGAGGGAGACAGAGCGAGAGAGATGGGCAACAGGAGACATTAGACTACCCTTCCATCCTTCTCTGGGGCTCCTGCCAGCCTCGACCCTGCCCCTGGTGTGTGGGCTCCTGGGGTCCAGTGGTCAAGAAGGCTGAGCCTCTGTTGAGAGACCAGGAGAAGGAGACACCCTCTCGCAGCAGAAGGACAAGCACCCAACTCTGTGACCCAGCAGTGAGGGCCAGCCCAGGTGCCTGGGGACCCTGGACTCCTGGACACTCTGGCCCCCACCTAGCACAAAGGGAACAGCCATGGAATTTCCTGCAGACAGACTCCCTCCTGCCTCTTCCCTTGCCCACCCAAGGGGGCATCTGAGTCCTCAGGAGGCCTCCCCACAGCCTGACAGGGCAGCCTCTCAGTGCTTCAGCCTGTGCAGTGGCCTTGCAGGTAAGGCTGAACTTTACCAGCCCACTAGCTGTGGGCCACAGAATGCAACATAGTATCGACTTGCATTCTCTCAGCTCTGGAACGAGGGCACCTGCTGAGCTGTGGTATTGGAGGCAGCTCTCAAGAGTTGAGACCCAGAGTCAGGCAGGGAGGGAGCCCTCCACGCTCTCCCTCCCCCACCACAGAAAGCCCCCCAAGGTACCTGTCAGGGGTCCTCCTCTTGCCGTTCTCGTTGACCTCCAGCAGGAGCTCCGAGGAGTCGATGGGGGAAGAGGCGTTGGCATCCAGCAGGAGCTGCTCGTGCTGGGCCAGGTACTGGGCAGGGGTCTGCTTGGCCAGGCGGGCGCAGTGCAGCAGTTCTCGCTGCAGCAACGGCAGGTTTGCCTGGGGGGGCCGGGAAAGGGGGTTTGGACCTGCTGCTGACGGAGCCCAGATCCCAGACTCCTAGGCTAGGGCTTTTCCACTTCACTGAGCTCCTTCCCTCCCATGCGGGTCTGGAGATGGTGTGGGGGGATCATGAGGATTCCTTGCCTGTGCCCGTGGAAGCAGGGACGAGTCCCCATTGTGTGGAGGAGGAAACCGAGGCTCAGATGGGGGGCAGGGGGAGGCAGCCCTGCCCACAGGTAACTTTACACAGAGGAGCTGGAGCAGGACCCAGAGGTATGCCCTCGGGCCTGCCCCCCCACTTCCTGCGGGTCCCCAGCCTGGCCCTGAATGAAGCTTGGAGATGGGACACCATGCATTAGCACGCCCATAGTGCTCTGAGCAGTCACACCTACCATGGTCCTCACAGCCACTGGGGACAGACCTATGACCTGGTTCCATATTTATGGGTAAGGACAGGAGGGCACAGGGGTGGAATGACATTGGGGGGGGCACAAGATTAGACCACAGACCCTGCCTGTAACACCCACGCGGGAGCGCTGTGCCCTCCTGCCTCTGCCTGGCTCTGCGGCCTCCCCGCCCGCACTGCTAGGCTGCAGTCGGTCCTCAGCGCCTTCTGCAGATATTCCCAGAGCCGCCTCCGGGGGGCAGGCTGGATGGGGGCCCAGCGGCAGGCCGCTTGGGAAAGCCAGAGTTCTAAGTATTTGTAAATAAATACAATTCCCCAACTTTCTCATGGTGATTCAAGCTGCCACGGCAGCCTTCTCCTGCCTCTGCCTCCCCAGCCCCCATTAGTGCATCCACCCGGACCCGATCAAGCAGCCCAGGCATTTTTGTCAAGCAGCGCCGGCTGCCAGGCCTGTTTTTCTATTTGGATAGCTGAACGGGGGCCAGCCCGCCATCTGTCGAGCACGTTGGGAGCGTGAGCTGGGAAAGGAGGTCCCGGGAGGTCTGAAGACGCCAAACTTCCTCTGTCTCCCTCGCCGGCCCCTCCTCTCCCGCGCAGCCTCCCCTTGGCACCGGCTGGTCGCTGTCAGGGTGGTGGAAACATCTGGATTCCTGGCCGGCTGGGGCCAGCTGGGAGCCGGGGCCGAGGGTGGAGGCCGGGTGGGCGGGGCAGCATCTCCTGGCTTCTGGAAAGCCCTGCCACTCAGCCGTGCACAGGGTTAGGTCCAGGGGTGTGCAGGGGACCCGGGGCCCTTGGCTGAGGGGAGCAGGACCCCAGCGCAGAAGAAATGGGTGGAGCGTGTGGAAAACCTCGTGCTGTGCATCCCCCGGGACAGCGGTCCTTGTTCTGTCCCCAGGGCCCAGGCGTCTGGGAGGCCTCGCCACTGACAGGCTGGATGGACTGTGCTGGTTGCAAAAGCCCTCTGGACCCCAACTTCGCATGTGAACGAAGTTTCTGATGATGCAAAAAGCATGGAACTTCCCTCTTCACAGATGGGAAGTTGGGCCAGAGGGAAATCAGCGTTTGCAAAAACAGCCGCAATCCCGTGCTGGTTGAGCCGATGTCTCCCATCTACCGAGGGTTTGCCATGTTCCCGCTGCTTTGCCAGGCACCTGGCTGAATGCCCACACAGCTTGCATGACTGTGGGCCCTGCGGTCAGCCCACCCTGGCTTTGCTGTGTGACCTTGTGCAAGTCGCTTGACTTCCCTGACTTCTGCCTCACCTGCAACTGGAGCTGTGAGGAGCTCTGACCCTTCCCGGTCCTGGGTGTGAAGGGCTCCTGTGAGCTCTGTAGGAATTAACTCAGCCACTCCCCGCCCGTGAGGTGTGCTGTCACGTCCCCAGTGATTAGAGAGAAGAGTGAGGCCTGGAAGTTCTCAGAAGCCCGAAGTTGGAGCTGAGGTTTGAGCCAGGCAGGGGCCCGAGCCGCAGCGTCAGCCACAGTTCCTGCCTCTCGAACGGGATGAGGCTGCGAGGGCTGCCGTGAGGCTGCGCCGCCATTGCCCACGCAGTGGGCCGCTGCACGGAGTCCTCAGGAAGGTGCAACCTCTGCTGCCAGCCCAAGTCACAGGCGGGGAAACCAAGGTCACCCAGCAGGTGGGCAGGGGCAGTCCCGCTGGCGCCCCTGCAGTGAGCTGCCACCATGAGTGGGGGGGCTGCTCCCCAGGCAGGCCCCTGGGGCCAGGACTCCGGCCGGTGCCTTGTCAACAAGCCCTGGAAACAGAACTGACCACACCCAAGGAGGTCTGCTCAGGGTGACGAGTGGACTCCGTGTCCTTGACCGTCCCTCAGCCCAGGGCCATGGGTGTGGTCACTGGCATGAGGTGGGGGCCCTCAGCCCAGCTGGCCCCGATGACCATGAGAGCAATTCAGGCCTGAAAGCCCCAATAGCCTGTGAGAGCCGCTGTGGGCAGAGGGGAAACTGAGGCAGAGGGGCCTCGGCGGCACCGTGCTGCCACTTTGGGCGGAGGATGCTGGGGTGTGACGGCGCAGTGGTCAGGGGATGCAGGCCTGGCTGGGGCAGAGCGGGGACGCGCAATGTCTTCCCTGCCCTGGCTCCTCGGATAAACAAGGGCAGCTGACGCGGGCGGGACATCTGCTGTAAATATTTGATCTGACAGAGGAAGCAGGCGCACTGTGTCCCCAAAGATGGGGAGCGGTGGAGCCACAGCGAGTTGAAAGGAGGAGAGAAGAGAAGGGAGGGCTCGTAATGAATTGCAATGACTGCCAGATGGGCCCAAACCCTCGCTCTGTCCCAGCCAGCAGCTTCTCTTTGTCGCCAGCTCAGGAGTGTGAGCACAGCAGGGCGTGGGTGGGAGGGCAGGAAGGAGGGGGGAGCGAGCGGATGTCGGGGAGCGACACGGGGTCCCCCTTGTGAGGGATCACGGGAGACATAGTGCTGGCCTGGGGGATGCCCTGCAAAGGCCAGTGGGTTTGGAGTCTGATGGATCCAGGTTCCAGCCTCAGCTCCATGTCTGCACCGGTGGGGACCTCCGGGGGGCCTCAGTTTCCCCGCTGTTCACTGGGAACAGTGGTACGGCCTGGGTTGCCCCCTCAAGGGGCAGTGGGGGGCTCAGCAGGGGCAGTGGTGAAAGAGCTCTGCAAAGCAAGCCTGCTCCGGGGAGCGCCTTAATCCCCAGATGATGACACCCAACGCTATTCAAGCAGGAGCCAAATTCTTTGCGTGCAATCTTCATGCAACCTTCCCCTCTGCACGGCTGCAGAGGCCAAGGCCCGGGGAGGCCAGCTGGGCCCAGGCCGACAGGGGCTAAGTGGCAGGGTCGGGCTCAAGCCTGGGAGCCTCCGGTCTGGTCCTCAAGACCCTCTGGAGAGCAGCTCCACCAGGGCCCACGCTGGAGGCATCACGCGGGCCCGGGAAACGAGAGGCCTGCGGGGGAGGCCGGCGGCACTGGGGGTGGGCACCTCCCAAGTGAGCTCCAAGGAACTCGGACCTTGGGAGGTGTGGGGCAGCAAAGGGTCACAGGGTCAGACACACTTGGGAAGCGTTTCATCTCTGCCCTCTCTGGGAGATGCACACCCTCACTGGGAGTGAAGGCCCTGAGAAGTGCTGCCATGGAGACACTGGTCTCACGCGGCCTGGACCGCTCTTCCCACTGGTGTGGCACACGAATGCCCAGCACCTTGTTAAGATGCGATTCTGATCAGTGGGTCTGGGCTGGGCCTGGGGGCCTGCACGGTTCCTAGGCTTCTGGTGCTGCTGCTCCCAGCCCAACACGAACTATTCCCGCTGAGAGGCCGCTCCACTGTTGAGCCGTTGTGTATCTTTTGTGTTTGACCACATGACCCTGTTTTCATCTGACACCCATTCATCCATCTGGCTGCCCAGCCATGTAACCACCCCCTGCCTGTCCCTCCATTTGTCCCTCTCCCCTCAGTCTGTTCTAGCCACACGGCCTCCTCATTGTTCCTCCTGCCTCAGGGTCTTTGCACATGCTGTCCCAGGTGCCTGGAAGGCTCTGTCCTCCACTATCCACCCAGCTCCCTCCCTCACCCTCCACTAAATGCCCCCTCCTTGCAGTCCTGGTGCACATCTCCACAGACCCTAGAGTCACGGTTGGCTGGCTGCCTTCCCTCCCACCGGGGCGTTGGCTACACAAAGGACTTGCCCTCTTTGCTCACAGCTAGATCCTCGAGCCCCCACAGTACCCAGCACACAGTAGGTACTCAAAAACTGGCTGTCAAGTGGATGAGCAAATTTGGCCAATAATAATGGGACTGATTTGGGTAGCTCTGTCTTAGCGTGCTGGGTTTGGTGGCCACTAATCCAGTCTGGCAACTAGTTTGTGGCCTTAACTAGTAGGAATTGGTCCTGACTGGTCAGCACTGTTCCCCGGGGGATAGGGGAGCCCCCGAGTCCAGGGAGGTCGAGAGGGAGGCCCAATCAGAGCCAGCAGGCAGCGACTCGGGCTCCTGGGCGCCCGCCGCGGAGGGGCACGGCTTGTCCGTACCTTCAGGAAGGGGATGACAAAAGGTCGCAGCGGGAAGTTGGTGGCCTCCTGGAGCTTGGAGTGAAACTCCTCAATGGTCAGCGTGGAGTTCTGAGGGGAGAAAAGGCACGGAGTATCAGCTGAGCCCTGTCCACCCAGCCCAGGGGGCAGGAGGCCCGAGCGCTGGCACAGCCCGGCGCCCCCAGCCTCACTCACCCGAGGGACACGACACCCAACTCACCACGAGCCCCAGCACCAGCGTGCGCACGCGCTCCCCGATCTCCGGGGAGATGTCGTTGCCAAACTGCTGCAGGGTGGTGAGGAACCGCTTCAGCTTGCTCAGCTGCCGCGCCCCGCAGGCGGGGGGCAGGTGCTGCGTGGACAGCGAGGCCGTGGATGAGGTGGCCGGGCCATTGCTGAAACCGTTGGGCGTGGACGGGGTGCCGTTGACGGCCGTCGGTGAGTGTGTGCTGCCGTTCATCACTGTGTGGGGAGAAGGGGCATGAGGATGGCGGGGAGCGGCCACGGGGTCACCGACACCCTTGACAGGTGTGCCCACTGGGGTCTGGAGAGGCACAGCTGTGCCCAGGTCCCCAGCGGGGGGGAGGTGGCACAGTCCCTTTGGCCTTACTCTGGCACACCCAGGGGGATGCCCTGGCCAGCCTGGCAGGTGCCAACTTCCCGGCCGGGCTGCTCGGTGTCCACTGTGAACAGGCAGAGGGGCTTCTCCACCACCAGGCAGGAGAGGCCGCTTGTCCCCCCTGGAAGGCCAGTGACCCTCACCTCTGTCAGGATGGCCGTGAGCAGTGCCCAAGTCCCACAGAGGTGCTATTGCCCGCAAGAGAGCCCCAGTGCCCAGGCAGATGGGGCTCAGCATGAGGCAGAGGGATCAGACACCCCTGGACAAGGGGGCTGGACCCTGGCAGGGAGGCGCTGGGCCAGCTGCTCTCTGGGGCTGCAGGGCACAAACGTGCGTGCACACAGGCCCCAGGCTGTGTGTGGAGGACAAGCAGGTGGCCTAAGGGACTCGTGGTGAACATGCTGCAGGGGCCCCAGGGGCAGCACTGTTGGTCACTGAGGTCGTGCCACTGGGGTCAGCATCCCAGGGCTGGCAGACGCCAGGACCGCTGTGAAATGGTCCTAGGGCAGGATGTTGTTCCTCAGCCTCGGTGATGGAGGGAAAGGATGAGCCTCCACACTGGAGGCTGGGGGAGCCCTCCTGAGCCCAGTCACCTGAGCCCCAGCCTCCAGAGTCTGCAGAGAGGTCAGAGGTTGTGGGCTCCCAGGGCCCCTGGTAATGGTGAAGGGGGCTCTGGACAGGGGAAGGGGGACTGGATGCCTCTGGGAGGCCAGAAGCACATCTGCTAAGCCCAGTGGCCAGTCACGTCTCGCCCCCTTGACAGGCCGCACAGGTCCCCGGTCCAAGTCGCTCATGTGCGCACACTCAGCACCTGGCGCCCTCTCGCTCGCACCCTCCTCCTGCATGTGTTTGCACTCCCTACATGACTGGTCCGAACCTGTTCCTTGCACACGCTCTCCATTCTCCAGCTCCATGCCTCCCTCAGCACCGTCACACCCACACTCGCACACAAGTACACACACAAGTACACACACAGACACATGCATTTGGAGGTGCAGACATGTACACCCACGCTCGCACACACGTCTAAATGCACGCGCACACACAAGTGCACACAGGCAAGCATGCAGTCCCACACACATGTGCACACATGCAAGCATGCAGTCCCACACACATGCACATGCAAGCATGCAG
>NC_060279.1:79426412-79458924 GCF_021613505.1 Equus quagga
CACATGCAAGCATGCAGTCCCACACACATGCACATGCAAGCATGCAGTCCCACACACGTGCACATGCAAGCATGCAGTCCCACACATGCACATGCAAGCATGCAGTCCCACACATGCACATGCGCACCCCCATAAATGCACACCTGCATGCACACACACATGCACGCTTGTGCACATGCACGCCTGCACGTACGCACGCACACCTCTCCCACTCCCTCAGCGGTGGTCCACGAGGCCCGTGCCTTCCCCCTGCCTTGGCCCGCAGGGTCTGTGCACAGCGCCTATGCTCTCACACTTCGCTCAAACTGTGTGGTCTGGGGCTGAGGGCAGCTCAGAGCCGCCACTCCCTCAGGGCGGAATTCCTCCAAGGCTCCAGCCTCTCCTCTGACCTGTGGCCGAGGCCTGGAGGCCTGTGTGTGCAGCAATGGGGGGGCAGGAGCCTCCTTTCTCCGGGATGGGGACACTGCCAGGCTCGGCTCTGTGACACGGCTCCTCCTGAGCAGGCTCAGACGTTTGATGTTTGCTGCTTGCTGCTTACTCTGCTTGCTTTGGATGGTGGGGTGCCAGTTTGTCTCCCAGACCACGCATGCCCTGGCCATCCTGACCTGGGCCTGGGGGGTGACCTACTGACTGTCTTGGCCTCACGGAGCCTGGAAGGGCAGGAGCACACGAGGTGGGGGGCCCACGTGCTGGTCCCTCCTTCCTGGGCCTCGGCGCTCCCACCCTGTGTCTCTCCTATGTCCCAGTCATCCCCTCCACCCACCCTTGCAGGCCCAGGGGACACAGCTCCCACTGTCACCAGCCCTGGGGGCTCCAAAACCAGCCCACCCCTCTGCACACACCGAGCCCTTCAGTAAACAACCTCTGTTAACCCTGAGCCTACTGTCTGGCCAGCTCTGCCTTCCCCAGACGCTGCCTGTGCTCCAGCTTCGATGACTGGCTCACCCCCTGACCGGCCTGCTGGTGACGCCTGCAAAGGCCCCTCCCTCACTCACTGAGCCGCCGCCGCAGGCCAGGGGTTGGGCTGCTCATCCACAGGTAACGAGGCTGGCCATCATCACGCACAAGCCATACTGTTCCCAAGACTGCCACCCCAGGGTGACCCCAGCCCACAGTAGGCCCTCAGCAGCAGACACAGCCCTGCCCGCCGTGGGTGAGAGATAAGCCATACTGTTGGGAGTGGGTGTCCTGCCCGAGGCCCTGCCTCCACCTGGTGTAGCCAGGACGTGCTGTGTGGTGAGACTGGGGGCCTGGCCTCAGTTTCTTCATCTGCAAATGGCTGTTGGCCAGAACCAGAAGAGGGGCTCCAGGGGCCAGAGGACGGGGTGCCCGGGTCCCTTCTGCTCTGTGCTTCCCCGGCTCATAGAAGCCACCAGGTTGTCCTTCCACCACCAGAAGGAGCCAGGAACACTCAGCCTGATTGGTTTTACGTGCTGGACGATTGCTCGTCAGCAACCAGCCCCTACTTAGCACAAATTTGGAAACCATTGATTGAAGGCCAAGGTTGGCCCCAAAACGCGAGCGATGTGCTGCCCCCTCCTGAGCAGGGCGGCCGCAGGAGCAGAGGCCAGCGCTGCTCCGGCCTGAGTCCTTCTCGCCAGGCCCCCCTCCCCCCGGAGACACAGTGGGAGTGGAAACCTGTGTGGCCCCTGGGTCGGAAGTGCCTTCTGGGCCCAGGAGTGACACCCGGCTCATAGTCCCGCGGGTGCAGTGCACCTCGCTCTGGCCTTCCCTGTTGCTCTGGATGGACAGTGAACGCCAGACGCAGGACATGAGGAGGCCCATCCCTCACCCTCTCCGAGGCACCGTCCAGAGGACCCTCAGAGAGACCAGGAGACCCCCGGTGGTGCTACCTCCCTCTCACTGGTGAGCTGCAGATGACACCACAGCCGACGCCAGCACACACACAGCCTGGTCAAGACTGATGACAGCCACTGGCGGTCACTGCAGCCAGGCCAGGAGATGGCTCGCTGCCACGGGAGACCTCACCACAGCAGGGGCTCGCTGCTCTCTGGTGAGCGGGGCTGTCCTCTGGGGTCTGGCCTTCCAGAGGCTTCTAAGATGTGTGGCTGCCCGCGCCACCTGGCCCGTTCCTCCCCCGCGCCGGCCCTGGCCCGGCCTGGGCATGGCCTCCCTGCGGCTCCCTTACCAGCTCGCCCTCGGCGCCTGGGTCCTCCCGGCAGCCTGCTCGCCCACGCTTGCCCGCGCTCCCTCCCGCGGCTGCAGGGCGGTCTCAGCAGCTCGCTAAAGGAGCGCCGAAAATAACCCCGCCACAAGTGCTTCCACCCCACAACAGGTGTGTTACTAAGTTAGAGCACACGTGTCCCCAGCTGAGGTTTGGGGGCGCACGCCAGCACCCCCGCGGCTCCCCCAGCCCCAGGGCGCGGGCAGGGGTCGGGCTGGGACAAGGAACCCCGCAAACAGCCCCTTTTCCTGGTGCGGAGGTGGCTCTTGGGCACCAGGAAACACTGTCAACACGAGTCACACAGCCCTGACAGCGCCACATCTCCGTGGACGCTCCGGGCACCACAGCAAGGACAGGCGCATCCCAGAACAATGGCAAGGAGGGCGACAGCCTCACAGGACATAAATAACGCCCAACTGTCACGTCACCCTCCCCAGAGCCGCGAGCTACGCGGCGGCCACACCTGCGCTGTGCATCCCGCCTGGCTTAGAGTCGGGGCCTGTCCTGACAGCCGAGCCCGGCCGCTCTCGCTGGCCAACAGATACTCTGAGCATCGCCCCATGAGAGCTTCCCGTTACGGACACCAGCTGTGCCGCAAGCACCTTGACGGACACGTCCACTAGTGACCGATGCCTGCCTCGTGCCCCGTGTGCGCCAGCCCTCCCGCCAACGTGACCAGCAGCATCTCGTGGCTCCTCGTAATCACGCAGGTGCCAGGAGGATGTCCATTTTACAGATGGGGAAACTGAGGCACAGGTGTGGGACTTGCCCAAGGTCACCCTGCCAGGAAGAACAGGAGCTGGGACTCGACCCAGGTCTGCCCTCAAGGCGGCTGAGTTACGGACTTGTCATTGACATGGACCTTCTTGCAACTCTGGGAGCTGCCTTATTTACCCTGCTTTGCGGCTGGGGAAAAGGAAGCTCAGAGAGGCTGTCCACCTGCCCAAGGTCACACAGCTCGTGAGGGGTAGGGCTGGGGTGTGAACTCGGGGACGCTGTCTGCTCTGCTCTCCTGCACCTGCCCCTAGGACCCCTCTTCTCTCCAAGGGAGGCAGGACTGACTGACACTGCAGATGCACAGTGGGGTGCCTTCCCTGGGCAGAGGGTGCTGGGTGAGGACCTCCCAGGAGCCCTGCAGTTTTTGTTATTTTACTTACAAAGACAGACCATAGACCATTTTAAGCAGCCATGAAAACGGCCGTGGGGCAGAGACATCACAGGTCCGTCCTCTCGATCTGTAAGCAAAATAAGAAAAACACGCCATCAGGACAGGCCCGCGGGGTGGCTGCGGGCCCCTCCCCCCGCCTCTTGACAGCAGTTTGGGGTCACCGCCTCGGGCCCGTCCATTCTCTTTTTGGGCCTCAGTTTCCTCCTCCGTGAAGGGATGGGGTTGGATCCGGGGGTCTCTTAGGGCCATTTCTTCAGGAACAGCTAGGACTCCACAAGAACTTCTGTTCTCCATCGGCAAGGGCGGGACACCCTGGTTCTTAAGAAGCTCTCTTCCTGGAAGGTGCCTGGTGACCCCACTCGGCACTGTCCTCAAGGGACCCAGAGCCCAGGTGCACAGGGCTTGAAGTCTCCATCAACAGACAGGCCAACAGCGGTTCTAAAATGAGGTCCAGGACGGAGCTGCCATGAAGGGGGGAAGCACCAAACGGGGAGAGACGTTTGATTTGACGGAGCTGGAGTCAGTGGGCAGAGGCCACAAGGAGACAGGCTGGACGGCTGCGAGCAGAGTGAGCCCCCTGTCATGACCGTAGCTGAGGGCGGGATGGAGCATCGGCTCTTTGGGGGTCCTCCCAGCGGCAGGGCAGCTCCTCACGCTCCTTCCAGAGTCTCTCCGCCCTCCTGCCTGCTGCCTGGCCACAGCAGACCTTCACGTCCAGATGGAATTTGCCCAGGGCGGTCACTGGGAAAACTCCCACAGCCCTCCAGGCGTGGTTCACGGCCAGCCTCTGGTCAGTTTGGCTCGCAGGCAGTCCCGGGAAGGCTCCGGGCAGGAGCCTCGGCTGAGCAGAGGCTCTGGCCACTGGGGGTGCTGCCAGCCAGGTGCACGGACGTGGTTAACCACCCCACTTTCAGGGAATTCTGTGGGTCAGGGGACAAATCTGAGGCCACCTTGGAGGTGGCCATAGACTTAGACACTCGCAGCATCCCGAGGAACTGAAGAAGAGAGAGAACGCTGGTCTCTCTAACCTCCACGCTCTCTCCATAAAGCCAGGACCTGGCTCCAGAGACGCGAGCCTGCGGGGCGGTGGGGGCGCAGGGGACCCGAGCCACACACAGGCCCACCACCGCACATCTGCTCACAGGCCTCATGAAAGCAGGCCGGCGGTGTGGGCTGACCCAGCCCCGCCCCAACCTTGAACATCTGGTTCCCAGACCAGTGCTTTCCGGAACATGGGCTTCTGGACCAAGAGGAAATGCAGGCTGGGGAGACCGCCCACGAGGGTCGGGGAACCCGCCTCAGAGCCCTGGCCAGACCAACAGGCAGTCTGCTGGGTTCTCCCCTCGGAACCGAACAGCACTGTAGGGGGTGGCGTTGTTTTAAGTGGGGCGCCTGTGGTCTCGGTGCACTTGGGGGCTGCTGCTGGCCTGTCATGAATAAGTCCTCCTCTCTCAGGGCTGGGCGTCTGCTGCCAACATGGAAACCATGCAGGAACCGCCCCTCTGCCCACGGAGGCCAGACGGAGCGGCCCCTGTGTGGTGGACGGAGACCCTGCCTGCGATTCAGCCCAGAGGTGAGGACTATCTCTCCCCAAAAAGGCGGAAGGGCCCGGCCACCGTCGCCACGGGAGAACCACTGAGGACACGGGAGCCCCGCGGTTCTAGGCTCTATGCTGGCACACAGGCGGGCCGGGCCCATTCCTGTCTCCACTGCACGTGGGGACCCAGGCTCATCTGGGCCCTGGCAGGAGGGGGGCCGGAGAAGGTGCAGGAAGGAGTGTTTGGCCATGAAGCTCCTACTGTGTGCTGGGACGTCCCTGCTTACAGGCAGTGCACCCGGGAGCAGGTGGTGTCACACCATTTACCAAACGGAGGCTGGGATGGGTCAGAGACTGGCCTGAAGCCACCATTCTACAAACAAGGGGCCAAGCCTGGCCTTGAACTTGGGCCACCTGATCCCACAGCCCAGGCCTCAGATGGAGGCTGGGTCACGCCCAAGCCCGACAGAGTCAGCAGCCAGGCCTTGGATGGCAGGACCAGCATCCTTCATGTCCAGGGATGAAGGGAGCCAGACCAGGCCCTGCAGTCCACCCTGGGCTCCGGGTGGCTGGAAGGGGACCCGAGGAAGCAGCTCTTACTTCTTGGCCCAGTGGGGACCAGGGGCCACCAGGCCCAGGAGTTTGAGGCCCCTCCCCCAGAGGGGGGCTTCGCTTGGGGGGCCCCTGGGTGTGGGGCTTCTGCCTCTGAACATGGGGTTACGATGGCACATGGATCCTTTTCCCGCCCTCCAAAAATGCTTGGGAGGCACTGCTAGGCCTTGGTTTTGGGGGCCAAGGGACACTGTTCCCGACACTGGTCCAAGGCTGGGGCCTCCTTCTTGACTGCTCAAGACCCAAAGCCGCTGAGTTGCCAACTTCTCTGACTCAAAGGAATGGGGCTCCTGTGGTGGCTGTGCCCTCCGGACCCCAGCCAGAGCTGCTGTGCGCACAGAGACGCCCAACCTGGGTCTGCCCAGGGCCAGCGAGACACCACCTGAGGGTCCTGTCTGCCATGTCACCGCCAGCCAAAGCCCCTGCTGACCCCAGTTCCTGGCCAACCCTCACACGGTGCTGAGGTCCAGCTGCAGAGGCCCTGGTATCAGAGCCGAGAGCTCCCAAGGCCAGAGCCGCCTCCAATGGGCCCTCTTGAAGGGTGCAGGCCTGATGGAACTCACCCACACTCAAGTAACTTGCTGTGTGACCATGGGGAAGTCCCTGTCCCTCTCTGAGCTCCAAGTATAAAAGCTCACTTTGATGGAAGGCTCACAATGTGCCGGCCACTGAGTAAGAACTCCTATTAACTCACTTGTCTCACGGCAGCTCCATGAGGCAGGGACTACGGCCGACCCCGCTTTACGGATGATGAATACCAGGCCCAGAGAGGTCAAGTAGCTTGTCCGAGGCCACCCAGCTACAAAGTAGAAGAGCTGGGATTTGAAGCTCAAAGTGTGGGCTCTGAGCCATGATGAGGGGCCCCCTCCGAAGAGCCCAACAGTGGGCATTTAGGGGCTCAGGGCGGAGGGACTGCAGCACTGGCTCGATTCACGATCAGGTTCAGAGGCTCAGACAGCTGGAGGGGCTCCCCGAGGCGCCTCTCCGCTCTGCCCGATTCAGTGCCCCGGCCCAGGGGTTACTCACTTGTGTGGGGCGTGAAGGGGGGGTGCCGTGGGGCCCCCTGGGATGTGGCGGGCGGCGGGGGCGGCATGCTGGGGGGTGTGGACCGGGGCTGCGTCTTCACCTCGGCGGGAGAGTCGGGCATCGCTGCGGCCTTCTCCTTCCTGTCTGCTGCAACTGGAGGTGCAGAGGGGAGAAAAAGAGAGAGGTGAAGCAGCTGGAGGGCCGAGGGGGCCAATGGCCACCCCAGCCCCAGCTGGTCCCCAGCCAAGGGCCCCCAGCAGCTGGGTTTGGGCCTGTGCTGCTGGGGGCCAGGTGCTCCTGGCTCTGCCCACAGAGCCAGCCCCAGTCCCAGGGCGCAGCCCTCCAGATCAGCCCCAGGTGTGCTCACAGGTGGCCAACATCCCACCCACCTGGGACCAGAGGGCGGGCTCCGGTCAGCCCATTTCGGGTGGGCCAGAGGGTGTAGCTGTGAGGACCTGGGCTGGCCAGAAGGGGCCCGGGGCCTCCCTGGGGGAGAGGTCTGGGGGAGCTTGAGTTTCCTCTCTTGCTTACTAGGGAGTTGGGCGGCACCCCCCAGGCAGGGGTCGAGGGCTCTGCCTGCATTGGCAGCTCCCGAGGGCGTGTTCAGACACAGGTGCAGCCTCCGCACCCCACTTCCGGTTCAGCAGGTCCGGGTGGGCCCGAGAATTGGCATTTCTAACAGGGTCTCTAACAGGTGAGGCTGCAGCGGCAGGCTGGGGGCCCACTCGGAGGAACCATGGTTCTTGGCGCCCTGCCAGCTCTCCGAGGCTGACGGGCTGGTCTCGGGGTCTTCCCAGGAGAGACTTGAGGCAGGCCCTCTGGGGCAGCGGGGCCTCGGTTAGCCATCTCCTGGCCCAGGTGATGCCTTCAAGCAGCCAGGCCGAGGACACGGTCAACTGCAGGCTGTTCTGGGCCTGGCCGCTCAAAGTGTGGTCCACAGTCCAGCGGGTCGGCCCCCGGACACTGGTCGAGTCCCATGGGGTCTGCCGCTCTGCTAAGGGTCAGGTGTGCGGAGAGGGAGTAGAGACGGACAGAAGAGACCAAGGCCGGGGAGGCCCTGAGCCCTGGCCCCCAGCAAGCAGGATCCTGAGGAAAAGGCCCTGGCCCATCTGACCGGCCCCACAAGCCCTGGGCCACAGCTGCCGGGCACTCTTCACAGGTGGAGAGGCGAGCCCCTGGCCCCCTCCGTCTTGACTCAGGGTCAGTCAGCGCCTGGGCAGGCGGCAAAGACCTGGGAGCGGCAGCTAGGGTTTTGGGTGGCCCAGCTGCTCGGGGTGGTCGGGTGGGCATCCTGTACCTGTTCCCAACAGAGGCCCAGCCCACGCTGCCCCCAGCTTGTCCTGCTGACACCGACAGGGCCTCACCCAACAAATGGCATTTGCGTATCTAGTGCCCCATGCTGTGCAAACTTCCCCTCCCGGCCCCCATCTCTTGGTCAGAGTGGGGGTGCCCATCGTCTGGGGTGGGGCTCTGACAGCCTCTGCACTCCAGGGCCCGTGGGGTGAGAGCAGAGAAGCCCCCCAGGCCCCGTGGAAGGCGCGGGAGCCAGTAGTCAGCAGCCTCCCCGGCCGAGGCACCTGCTGTCCGCTCAGCTGCAGCCGCCGCCCGGCCCCCCCAGCCGCCCGGCCTGCCCGTCAGGAGGCTGATGGCCGGGCACACGTGTGCCGCAGCTGTGGGGGCCTGTCAACGCCGTGTCTGGCTGCAGGGCCGGCGGCCAGTCCCCGGTGACAACCAAAGAAGGCAAACGTGGCCGCCACCGTGGGCCCCGGGCCACCCCTGTGGGGCGCAGGCCTGTCCTTGCCAGCCCTTCACCCGACCAGGACGCCCTGGGGCAGGCGGTCCCACACGCAGCCTGGGAGGGTGTCTCGGATGCCAGGCCAGGACGCCGAGGACACAGGCCTGTTCTGACTTTTCAAAGCCCTTCCACAGTGGGGCTTCGTTGGGGCCACACGGACAGAACAAGCCGGACAAGCAGAGAAGGAGAAACCCGCCAGGGATGGTGGAGGGTGCTGCCAGGGCTGGGCTGCAGCGCGTCTCACCCCGGCTCGTCTGGTGAGACCGGCGCCGTTGGGGAGGGGCGACCGCGGGCGACCGAGAGTGCCCAAGATATGGGCTGGTGGACACACTCCCCCCCGGACACACACACGCCCGCCGGTGCCCGGGACCTCCCCTGGCAGAGGAAGAGAGGCCACCACCCTGGCCTGGGGCCGCCCCTCACTCAGGGGACCGAAGGCTCGCTGCTGGCAGCTCTGCTCTGGGCACGCGACAGTCATCGCTCCTGCTATTCTCACAGGAACCCCGCGAAGGGATGCTGCGGCAGACCTGTTTTATGGGCACAGAGAAGGGCAGTGATCTGCCAAGGGCACACAGCGAGTGCGGGTGTGTCTCTGCAGGGGCACGTGGGTCTGCAGGGTTTCAAAGCCCCTGGTAGTCATCAACGTGCGCTCTCCTTCCTGAAGAGGCAGCAGTCATGGCATCGCAAGCCAGCAGGACGGAGGCTGCAGTGGGGAGGGGCTTCCCCACTGCTCTCCCAGGCCCCACCTCCCATGCTGGGTTCTGGGCCACCACCAGGGCTGCACACAGTGGGACCACACATGTGCAGTAGGGATCTCGTGAGTCTTCCTTTTTTTGTTGAGGAAGATTAGGCCTGAGCTAACTGCTGCCAATCCTCCTCTTTTTGCTGAGGAAGACTGGCCCTGAGCTAACCTCTGTGCCCATCTTCCTCTACTTTCTATGTGGGACGCCTACCACAGGATGGCTTGCCAAGCAGTGCCGTGTCCGCACCCAGGATCCAAAACTGCGAACCCTGGGCCACAGAGAAGCGGAACGTGCGAACTTAACCGCTGCGCCACTAGGCTGGCCCATCGTGAGTCTTTCTTGAATCTTGTTTGAGTCCCGGCTTCATTGCCCTCTGGCTGTGTGACCCGGGGAAGTCACTTTGCCTCTCTGAGCCCACTACTCCTCTGTAAATGGAGCAACAGCAAGCCCCTTTCCAGTGTGCACACGCCAGTACACAGTCAAATTCGGAAAAGGTTTATGGAGCAACTCGTGGCTGGGCCCAGCTCTGCAGGCTGCCCCCACCCCAGAAAGCAGAAAATGACGAGACCTCTAGGAACAGCAGAGGCGGTGTGGAGGTGGTGAGGAACAGCATCTGTGGTCAGGGAACAGAGCGCAAAGGCCTGGCAGAGGGCGCGCAGGGCCTCTGGTTGAGCAGGCCGCCTGCAGGGGAATCAGGAAGCGGGAAGCGGGGTCGGCCGGGCGGCTGGCGAGTGTGGACTGGCTGTGCTGCGAGGGCAGCAGGGAGCCAGCGAGGGCTCCGCCCGGCAGCAGAGCGGGTCTCTAGCGTGCACCGTCTCTCCGCCTAGAACCCGTCAGCAGCTTCCCCGACAGGTGCTTCATTGGTCTCACCTGAGCTGGTCGCCCCTCCCACCCCTGCCGGCCCCGCCACACCTGCCTCCTCCGCCTTCCTCCCACGCCCAGGGCGCCTGGGCTCTGAGCCGAGCACCCAGCCTGGAACACCCCTCCATCCCTCCTGGGGACTCAGCTCCAAGCTCACTTCCTCAGGAAGCGCCCCCCACTAAAGCTGTTTCACACCCCCCCATTTAGTTCCTCCAGAAGGGACGTCACCCCACTCTGGGATCATCTTGCTCCCTGGCCCACCTGTTTGCAGGGGCTCGGTGCTGGATGGGGCCTTCAGAAGGCGGGCCACGCATTCGCTGGACGCGAGACAGGGACACGAGGTGGAGGTCACCACCAGGCAGCCCTCCCAGAGGAGCCGTCTGAAAGTCTCCCCACTCAGGGGCTGGAGGGGGCAGGTCCAGAGGGGTGTGGCTGCCCCAGCTCCAGGACGAGCCGACCTCGGGGCTGGGGGGGGCACACACAGCGCATCCTGGGCGCTCACCCTCCTCGGGGCCGGCCGGGCGAGGACGGCAGGGCAGGTCAACCCACAGCGCAGGCCATGCAGGAGCTGGAGTCTGTCCCTCCCGGAACGAGTCGCTGTTCCTCTGAGCCCGGCTCCTCGCCTCTAAAGGGGGTGCACCGATCCCCTCCTCCCTGGGGGGCGGATGGATCAAAGGAGGCAGAGTGGGGACGAGGCCGGTGGGGGCTGGTGCCCACCACAGTCCCGCCATTACGGCAGCAGCTATTAGCTATTATTATTAGCCTGTGCCTCCCCTGAACCCCAAGCCGTGTGGGGGCCCTGACCAGCCCATGCTGGGGCCCAGCCTGTCCAGCGTGATGGCAAACAGCGTACAAGCCGCTACAGGGGCAGCCTTGCTCTCCAGGTGCTGGCTTCCTGCCCTGTCCCCTCTCAAGGCCCTGAGCCAGCTGGGGCTACTCCCTGGCCCCCAAGACCCACCATGATGCTCGGACCCTGGCGGCTCTCGCACGACCTCATTGCCCGGCTGGCAGCCAACACAGGGCCGTCCAGGTGGGACCCTGCATGCACGACAGGTGGGCAGGAGCTGCCGGGGTGCGGGGGGCTCGGGGAGGGGCCCCACGGCATATGCTGGGTGCTGGAGCCGGTGAGGGCACAGCTCCCGTGTCCCGCCAAGGCTGTGAGGGCGCCAGCTTAGCTGGCACAGCTCCCAGCAAAGTCCAGACCGCCACCCCGAAGACCTGGGCAGCTCTTTCCCCTCCCCCCGTCTTGGGTCCCCCCTGGTGTCCTCTCCCGGTGTCCTCAGCCCCAGATGGAGGCAGCCCCACCTGCACATCCACACAGCTCCTCATGGGATCCTCATGCCCTCCCAGAAAAGCGTGTCAGGGCCCGTGTGTCCAGGCTCCCCAAGGTCACCCCGCCTGTGAGAGGCAGACCGGGCCTGACCCCGTCCACTCAGCCCCGAGCTCGAGCTGTCCCCTCTGCACCCACCCCAGGCCTCCGTTTCCCCCACCGCTGATTCCGGGGTCCTCTGGGGCTCTCAGCCCCACAGCACCTCCATCAAACGGCGGCGTCCCCTGGACAAGCCCCCTTTTAAGGGGCTCTGGTTCGGCGAGTCTTCGGTGGGGCCCAGGCAACTGGATGTGTGTCTTTTAAGTTTATTTTTTCTTATAAAATTAACATGTAACAGTAAGAATAACAGCTGCCCCCTCTAGTAGGGTCACCACATGCCCCAAGCGTTAGCTCGCCCACACCTTGGGTCAGGAAAAGGAGAGTGACCCCAGGACATTTTTGTTTTCTTTTTTGCCAAGGAAGATTCGCCCTAAGCTAACATCTGTTGCCAATTTTCCTCTATTTTGTATGCGGGACGCTGCCAACAGCACGGCCCCGATGAGTGGTGGACATCCACATGCAGGATCCAAACCTGCAAACCCGGGCTGCCAAAGTGGAGCACGTCAAGCTCACCCAGTACGCCACAGGCCTGGCCCCAAGACTGACTTTCATCAGGAATTCCACATGCCGCGTCCTGCTCGTGGGTTCACCGCAACTTCAGAGCAGCCCCAGGAGCCAGGGCCCTTTATGACTCCCGTTTCACAGAGGGAAACTGAGGCTCACAGAGGGCAAGTGACTTGCTCAGGGTCTCAGAGCCAGAAGCACAGAGCCCAGTGGCAGCAGCCTGAGCCTGGGGCCTCTGCATGGGGCCTCGAGCTCCTGGTGAACCAGGGTTGCCAGGGAGGTTAGAGAGTTCCGCAGCCGGCCCGGCCGGAGCTCCGTCCAGTGCTGTCTGCAAAGGCCGCGTGGCCAACCAGAACACGGAGGGCGGCTGCCTGGGGTTTGAGGTTGGGGTGGGTTCATTGCGCCGAGTCTCGGGTGACGCCCCGACTCTGGGGCAGGTGAGCACGAGGACCACCTGCCTGGCTCCACGGGGCCCTTTCCAGATCTCAGATGCCCCAGAAGAGGAAATGAGCCCCAGCCACCGGGTCCCTGGCCTCTGCAGCCCCGTCAGCAGCAGGCGGCAAAGCCAGTGTCCAGAGCAGCCCAGGCCCCCGATCGCTGTGGGCGTCCCGTTCTTCCCAAACAGCCTGTCAGGCCCAGCTTCGCAGGTGCGGAAACTGGCCGTAGCGAAACTCGGGTCCAAGTTCACACTCGCGGAAGAAAGCGCAGATCTGGAGAAGGGACACGGGGCCTTGTCACCCACACCGGGGTCCCTGCTGGTTCCCCTGGAGCCCTGCACGGTGTCTCAGCCAGAACAGCAGCCCGCGACGCGTGCTGAGGGCTGGTGGGGGACAAGTCTGGGGGTGCCGGGCTTCACGCCGTGGTCCTGGCTCGGCGGTGGGCAGAGGCGAGGAGCCTGCCGTGCAGGGAGCCCCACCACGCACAGAAGAGAACATTGCTTATCGAAGGGCCCAGCCAGCCAACTCACGCAACCTTCTACAACCCTCGGACGCAGACGGTGCTCTTCGCCACCTTACAGATGGGGAAACCGAGGCACAGAGAGGCTCAGCGGCTCACACAGCTGAGAAGGTGTCTGTCTGGGCGTGGAGCCAGGCGTCCGCTCCCTCAAGGCTGCTGCATGGAGCACCGTCATCTGCTGCTCTTCTAGTTGTCCACCCCCCACCCCACAGGGGCTCTCTGTGTCCCTCCCCACCCTGCATCCTGGGGGCTGGGGGCGCCGGCTGACGGCGGTGTAGCTGGTGTCTTGACGTGGGGTCTGAACGTGCAGGAGCCACGCGCGACGCCCTGGTGAGCGAGCCGAGCGGGCGAGCGGAGGCCTGCGCCCCCCCCAGCCGCTCCTGGGAGCCGGACTTCCTCCCCCAGCCCCGCCCTCGCCCGCGGCTCCCGCCCCTCGAGAACATTCCCAGACCCGGGAGGCGCTCCCCAGGGCCCGTGGGAGACCCTGAGTCTTTCCCAGACGGCATATCCAGTTCCCAGCTAAACGTCTCTAATCCGTCCACAGAGGAAGCAGCTCTCCAAGGCCGGGCGGAGCGGTGGGAAAGAACACGGAATGTACCGGAACGAGCCGCTCCATCCATCACTGTCCCTGTCCGCTTGTAGTTCCCAGCCCGCCCTGCCAGGCTGAGAACTGGCCACAGCCCAGCGCTCCCAGGCCTGGGGTTCTAGAACTCTCCAGGGGAGGAGGCCTGTCAGCATCAGCACGCCTCAGCTTCCCCTCAAATCCACGTTGCTGTGGGAACAGTGAGCCCCTGCTTTGATCTTTTGTGGTCTGATTATTTCTGCTGTTACCATCTGACCCTCACAAAAGCTGAGGGACATATGGAGGCAGGCAGGCAACAACAGGTCACCTGCCTCAGGCCCTTTGCACAGGTGCCGACAGGCCGACGGGTGCTGAGAGGTGACAAAGCTATGGTGGCCCTGACCTGACACTTCACACAAACCACCTCACCTTGTCCCCACAATAAACCTATGAGGTGGGCAGATGAGGAAACTGAGGCACAGGGAGGGAAGCTGGCCTTGACCTCAGGGGCCGGACAGCCACTCTCTCTGTGGGGTTTTGGGATGCACCCCTGTGTGGACACTGGGCAGGGCACTGCTCCCAGGGCCTGGCTGACCCGAGGTGGACACAGCCCCACCTCAACCCCTTTCTGGGAGCTGACCTGCAGGCAGGGGTTCCTGATGCCTGTGGGAGGCCAGGGGACCTGGAGGTTCCCGGCCCCCTCAAGTTCCCGGGATGATGGAGAGGCCGGCCTTGGGAGCAGCAAGTGCAGGAGCAGAAACCTCTGTGGGGCGGCTGTGCAGCGGGTCTCGGGGCATGGGGCGGGGTCCTCCATCTGGGCAAGGGCACCGTGCCTCAGTTCCCCTCTGTAAAGGGTGGAGCCCAGGGACTCGGGGGGGCCTTTCGGACCCTGCCCGCAGCCCAGCTCCCACATCCGCAGGAAGGGATGAGGGGAGAGCACACACGCGCACAGGGTCCGCCACTGCCGGCTTGCGGCTCTGCCGGCGGGAGGACGAAAGCAAACCAGCCCTTAGATGGTGGTCCGAGGATCTCCCTTCACATCATCAACCACTGCGTCTTCCTCGTAGGAAAAGCTCAGGCGAGCAAGAGGCAGGGGACCCCCTGCGAGGTCGTCCAGCCAGGACCATGCCCGCTGTGGCCTCCACAACCTGGCAAGAGGGACCAGCCCGTCCCCACTGTCCCTCGAGGGGCGAGGGCTCCACATGGTGGGGGAGGGGCAGAGCCAGGAGCTGGACCCCCATCTCTGCATCCCCAGCTTCTGAATTTCCTGGGCCGGGCAGCAGGCCAATATTCTGAAACTGCTGCCAAGGTAAACCCGTGCACTTAGGTTTCTCGGGCAAGCCGGCCCCTCTAAGACTTATTTCCTAAGACCAGTAAGAGACAGTTCCCCTGCCCCTTGGCCAGTGCCCTGAGAGTGCCTGCAGGATCCTTTCTGATGGCCTGAGCCCTCTCTGCCCTCACACTCATACTCTTCCCCTGGCATCTGCTCAGCTGCTCCTGCCTCAGGGCCTTTGCACTGGCTGTACCCTCTGCCCAGAATTCCTTCCGCAGATACCTGCACAGTCTGCTCGCATCCTCCGAGTCTTTGCCCAAATGTGACTTTCTTTCTCAGCGAAACCAAGTGCCTAGAACACTGCCAGTAGGTGCCCAAGAAATACTTGTTGATTATGACCAAGGGGACCCAGGGAGACGCAGTCCTTCGACAGCGGGATTGTGGCAGCTGCCCCAGCCCCACAGGCTCCCTTTCAGCGATGCAAGTCCTGACCCCTCTGCCTCAAAGTCTGCCTAGGGCCCTTGGCCGGAGGTTCCATGGGAACCTCCCCGCTGGGTGTCCTCTGGAGCCGCTGGCTGCGGTGGGGCGGCCAGCTCAGCGCCCCCACCTGCGGGAAGAGCCAGGTGCTGTGGGGAGGGCACACGCACCCGCCAGCGGCTTCCGCACACGCAGCCCGGCTCAGGGTGGACTCTGCGGGGTGGACAGGCCCTCTGCGGGGGGCGTCCACCAGAAACATTCCTCCGTCCCGGCCTTCAGCATCGGGAACAGACCCCAGGGCTCCCACCGTCCTCACAGCACCCCCCAGGAAGACACTGCTCTCCCCACTTCACGGATGGGGACGCTGGCGCCCAAAGGCAGTGGGTGAGATGCCTGGCGGGCCCCTCTAGCACCCAGAGTCCACCGTGGCTTCCTATCTCCTTCCCGTGGGGTCCAGACTCCGCCGTGTGGTATTCAGGGCTCCATGCAACCCCGCCCAAGCTGCCGGCACAGCCTCGTCCCCGTGGCCTCCAAGCCCCCATGGCTCCTGAGTGCTGCCACCTTCCACTGTGCGGCAAAGTCCTGGTCCAGGGGCGTCACTGCCCTGGAGAAAAGACAAGGATGGTAAGGGGCAGGGACACTGGGTGGGGCTCACGGACACCAATGCAGCGCAGGGTCCGGGTTGGGGACAGCCATGGGGACGTGTCCCTGAGCAGCAAGCAGCTCTGAGAGGGTCAGAGCAAGGCCCCTCACATCACGGAGCAGCCCCCCAAGCTCAGCGCGTACATGGCCCCTTTGCGTCCAGGTGGAGAGTGGCCATCGTTCTGACTCAGGGGGACCCAGGCAGGTTTTCTGGCCTTGTAACCGCTGGGTGGGACCTTGAAAGCTGTGAGGTGCAGGGTGACGCTGGGGTGCAGGGCGCCTTACATGGAAGCCCTTGGTGCCTGCGATGCGCCCCCGCCAGTCCAACCCCTGTCACCAGTGGTGGTAGATTTGCCTCCTTCGAGGCCACTGACCACTGTGTACCGGCCGCCATGTGGGGCCCAAGCAAAAGGGAGATGGCTGCCCCACCAGCTCAAAGGGCCCCATCCCCAGAGTGGCCGGAATGCGAGGCGTGGGGGCAGAGACCTCTCGGGGAGGAGGGGGCGTCTGCACCCCCAAACCTTCACCTAGGTCATTCTCTCCAATTTCCCCTCCCCCCACAGGCCTTCCCAGGGGCCTGGCCTTAGGTGGCTGGGGGCCTCTCCCGGACCTGTGGTCCAGCCGCAGCTCCTGGATCCTGGGGGTCTCCAGTAAGCTGGGCGATCTCCCAGCTGAGCACAACTTCCCTGGGGTGTGGGGGATTCTTCTGAAGCCTCCCAAGGGGTACGTGTGGAATAAACAGGAAAAGTTAGGCGCAAACCCCTGGAAGCAGCCACATGTCAGGAGGGTCTGTGGCCAGCGATGGCTGGGGCGCCCAGGCTGAAGGTAAAGGGACCTGGGGGGCTGCCTGCGTTTGGGGCAAACCCAGGACACTGGGTGACCCCCTACATCCAGACGGGTGGTTTGACCTGGAGGCTGACCCCTCCCGTACCCTCTCCAAGGCCAACGTCAGAGGACCACTGTCTTTGATGCCTGACGCTCTGCAAAGCACTGAGAGTTTTCAGCGGGGATTGGCGGGGGGAGGCAGCCCTAATGAGTCCCAGGCGCTGGAACTTGAGTCGCTTCCCACATCTGGTTTATATCAAGGCCTCTGCCGCCCGATGAATAAGTAATCATATAAAAATACAAGGGTTAGTATTTTCTCTCCATTGGTCTGGGCGGGCCCCCACCCCCACAGTGCTCCAGCCACGTCCGTCCGGATCCTCCAGCCCGGCCCTTCCCGGTCCTCGGGGTCTGACCCCGGCAGGCTGTCCCTCTGGCCTGTTAACTCTGCCTGCCGCCACCCTTCCCAGCACACAGCACTGAGCCACCCTGGTCCACCTGGCTCCAGGGATCCCGTGACCCCCTGGGCCTGTGGATGATGACACGAAGGTCATGGGTCACCACGGCAACAACACTGGCCTGGGCGTCAGGAAACCTGGGTTCCCACCCAGTCTGTGACCGACTAACTGTGAACTTGGGGAAATCACACTGGCACATCTCTGAGCCTTAGTTTACCCATCGGTAAAACAGGGCCCATAACTCCCGCTTCTCAGGGTGGGGACGGTCTTAGATAAGGAGCCCAAATGGGCTCTGTAAGCTGGACAGCACCGTGGCTCCTACTCATCCCCCACTGCCCGTCTCAGTCTCTCGGCTGGAACGTCCATGGCTTTTCTACCCTGGGCCTCACTGTTCCCCTCTGTGAAATGGGTTTGAGAACAGAGCCCACCCCACAGTCGCAGAAGGATGAACGCGCTCACCCACCAAAGCACCCAGCACGTGTGGGAGGTGACTTATGTTTGGAAAGCAGCGTCCTTCTAAAGATGTGCATGCGTGGGGTGCCAAGGGAGCCTTGCAGGGGTCCCAGGAGGAAGCTTTGTCTTCGGCATGCCCTCTCGACTTTGATTCTAAACCGGCTCCCTTTGGCTGAGAGCTATCTACGTGCCTGGGCTCTGAGACTCCTTCTCTCATTCTCTACTCTTCCAAAGCCATGAGGTGTTGGAGCCCTGAGTTATGGATGGGGAAAGTGAGGTACAGAGTGGCAATGCCATTTGCCCTGGGTCACACAGCCCTCATGCAGAAGATCTCATGTGTGTCCAGCCCTAAGGTGTATGTCCCCAGCTGTCGCAGGCAGAGATTGTCCCTCACTGTGGACGTGCTCAGAGCCCACCCAGAGGGGTGACAGTGAGCCTCTGTCGAGGGTGAAGGGTACACAAGAGAACCTCCCAGGGGCACAGTGAAGCCCCCTCACAGCCACGGAGGGGACATTTTGCAGTGGCCAGGCCGCCTGCCACCATGAGGAGGGGCTCATGATATCCCATCATGGTGAGAGGGAGCCGGTCTGCCTGGTGTGAACAGGATGAAGTCTACACAGAAGTTGAAATATAACAACGTGCACCTGAAATTTATATAACGTTGTAAACCAATGTGACCTCAAAAAGAATTCCTTAGCCACTTTCTCACAAGGGCCCAAACTGGAAGCCAGTCAAATGCCCATCAAGAGTTGAAAGGGCAAATGAGTGTGGAGATTCATATGGCGGAATCCTATACAGCAGAGAAAAAGGACAAATACAGCCACAGGCACCAACGTGGACGAATCTCACAAAGCTACGGCTGAGCGAAAGACGCAGACCCATGGAGCGCGTGCCCTGTGACTCCACTGATGCGAAGGGTAAACAGGCGAGCTGGGCCACGGTGTCAGAGACAGGTCGGAGGCTCCCCAACAGGGGGTGACCGGGAAGGGGCGGGGCCGGGGTGCAGGCCAGGTGACGTCGTTTCTCATCCAACACACTTTGTGCAAGTCCAAGCTGTACACTTTTCCGTGCGTGTGTGTTGTACTTCAAATACCCACCTACCAGCAAAAACGATGCAGGGGACACTCTAACGGTGTGGAGAAGTGGCACACAAGTGAAAACCAAGAGGCAACAACAGACGCAAGTCCACCTTGTAAGTAAACAAATGCACAGAAAAGGACGAGAAACGAACTGTGACGGCGGTGCCTGGGCGGGAATCGGGTTGGAGCTGTTGTGCTCCTGCCTGTGTTGTCAGGAAGAGTGTGGGGTTCCGCTGGGCCACGGAGCCCAGAGCTCCCGCTAACCGCAGATGCCCCGACCCCTCGGACCCAAGCCCTGCTGACGGTCCCGGAGCCCGGTGTCCTCAGCTTCCTGGTGGTGAGCAAAGCGTTAAAAGGTGGGGGACGGGGAGCACACACAGCGGCTGGAATGAAAACCTTCCGTGCTCTCCAAAGGGCCGCAAACGGGATCCAGATGTCGGGGCCGCTCGCCCTGCGGCTGGCGCACAAAGGAAGCACATTCCTCGCCCAGCTGCTGGGGCTGCACTGCCAAGAGCAGCTCCCTGAGAGAGGAGGGGGAGGCGCCTGGACATCTGGGCCGCCCGCCGTGGCGGGGTAGGGGGGTGCCAGGCTGGGGGAGGCGCAGTGGGAGGAAGGGGCACCCTCCTCTCCCAGCACCATTTCTAGTACTCTGGGAGTCCCCCCCATCCCCCATGCACACCTGCCAGCAAGGGAAGTGGTCCATCTGCACACTGGCACACCTAGCAGAGTGGGGATGGGTTGTGATAATGAATGTGGTGGTGTGGCTGCCCGGGTGGGTGGGCACGAGGGGGTGTGGGTAGGTGGATATACATAGAGAGATGAGTGGGTGAATGGGAGATGTATGGACAGGTGGGTGGATGGATGAATGGATATGTAGATGGGTAGATGGTGCGTGGAGAGATAGATGGATGGATAGATGAGTGAATGGATGGTTTGATAGATGGATGGATGGATGGGTAGAAGGATGGATGGATGGATGGATGGGTGGCTGGATGGCTGGCTGGATGGGTGGATGGGTGGATGGTGGATGGGTGGGTGGATGGTAGATGGATGGGTGGATGGGTGGATGGATGGATGAATGGGTGAGTGAGTGGATGGATGGATGGTGGATGGGTGGGTGGTGGATGGGTTGATGGTGGATGGGTGGATGGATGGATGGATGGGTGGATGGCTGGCTGGATGGGTGGATGGGTGGATGGATGGGTGAGTGAGTGGATGGATGGATGGTGGACGGATGGGTGGATGGATGGATGAATGGGTGAGTGAGTGGATGGATGGATGGTGGACGGTGGATGGGTGGGTGGATGGGTGAATGGACAGATGGGTGGATAGGTGGATGGGCAGATAAGTAGACATGTGATCAGTAGATGGACGGCACAGTGAACTAAGAGTGGTAGAGACAAGTCCCTTCCCGAGGCGCTCACAGGCAGTGGGGGCAGTGGACACAGGCTGCCATACAGAGTCATGTAGCAGTGGGAAAAGCCCAGCTTTGGGGTCGGGCAGGCCCGAGTTCAGCTCCTGGCCTCATCATTTGGGTGGCCTTAGGAAGCCTCCTCACTTCTCTGAGCCTCGGTTTCTTCCTTTGCACATGGAGGGGGAGGTTACGTGAGCACCTCTTAAGAGAACTCTCCACAGTCGCCTCACTCACACACACACCTGAATAGGACGTGATGGGGTCGGGGGCTGGGGACCCCAGGAAGGTGCCTCACTCAGCTGGGGGAAGTCAGTGGAGGCCTCTTGGAGGAAAGGACACCTACGCTGAGGCCTGGACAGGAGTCCAATAGTAGAGTTTGTCCCCTACGAGGGGCTGGGACAAGGCCCCGGGCAGGGGGATGACACATGCAGAGCGTGGGGGGGGTGTCTCCATGGGCATTTCTTACAAGGGAGGGGGCGTGACCGCAAGAAAGGTTGCCAAACACCCCTGGAATGTTTAAAGGACGACCTAATACACACATGGAATATGTCTAGAGAGAAACAGAAGCTGCCCCCGGGGAGAAGGGGCAAGCCTTCCTTCCGTACCAGCCCCCACTCAACCAGGTCCTTGATCGACGGTCAGAGGGCCCGCTGCCACCACGCTGTGCCCCCCAGGGGCGTGAAGGAGACAGTGACGACAAGTAACAGATAATTACAAACTGTCACATACGTTAATAAAGTTAATACACAGATACATTCGTACAGATTACTTATTTAAATAGGAACTGACGAAATCCAGGGAACTCATGGGGCCTGGGATGGAAGTCGGTGGGGGCTGCCCCCCGAGTCCGACATGAAGCGGGAAGTCCTGTCGACATCACAGTGTCAGAGCAGCTTCTGAGAGGGGACGCTGCAGCAGGTCCTGAGGGCCCCAGAATACGCCCACCTGAGGGCCGGCGGAGGGGGCGGGATGCTGGGTGGAAGGTCCCGCCAGCTGCGGAGGGTCTGGGAAGCCAGGCCGAGCGGTCAGGATTTTCCTCTGCCGGCAACGAGGCGCCACCGACGGCTTAACCGATTCCCAAAGTGTTTTCATTGTTTAAAACGCGTACAGTTGGCTGCATATCACCCTGAACTCTCCAGAGGAACGCTGCCAAAATTTAAAATAATAGCGCTGCTCCTGCGAATGCTAAACAACCCGGGGCCGGCGGCGTATCGCGCGCGCCCAAGCGAGAGCCTTTCTCCCGGCGCCCGAGGAGCCTCCAGCCACAGAGCGGCCACCCTGTCCATGGACCGCCCGCGTGGCCCGGGCACCGGGGACGGGCACAGCTGAGACAACCGCAGAGGAGGCCGTGGCCCAGGACTCGGTGACCTCTCTGAGCCTCACGTCCTCCGCTGAGGGGTGGGGACACGATCCCCCGCCAGCAGGGCCTGTGGGACCCCAGGTGACCAGGCAGAGCAGGTCCTCAACTCAGGCGGCTGAAACGGGATTTTAGAAGTAACTCCCGGGAGCAGCCGGGGCGCGAGGCAGGCTTGGGCGGCTGCGCCCTGGGTCAGACCGTCGCTAACCTCAGGCTGCCCATGGGCGAGGACGCCAGCTGAGCTGGGGAGAGCTGGCCCCACGCGCGCCACCCTGCCACCCATGCGCCCTGGCGGCTCCGGGGCCTGGGAGGGCCGCCCAGGCACCCTCACCCCGCCCAGAGGCACACGCACACCACCCCCCACCGCATCCCCCAGTTCCTGGATGTTGAAGGCACCGACCAGGACCCTCCCGGACCCCGCACACCCAGGACGAGGTCAGGCCCACCCCGGACGCCACCCCTGAGAGGGCAGCAGCCCCGGGCCCTCTGCCCCTGGCATCACAGGGTGGTCCTCCTGCCTCCGCCTTCCTGGGGAGCTACTGGAAAAGCTCTCACTTCCTCTTGCAGAGAACTGGGTAGGCAGGAGGGAACGCCCTCGGAGGGCCAGCCCCGTGCTGGGGCTTTTCAGCTATGTCATTATTGTGGTCAAAGCTCACAGCACTGGGGAGGCCATTACTGCCCTCACCGAGGCCACACAGCATTGGTGCTGGGCTTCAGTTCCTAGGGACGCCAAAGGCTCCGCTGGCCCCAGTGTGCTGGTTGATGTTCACCTCCTCAGACACCCACGGATATTGTTGGTTTTATGACTTAGCCCCAGCAATGCCAGCAAGGCCTGGAGGCAGGGTGGCCTCACGTCCCCTCCTGGAGGGAGGGAACTGAGTCCCAGCCTTGGGGTGGCCGCTGACCACACTCTCCCGGCACCCTGAGCTCCGAGCTCTGGGGCGCTGTCTTCCCAGGGCCCTTCCGACTGATAGATTCTGGAACATTCCATCTTCTTGCCCCAGGAACTAAATGCCCAGAGCTGCAGGGCACCACACGCCCCCAGTCCTCAGTGCGAAGAGCTTTAGTGTGCCTGCTGTGTACCTGGGGCCTAGCTTCCCACCCACAGCACGTCGCTCAAGGTCATACCACCCCATGACGCACACCACTTCGGAGAAGTCAGTGACGTGCCCGCGGCAGCCCGGCAGCTGGCCCCAGATCGCGGCTTCACCACCACGGAGGAGGAACCCGCTCCTGGCGAGAGACGCTCCACGGCCCGGGAAGAGAGACAGAGGGAGCAGCGGAGCAGGCGCCTGTCCCACCTCCACTGGGGGAGCCTCTGCGTCCACGCTCGCAGCGCCTTCTGGGTGTTTCCGCGTCAGTGTGGTCCTGTGCGCGTGCGCCCTCTAAGAAAGGCAGATGCACGCCTACGAGGCAGGCTGTGCTGTCATCGCTGCCTCCACTGTCGCCCATCTTCTCCAGGGCCACCCCCAGGCCACGCTCAGCCCGGTCTCTTCTCCCGTGCAGTGGGGGTGATGAACGCTTCCCTCAAGAGTTAACGAGAGAACCACAGCGACAACAAGCACACGCAGAGCTTGCCGCAGCAGCCGGGCATACAGTAGGTGCCAAATTAGTGCCAGTCTACAACCAGGAGCTCCCTGAACACTTGCTTCCTGAAGGCGCTCCTTGGAGCGCTCATGCAGACCGACCCCAGATGGCTCCAGGGTCGCACCGCGAGGCTGGCTGTTCTCACCCCCTCACACGAGGGCACGTGAGGCACCCTCTCCGGCACTGAGAAGGCCTGACCCGGCACCAAGAGTTCTGCAACGACGGAATGTTCTAGATCTGTGCTGTGCACGACCAGGAAGGGCAGCCGTGCAGTGGAGGAACTGAGTCTTCAGTTTACTTCATTTTAACCCATGTGGCACGTGGTGACTGCAGCGGCCCCACCACACGACAGGGAGCCAGGGGTGCAACACCCGCCCGCCGTGCCCCACCAGGATGGGGTCCCCTTTCCCGGCCCTGCCTTGTCCCCCCATCCTGCTGGGTGGTCCTCCCCCAGCCTGGCCCTGGGGATGACACTAAAGGGACACAGACTCCCCATCCCCACGTCTGGGGAGGTGTCACCAGGAGCCGTGTCCCCACAACCTGGGAACAACACCTCCTTTCTCCAAATGTAAGGAAAACAGCCTCCTCTGGAAGCGAACCTCTTACACAGATGTTTCCTCTTGGCCTGAGCCTCCGGCCTCTCCGGCCTGGCCTCCCCCAGGCGGGGCCTGCTCGGCTCGCACAGGGAGGCGCACAGGAGACCAAGTGATTTCAATTCTTCTTTTTAGGAAGGGGGAGGAAAATATTTTTAAAAATGTGTTTTACAAGCCTGCCTTTGCCATTGTTTATGTAAACAGGTAAATTGTTTCCTGCCTCAATTAAAAACATCTGCCACATAAATGAATACCAATTAACTCATCCTGTTTTTAATTACTCTGTTAATTACACGCAGGCAGCAGAAAGGAGGGCTGGGAGTAGGGGAGCCGAGCGCGGTCCCTCCCCCCAGCTTGGCAAGGATCCGGAATGTGCTGGCTCCTGGTGGAGGAGGGTGGCAGGGAGGTGGTGGCACCGTGCCAGCCGGGATTCCCCGATCCGGGGCTGCCGAGTGGGCACCTCTTCCCAGGGTGCCCCTGGGTCGGGGCCCAGCTGGGGGGGCTCCTGGCTCACACCGGGGAGGGTGGAGCCCCCTCCTGCATGGCCTCCACCCCACCACCTCCCTGCCCCTCTGCCTCCTGCAACCCCACGACTCTGTCTTCAGGCCTCGCTGTCACTGGAGAGGAAGGAGGGGCCTTGTGGGTGCCCCACTCACGTCTTGACCACATTTTGCTGTGGGAGGGAGGTGGCGTAGGAGCGGGGGCCTGGAGCTCTTCCAGGAAGGCCTGCCTTAGGGGAGGGGGGATCAGAGTCCCCCCAAACGGCACCACTGAGAACGAACACTGGGGCCAGCCTCTGCATGCTGAGTGCCCTGTGTGCGAGGCTGGAGGCCCCGTTTAGGGCTGCTTCCTGGGGAGCAGACCTGAACCCCCTCACCCCCTCACCGCCACCAGCCTCCTTCGGTTCCCCTTGATCGCAGTTTGTACTCGCACGGCCCTGCTCCGCCGGGCCCATGGCACGCAGGAGGCGCTCAGGACATGTTCGCGAGTGAGCCAGGGGACCCCACCCATGAACGCTGGCTGAGGGGCAGACGCAGCACTGCTCCCCTTTACAGGGAAGGCTGGGGAGGGCAACCACCCGTCGTCCAAGTCGCATCGCTCTCACCCGCCCGAGGAGGACTTGAACCCCCGACTCTGATCGCAGGGTTTGTGCAGAGTCACACAACCGTCTACACCCCGACCCTAACTGTCTATGTCACGATCGGCCAAGCCCACGAGCTGGTGTGGTCCCTGGGGAGCTGGATGTAGGGTGGACCCTCAAGGCTTACGTCTGACAGGTCCCAGGGGACCCTGGACCCCGATCACACTTGGGCCGCGGGGGCTCCCTCCACACCTGAGTCTCTCCTTCCAGGGGCCTCTCCGGGTCCTTGCGCCACCTGAGAGGGCACTCCCGCCTCCCACAGTTGCACGCAGTGTTCAGATGCTCTCCTCATCTCTTCTCCTGGGTTTCCAGGGCTTATAGATGCTGAGACAGTCGGAGTTGGCTGGCCCTCAGAGCCTGTCAAGCCAGCGTGGCCAATAGGTTTCCACTCGCATGCCAAATCCAAGCCAGAAGTGGGCACCAGAGCCACCCCTAGAAGGACGCTGCTGTCTCAGGTAGGCTCAAAGGGAAAGGAGTGCCACCATCGATTAGCCAGTCTGCCCCAGGCATCAGAGTGGGCAGAGATCAATTAGCCATGTCTGCCACGGGCATCAGAGTGGGCAGGAATTTATTAGCCATGTCTACGATGGCCATCAGAGTGGGCAGGGATCAATTAGCCATGTCTGCCATGGGCATCAGAGTGGGTGGAGGTTAAGGTACCCCACACATTGGTGCATTAGGATCCAGTCTATCTCACTTCACAGAGGAGAAACCTGAGGCCCACGGTGTTCTAGAATAGTCAGCCTGTCCTACTACCTGTGTGCGCCTGCTCAGGGGGCTGCCTGCACTCTGGACCCTCTCTGAGGGAGGGGGGTCACCTCCACAAATGGACAGGCCAGAGTCCACCCCACGCCATCCCTTCCAAGGCTGGGTCCAGCTCGTAGCCCTCAGACATGGGCTGCGAGGCCCTGCCTGGAACCTCGACACAGCCTCAGAGAGGGGAGAGGGAAACAGCCAATGCCTAGTGGCCAACAAAATATTAACTGATTTAATCCTTCCAGCAGCCCTGCCAGGTTGCTCTGTTATTTAATAATAATAATGAAAACGTAAAACATGTTACTACTCTCATTTTATACATGAGACAACTGAGGCTCAGAGAGGTTAAGTTACCGCCCACGGCACACAGCTAGGACAGGCGGACCTGGGGTTCCAACCCAGTCCCTGTAGCTCCGCGGGGTCCAGCCTGAGCTCATACAGCTGCCTGGATATCCTGCCTCCCCAATTTGGCAAAAGGGAGGAGAGATCTGCAGAAGCCTCGTAAGGCGCCCCGGACAAGCAGAAGGCTGGTAGGGGGATGCACAACCATTGGCTTGAAGTCAGACACCCATTTCTGCCCAGGGGCTGTGAGCGGGTCCCTTTTCCTGGTTCGGCCTCAGCATTTTCCCCTGAGGAATGGGGGACCCTCACCTCTGCCTCGCAGCCTGGGCCTGAGGACTCCAGGGCTTTCCTGGAGGTCTCTCTGCCCCCTGCTCCCCGCCTGCCTCCCCTTCCAGCCTGGCTGCCAGGCTGAACTCCTGCTTGTAGCCTGGCATTTCCTGAGCCTCTGGGGGCCGGCGCGGCGTTGGTCAGGCCCGCCCTGCACATGCTGGGGAGCTTGCTCCTCGGACCTCAGCCCGGTGGGGAGGCCTCTGTCTGCCCTTCTGT
The DNA here is from genome assembly GCF_021613505.1 of Equus quagga. Lineage (NCBI taxonomy): Eukaryota > Metazoa > Chordata > Mammalia > Perissodactyla > Equidae > Equus > Equus quagga. The sequence goes on from NC_060279.1 coordinate 79,452,732, forward strand.
AACACATGTGTCCTCCGACACCCACCAGCCATTGCAAGGGTCTGGGCTGTGTGTCTGGGGTCTTCTAAGCAATTTGAGCGAAAAAACGCATCTGACAGCAGCAAGGTCACTAAAGGGTGGGGCTCCCTACAGCATGTGGGCACCGCTGGGCCCATGGGGGGTCCTGACCAGAAGAGCCCGTCCCCATGTGGGAGGCTCTCCGAGGGGCAGCCAGGAAGCAGAATTGGTCCCCAAGGCCTGTCCTTGAGGGCAGAGGGACACCTCGCTGGCTGCCCTGCAGCCCCATGGTCCAGATGGCAGGGGGCCTCACCCACTTACGGGAGGCGGAGACTGCTGGTCAAAGACAACCTCTCTGTGCGAATGAATGAACGAACTACACAGGGAACCCCCTTGAATGAATGAATGACCTGGAGCAAGGACCCCCTGTTGAGTGAATGATCTGTGTGTGGAAACTGCCCGTTGAATGAATGAATTCCCCAGGGTCACCTTGCCCAGAGCCTGAGGGGTGGGCTTGTCCCACCCCGCTGAACGTTTCTCCTCCGAAGTGGCAGAATCATGCTCTCCCCCTACCAGGGGACAGGGGCCGTGGGGTGGACAGTTATAGCAGAGGGACAGTCCTGGGAGGAACTAGAAGCCACTGGTCAGTGAGTGCTCACTGTGGCCTAGCCCAGGGCTCAGAGCGTCCAGGCCCTGCACCAGCACCAGGGTGGAATTGCTGTGCTACTTTCGAGGGGCACAGAGAGGTCAGGAGCCTGCCCAAGGCCACACAGCAGTAGCCTCCTCCTGGAGCCCTCACTTCCCGGACCCCGTGCCCACAGCAGCAGAGGGTCTGTTCTAGCCCTCCGGGTCCCCTCCCCCAAGCCTTGGGAGGACGCCAGGCTGGCAGATGGGCCCGGCGCTGGTGCAGCCGCGGTGGCAGCTGCTCTGGGGGAGGCGAGCTGGGCTCCACTGTCTCCCTCCTGAGCGGGAACCTTCTGGATGTTTTGACTCATTCCACCAAACGGTCTCAGGGAACCTCGAGGAGATCTGGGGGTAAGCCTGCTGAGTCAACAGCCCTCGGGGATTTTCTGCGGGGTGGGGTGGAGGACCTTTCTCCTGCTCGGTGGAAAGTGCCCCTCAGATCCGGGTAGAGGCTCTGAGGCTGGGGGAGGAGGTGATCTGCCATCTGACAGCAGGGAAACCGAGGCTGGGAGATGTTAGGGACATGCCCGACCACACTGCCAGCCATTGGTTCCCTGAGCCCTGCAGCACAGGCTGAACCCAGCAGAGCATTTTCCCGGGCACCAGACTCCGGGGCATCGGACTCTCGGAGCTGCACCTGGCTCACGTGCCTCTCAGGACGGGCACCCGGGGTCACTTGCACGCCACCCAATGGGAGTGGGCAAGTCGCTAAGGGGGAGAGCAGGCGGAGACAGGCTGCTCACCCCGACCGCCACGTGAGTGTCTGTGCCCAGGTTTCCCCTCCTGGCCGCGTGGGCTGCTGTGACGCGCCAGGCAGCACAGGTGCCCGAGCTTCAGCAAGCCAGCCGATGCAGCAGTCGACGCACGACGGCCAGGATGGCCAAAGGCCAGGGCGAGTGGGGCTCAGGTTGGGGTTGTTCTGGCTCCTGAAAGGAAAGGCCAGTCCCTCTGCCTGTCCGCTCGGCAGCGCCGCCCCAGCCCCGGCTCCTCTGGCCTCACTGTGGTCACCAGGCCAAGCAAGGGACACATCCTGACGCGGAGGTTCCCACACATCACACTCAACGGGGGACCCGTGGCCAACCCCCGAGCTTGGTGTGGGAAGCACATGGGCCAGCATGAGCCCAGCGGCCACAGGGCCCAGTGGACCAGCGGGACCCAGGTGCCTGGGGCTCCGGGAGTGGAGGCTCCCCATGGCTGTAGCCGGCTGCCGTCCAAGAGGCCCGAGGCCAGGGGAGGCACAGCTCTATGTGGCACATCCACAGGGACAACCAATCCTGTGGCCGTGAGGGTGGGCAGAAGGGCAGGGGGCGCCAGCCCAAGCCGGCTCCAGACCATGGGACCCTCCTGCCTCCGCACTGACACCACCCCAGGCTGCCGGCCCCCTCTGCACCTCTCCACCCGCGAGGCCCCCTGACTCGGATGTGGGTGCGCTCCCTGCTCAGGGCCTCCAGTGGGCTGTCCCCAGTGCCACCCAGGCTGTGCCCTCCAGGCCTCAGCTTAACGTCACTTGCTTAACGTCACTTCCTCAGAGAAGCTCGAGCTGACGGGACAGTGACCACCGCCCGGCCGAGCCCGTCCCCGCCGCCCCCAGGGGAGGACATGCTGCCCATCTGCATTACTGTCCCTGTTACAGTCCCGTTACCGTCCCCTCTCTCCAGGCAGAGCCACAGCCCCTCGAGGGTGGCATCCGTTGCCTGACTCAAGAACAGCCCAGCGCCGTGACGTGTGAAGGACGAGTGAGCACTGCCGGTTCCTTCCGACCACAGGCCTCGGCTGACGTCGCAGCGCCCTGCCAGCCTTGGTGCTGTGGCCAAGAGCAGTGGCCAAGGCCTGAACACCACGAGGCAGAGACAGGACGGCACGTCTGAACCCCCGACCTGAGCACTCGAGAGTGCAGGATGCAGTGGTGCCGTGCCCCCAGGCTGTGGGACAACTTCTCCGGGATCACCTGGTTGGGGGTCGCGCCCTCCCCTCCCCGAACGGAACGCGTTTGCCACCATGGCCCAGGGGCCGGCCTTGAGCAGACCCCCAGTAACGTCGGCTCAGGAGTGAACGAGGTCAGAAGCGAAGATGGACCGCCCAGGCAGACCCCACGCCGCCTCCCTTGGGGCCGTGCAGGCGAGACGCCGGTCCTGCTCCAGGGCTGGAAGGCAGACTCAGAGGACACGACTGTTTGTGGAGTCAAACATGACAGCTTGCAGGCAAGGAGCCACTGCAGTTCAAACAGCCCCTCCGAGCACCGGGCGAGGGTGTCGCCGTCTGTCAGGGGGGTGGGGGAGGCCCCAGGCGAGCCTCCTCCCCGTCCCCCAGGCCTCCTGTGTGCCAGGCGTTTGCCCGGGCTCCGGCGGGGGGGGGGAGGGGGACAACAGACAAAAGTCCTCTTGGGCTGACCTTGTAGTGGGGAGACGTCAGCGACGCGCACAGGGAGGGTAGGAGCGCTGAGCCACAGAGGGCAGTGAGGGCGGGCGCTCACTGTAGAGAGGAACTCTGAGCGAGACCCGGAGGAGGGGAAGGTGGCAGCCGCGCCCATGTTGGGGGAGAGCAGTGCAGGCAGAGAGACTGTCAGTGCAAAGGCCCTGAGGTGGGAGGGTGTCTGGCGTGTTTGGGAAAACAGCACGGAAGGTGGATGGGAGGGAACAGTTCAGAGGGTGGGCTTGTGCAGCCTCGAAGCTGCCGTGACAATCTGGTTCTGTACCTGGAGGGGTCACATCTGACTGGCTTTTAAGGGGACCCGTCTGCCTCCCCTGTGGGGGGTAAGGATGAAGCTGGGAGACCAGGTGCAGAACCTTGTTCACACCGTGAAGGTTAGAGACAGGTGGCAGGGAGATCCAGTAACTGTTTGTGGAACCAAATACAGCGACAGCTTGCAGGCAGATGGGCACTGCTGTTCAAACAGCCCTCTCCAGGCGCCCGGGAGGGCGTCCCAGCCGGCCGGTGGCCGCGGCAACTGCGTTCACCACCCCAGGCCGTGGCACGGTCACCTGTGACAAGGCGGTGGGGTGGCCACCCTCACAGGTGTGGGAGGACCGGTGACAACGCTGGAAGCCTGGGCCCCCAGGGCAGGCGGCTCTTCTCGTTAATTCATCCCTTGAAATGGTCGAAATCCGGTGGACAAGTTAAACCTACAGTGACCACATGACGCGCAGTCCCTCTCCCGGGTGTGGCCCTAAGGGAACCGAAAATGCACAACCACACCGACACCTGCTTACGCCTGCTCACAGAGTACTCCCACCAGCCAGGGGCGGAAACAACCGAGATGCCCACCGCCTGGTGATGGACGCACGAAAGGCACACATCCCTGCAACGGAAGATTGTTCAGTCATCAACAAGGAGTGACGCACTGACACACGACAGCACGGACGAACCTCGAAGACACTATGCTGAGCGACAGGAGCCAGCCACAAAAGGCCACGTGTGGTTGGAGGCCATTTAGATGACACATCCAGGACAGGTAAACCCACGGGGACAGAAAGCAGACTGGTGGTCTCCAGGGGCTGAGGGAGGGGTGGGGAGTGACTGCTAATGGTGTGGGGTCTCTTTGTGGGGTGATGAAGCTGTCTGGGAACTAGATGGTGGTGACGGTTGCACAGCACTGTGAGTGTGCTAAATGCCACTGAGCTGTTCACTTAAAAATGGTTAAAACGGTGGTCTGGCAGTTCCTCAAAAAATTAAAAATAGAACCACCATCTGACCAGCAATCCCACTTCCGGGTGCATCCCCAAGAGAACGGGAAGCAGGCCTAGCAGACGTGCTTGCACACCCCTGTTCACAGCAGCGTGAGTCACAAGAGCCGAAAGGTGGAAAGAACCCAAACGTCCATCAGCGGACAACGGACAAACGACAGGTGGTCCACGCACACAACGCGATGCTATTCAGCCTTCAAAGGGAAGGAAACTCTTCCACCTGCTACAACACAGATGAACCCTGAGAACATCACGCTATGAGTAAAATAAGCCCCTCACAAAAGGACAAACCCTGCGTGATCCCACTTATATGAGGGCCCTGGAGGAGTCAGGTTCACAGGGACAGAAAGCAGGATGGCGGCGCCAGGGGCCGGGGAGGGGGAGGGAGTCAGTGTCCAATGGGGACAGAGTTTCACCTGGGGAAGAGGGAACAGTTCTGCAGGTAGAGGTGGGGATGCTCGCACGAGTGTGAACGCGCTCAACACCGCAGAACTGGACACTTAAACAGGAATAAAACGGTAAATGTTATGTTCCATGTATTTTACCACAATTAAAAAAAGTCCAATGGAGAGACTGAGCCAGGCAGGATGTGGCCTCCCCACCCCTCCCTGCCGTCGCCTCTGCCCTGCTAACAACAGGGGATTACGGAGCCTGAGCCCCGCCCGGCCAAGCGTGCTGTGTGATGGCCCAGGCTGACCGTCCTCCCTCAGCGGCCAAGGACCACCCCGCGGGCAGCGCTACGTGGGGGGCCGCAGCCTCGCTCTTCCCAGCTCCGAGCTCTTTGTCCACCTACAAGTGGGCGGCACCCCAGCTGACCCCATCCCCACTCTCCCGGGGCTGGTAAGGGCAAGGCCAGGCCCCACAGGCTGGGGACGTGGGGGCTTCCAAGACCTCTGCTTTCCAGCACACCCCATACACACGGGATGCTCTTAGCGGGCCAGGGGGACCCTGAGGAAGGGTCCGCCCGATACCCTCATAAACCACGGCCTCCGCGATGTGAGGAGAGGCAAGGGGCTGGGTGGCGCCTGGCGGGGTCTCGGCCCCTTTGAGAATCAGACGGAAGCCCTCGGGACACACGAGGTCAAACCAGAGCAAATCCAGGACTTCACGGCTGCCCCCTGGCCCAGCCCCTCACCCTCAAAGCCCCAGGGCCAGTATGAGCTCTGACTGGGACTGGGAAAGGGAAGTTGTGTCCACCCGACCAGGTGGCGCCAGGCGCTATGCCGGGCCCCTCAGCAAGGTATTTAATGACCACGGTTGTTGAAATTCTGAAAGGAGGTTTCATAGCGACAGAGAAGAAACTAGACCTCCAAGAAGCCACCCGGCACACCAAGCTGAGGGGCTCACGCGGGCTGAAGTTCAGATCCAGGCGTCCGACACCCAGAGCCAGGCTCCCTACGGGAATCCACACAGGAGCAAAGTGACGGGCGTCCTGGGCCAGTCCGTGTAGACGGTAGTGACAGGCATCCTGGGCCAGTCCGTGCAGGCGGCAGGGACAGGTGAACAGAGACAGTCCATGTATATGGTCGTGACAAACGTCCTGGGGGCAGTCCATGTTAATGGTAGTGACAGGCGTCCTGGGACAGTCCATGAAGATGGTAGTGACAGGCATCCTGGGACAGTCCAAGTAGATGGTCGTGACACGTGTCCTGGGACAGTCCACGTACACGGTCGTGACAGACATCCTGGGGACAGTCCATGTTAATGGTAGTGACAGGTGAACTGGGATAGTCTATGTAGATGGTCGTGACAGGCATCCCAGGGATAGTCCACGTTAATGGGAGTGACAGGCGTCCTGGGACAGTCCATGTAGATGGTGGCGACAGGCG
>NC_060279.1:79458934-79467309 GCF_021613505.1 Equus quagga
ATGAAGATGGTAGTGACAGGCGTCCTGGGACAGTCCATGTAGATGGTAGTGACAGGCGTCCCGGGACAGTCCATGTTAATGGTAGTGACAGACATCCTGGGGACAGTCCATGAAGATGGTAGTGACAGGCATCCTGGGACAGTCCATGTAGATAGTAGTGACAGGCGTCCTGGGGACAGTCCACGTTAATGGTAGTGACAGGCGTCCTGGGACAGTCCATGTAGCTGCTAGTGACAAGCGTCCTGGGATAGTCCATGAAGACGGTAGTGACAGGCGTCCTGGGACAGTCCATGTTAATGGTAGTGACAGACGTCCTGGGGACAGTTCACGTTAATGGTAGTGACAGGCGTCCAGAGCATAAACTCCCATCTCTGAGGCCTTCGCTGGTCCCCTCCGTGGACGCTGACTTCAGCCTCCCAGCCGCGGGTCTGTTCTGATTTCTGGCTGGGTCCCACCTAAGCCCCGGGTCATATTTTATACCGAGTCCCACAGGGTCGCAGCACAGTTGGGCTGGGACAAGTTGTCATCATTTCTGGACATGGGGGCTCCCAGAATCTGGGCATCAGGCTGGCCAGGGGGCTCCCCTGTGAGTGCCCCAGGGCAGCTGAGGTCCCACTGCCACCTTCTGCCTGTCTTCATGCCTGCGCACACACGTTAGACACTCACACACACTCTTTCAGACGCACATACCCGCAAGCACTCGCACACGAGGGCTCCTGAGCTTCATGGTCTATGGACTGAGTGGCTCCCCGGCTGGACGGCCCTCTCCCCGTCCAGGGACCTCCGGGCAGCCCGGCCCCCCTCCTCGTGGGCACACAGGAAGCATCACTGCCGCCAGAAGCTCATCTTTTGAGGAAAAGAGGCCTGGGCTCCAGACGGTAGGCCGAGGCACTGACTGCGGGACAGAAGGGGCCTCTCGGCTGTCCCCGGAGCTCAGGGCAGGGGAGAAGGTGCAGTTCTCCTGGACGGCACAGCGTCCAGAGACTGACCAGGACTCAGGCCCACCCTGGACGCCTCCTTGGCACCCGTCCCCGCTGCCTGCCCTCCCAGTGCCCGCGTCTGGACATCACCCCCTCATGGCCCTGCCTCCTCACCTTCTGTCACCCTAGGGCAACCTTCTCAAAACGTAAATCTGACCAGCCCCCACCCCACCCAGCACAGTCAGGGGGCTTCCCTGGGCCTCTGAGACTCCAGGGACAAAGGCCTGAGTCCCCTCCACGTCCATTGTGCCCCACGGTCCTCCCGTGTTGGCTCCAGCCACCCGGCCCCACCCAGTGCCCCTCCCTCCTGTTTGTGTTGTTTGTCACCTCCATGGGGCCGTCCTGGACTCACACCTCACAGCGCCACGTGCCTGCGTCCCCAGGGCCAGCACAGCCGCCCTCACCGGACCGGTCACCAGGCAGTCCCTGGGCCCTCTGCCCCGCTCTGCCCAAGGTGGCAGCCACAAGCCAAGGCGGCTGGCCAGAACTGAGACACGCAGCAAGTATAAGATGACACTGACTTCAAAGTCTGTAACAGATAGAAGATCTCAATGTTTTAAAAAATCAATTGCACGCTGAAATGACAACATTTTGGATATATTGAGTTAAATAAAATAAACTACTAAAATTGCGCCAGTTTCTTTTCCTTGTTTTCAACGGGGCCACATTCTGACTCGACACGCGTGACCGGCATCCTGTCCCTGTGGTCAGTCCCGACCACGTCTGCTTAGCTCGCAGGTGCCGGGCCCAGTCCCGGGCACACCAGGTTGTGTGAGCCAAGGTTTCTTGAGAGGAGCCTCGATTCAGAACAGCTCCTACAGGACGCGGCCTTGGAGGCCCCAGAGGCGCGCGTGGGAAGTCGCACCCGCTGACAGCTGTTCAGATCATGCGAAACAAGCAAAGGAAACTTCCAGACTTCCCGGATCCCCCAGTGCATTGTCTCTCCCTCTGCCCCCAGGGGCCGAGGTGAGTTATCTGGGCAAAGAGCAGGCGGGGGGATAAGCGGGCCACGTGGAGGGTCCCAGCCCAGACCCCGACGCTGAGCCGTCAGGAGAGGCGATCTTCCCGTGTAAAAGGCAGGAAGCAGCAACGTCTGTGGTGTCGTCCCATCCGTGCCCCGAGGCACGTGACAGACAGGACCCCAACTTTCCGAGGGGCATGGCGAGGCAAGGTCACTCCTGTCCCCTGCCAGAGGACGGAAGCCTGGAGGGGCGAGCACCACCGTGTCCATGAGTGAATGGACAGTGTGCCCTGGATGTCAGAGACACGGTCCCTAAGATAGCAGAGGGCCACCCGGCCAGGTCCCCGGCCACACTGCTGTCGATGTCCGTGATGCTGCAGAGCCTGGTGCCTCAGAGGTCAGATGCCACCTCCCCCCTGTCCGGGGCACTGCCAGGCTCAGGTGCCTACTGATGCCCTCTGCCCGGGGTGGCTGTGCCCTGTCCTCACTTCTCAGGTGCGGAGGAGGGACCCTGTGCTTACGGTGCTGTCGCGTCCAGGCTGGGCCCAGAGAGGCTATGGGGACTCGGGGGTGGCCGAGGGAAGAGGCAGGGCCACGGAACCCCAAGGCCCGGGGAGATGTCACCAACAGCTGTTTGCGGACAACGGTGTGGCAGAAACACAGATACTCTGCAGCCAGAGGACCTGGGTTCCTGAGCTGGAATCCAACCTCTGACACCACGAAGCTATGGGACGTGATGACCCCAGCCTCAGTTTCCCCGCCATGAAAAGGCAGGGCTATGGAGCTCGTGTCCCCAGGTGGCATGGTGCACACAGCCCAGGTCTCGGCTCCGAGCTCGCCATGTCCCACACGTGGGGAGGAGAGCGAGCAGGCATGGGGCCTGGGCCGTGCTGGAGGCCGTGGCCTGCCACTCCGCATCACCTCGGTGGGCACAGGAGGACACAGGCGCAGGGAGAATGAGCACCCACACAGGGCTGGCTGAGTGGCGTGAGTGCAGAGCTGCCTGATGCCCACACCCACCAGCGAGCCCCAGGACGGCACGGGAGTCCCCCCAGAGAGGGGATGTTGACAGCCACATGTACCAGCCAGGAAGGAACAAGTGCACACCACAGGCCAGACACGCACAGATCTTTCACACCTCATCACAGCCTGAAGAGGGAGCAGCCCTGTGACTGCATTTGAAACTTGAGACACAGAGAGGGTGAGTGATTTGCTGATGGTCACACAGCCCCTGGGTGGGAATCTGGATTTGAATCCAAGCAGTGGGGCTCAGAGAAGCTGCCGTGCTGCCCATTCACCTCTCCCTGCCTCAGTGAGTGGGACAGGGGCTGCCTGAGTAGGGCTGTGGCCTCCTCTGGTCCTGAAGACCCTTGTCGCCTCTCCATTCCTCCCCTCCCCACCTGTAAGAGGGGCCTGAGGCTGCCGGAAGGAGGGCTTTCCTTTCCCAGCTGGGCTTCCCCTGGCCTTCTGGGGTGCTCCTGGGTCAGGACCACCAGGCGAGGACGTCCTTGTGAGTCCCGAACGCTGCCCAGGGTCATCAGGGTGCAGAAGGAGCCCTCCTGACCTGCCCCTGGCAAGTCGAGAGTGTCTCCCGCCCTGTCCTCCTCCTGCCCTGCCCTCTGTGGACTTTTCTCTGCCCAGTAAACAGAAGAATGCCCCACTGCCCGGACATCCTCCCCAAACCTCCTGCCACGTCCACCATGCTCCTGGCCTTAGGGCAGCCTGGCGGCTCCGGGCAGCCCAGACTCCAGGAGGCTGTGAGGACAGTGAACGGGGCTGATGGAGGCGGCCCAGAGCGTGCAGGCGAGCAGCAGAGCACGGCTGTTGGCGCCTCGGCCCCATTACGGCCAAATGCATCTTTGTTTCCCTTCCCAGTGACATCTGGCTCACCGTGAGGTCCCACGAATTACAAAAAGCAGAAGTCTTAACTTCTGTTTTATTGCTGCAGGAAACTGCTGCAAACGGCGCAGGCGGGAAGCACACTCTGGACCGTCTGAGGCTCCAGCTCGGCCGCGCGCCCCACGCCCGGTGGAGCCGTGAACTCAGAAGTGGGAACCAGGAACCAATTATTTATCGCTTTCATCACTGCGAGTTTCCATCCTGAACGCCAGGTCTCTGCCTAGGTCTTTCCACTGATGCTCGAGGGCGGTTTCCACTCCAGGAATTCGTCTCCAGAGCTTGCCTGCATTTGCATTCTTGGCTAAAGGCGGCCCTCAGAGGTGCTTGGGGGCCGGATCATCTCCTGCAGCCTCGGCCTCGGCACGGCCCCGTCCAGGCCCCGTATAAAGGCAGGCCCCAGCCTCGGGGAGCCAGGGGGTGGAGTCAGCCCTGCCTGTTTTGCCCCGAGGTGTGGGGACACGACCCCAGGAAAGGACGTGGAGGTGTGGTTCACCGGCTCAGACAGCCCTGGCACGGACTTCTTGGAATACACAGTGTGGTGCCCGCCTAGCCTGGCAGGGACCTTGGAGACCTGGTCTCCCAGGAGCTGTGACCGGGCTGAGACAAGGAGCTTCAGTGAACCCTCTGAACTGCCCCCAGTGAGCCCTGGCCCTCAAAGGCCGTGCCCCAGGTGGACACCTGCTAATCACGAGCTTGCAGTCTCCTCCCGCCCCTCCCTCGGCCGCAGTGGCCCCGGTTGTGGACGCACGTGGAATCTGCGGGGGCTCCAAGTAAGCACGTGCCCAGGGCCCCACGATGGCCCTCGGGAATCAGACCTCGGCGGGAAGCTGCAGGGGCCTGTCCACCCGCTGTGTTACAGGAGGAGCACAGTGTGAAGTAGCGGACCCTCTCTGGGCTTCAGCTTGCCCATCCGGAAACTGGGACAGTCAGGTACCCGCCTCAGGGCTGCTGTGAGGCGAAGGAGGGGAAGCCTGGCACAGCCCGCATTATGATCACTCCACTCCTGCCCGCCCGACATAGGGGTCCGGTCACTCTCTGCCCCGTGAATGAGCAGTCGATGACAAACACTTTCTGGGGCCAGTTTTGTCCAGTGAGTGCAATCACGGCAAGGCCACACTCACGCATTTACATGTTACAGAGTTCAGGACCCCACTGCCCGCCCCAGGCCTGTGGCCAGCCTAGGAGGTGACACCAGCTGCCCAACAGCGATGCCACATGTGGACACCCCATTATAATAGCCAGACAATGTCCAGTGGCTTCCCTTGGGGCCTTGAATGACCAGAACCTCCCTCCCAGGGGGATGAGAGGAGAGATGGGGCTGGCCAGAGCTGAAAGAGATCTGGGAAGAACTGGGATGGGGTCTCTGTGACCCACACAGGGCAGAAGTATTCCTGCCCCATCCCTGACCCCAGGTGGCCCCTGACCCCAGGTGGCATCTCTGATATCAGTTATGGTCGTGCCCACGTGCCTGAGGCCATGTCAGGTGAGGGTGCAAACATCTGGGCATTAACCCCTTTCCTGCACTGAGCAGTCAGCACCAGCCCCTGCAGGCGTGGGAGGAACGCTGACAGGCTGGCCAAGGACGAGGGCCACGGGCCAGTGCACTCACGGGGGCCGGAGCCCAAGGCCAGGCGGCTGCAGTCTGTTGGAGACGCCCAGACGCCGTGTGGGGAAGGAGAGGGGCCGGCAGTCAGACCCTGGCTCCGTCAGGAGCCTAACAGGCATCTGTGAAAAAGGGAAATTTCCAGCACCCTCGCAGGCCGTCCCGCAGACTCGGAGGGCGAGTGTGAGGGCTGACGCTCGGGCTGCCGTGGGCAGGAGAGGGACACACCGGCTGGCGAGAGCAGGGCAGCGAGCGGCGTGAACACCGGAGGGAGTGGGCAGGACAGAGTTGCCCCATGGAAACGCCAGCTCCCTTCCTGGGAGCGCCACTCATTGAGCACCCACTGTGTGCCAGCTCTTCCCTATGCCCACATGCTGAAGGCACACAGGCGTGCATACTGACGGTGAGGGAACCCAGCTCAGCGGGATCCAACCCCTACCCTGCACACCCAGGCGCTGCAGGAGGCTGAGCATCAATCAGACAACCCAGAACTCAACCTGCAGCAGGGCAGGGAGGCTGACCCAGAGCCCACGAGGACACGGAGCCCACGAGGGCCCAGAGCCCATGAGGATGGGTCCAGAAGGTGGTGGGGAAACGCCCTGCCCAGACCCCACCTTCCCCTGTCCCCTGGGCAGCGGCTCCAGGGGCCCTCCCTCTGCCATGGTTGCCCCGCTGGCTTGGATCTTATGGATTAGCGACCCAGCCCGATAGCGTCTCCAGATCCTTGCGTAGGAAGGAAATTAATTTCTTCCAGTCATGCAGCAATGAAAATATGTGGAGCCAAATCAGAGAGATTTCCTGGAGGTGGCAACCCAATTTCGCGGATAACCCGGTGACAGAAGAAGAGCTTGTGGACCTGAGGCAGCCCCAGGTCCTGGAGGGAGAAGTCAGGCTGAAACCCTCCGGCTCACCAGCCTTGGACGGGCTTGTGAGTGACCGGGCACCACGCACGTCACCGTCCCCTCCCCCATCACTTGTCGATGAAGGCACCTCAAGAGAGAGGGATTCTGCCAGAAAATTGGTCCTAATGCGATAGTCTCCTCCCGCCCTGCGTCTGTCTGGCTCTCGGGGAGCAGGGAATGCCACATCTGTTTCTACTGCTCAAGCTTTTCTTCTGTTTCCTTTTCAACGTACAAGGGTGGCCTGGCAGCACAGCCCCACACAGCGAGGCTGTTCAGGCTGGGCTTGTCGGCTACACAGAGCAGAACCCTCTGCCCCCCTGGGCCCAGCTGAGTTTTCTGTCCTCCCCAACCCCCCAGGACAGAAGGCGGGTGGGGTGGGGCAAATGCCAGCACGCCCAGTGCATGTCACAGCACCAGCTCTCTAAGAACAAGTCCAGGAACTGTGGACAGGACCTTCCTGCCCCCACCCCCCCAGGGAAAGGACGCCAGGGGCCACCTCACATCCGGGGCCCGGCCCAGGACTCCCCTTGGGGTCCCAACCTCCAGAAGTTTCTCAAACCTCACAGCAACTTGTAAGAGCAATGCTGGGACACAGAATAGCTGCCCTCCTTTGTCCCCAGCCAACCCCCGTCCTCCGAGAGCGGCGCCTAGGAACCTCCTGTTTCCGGGTCCAGTGGAGGAAATGCACGCCCAGTTCCACATAATGAAGCGGCATCCTGGCCACAGGGTCAAAGACGGGGCCTGACAGTCACCAGACCGCCCCCCACAGGGGCACGAGGTCTCTGTCTCAAAGGAAATACTTTTCTCCCCGCTCTCTGGAACAGGTCTGAAGTCAGTCCGCCTCAGCCCAAATGGTGGGGAATACAGTTTTCCGGGGAGGTACACAGGGGTCCACACTTACAGGGGTCTCCCCCTCCTCTGCAGCTACGGGGCCCAGCACACCCACAGTTCCCAGGGGCCAGGAAGGAGGGACAGCCTGGGGCTGTGTGTTCAGAGCCCAGCGGCTCAGAGTGTGGCTTGCCACCAGCCCCGCTGCCTTCTGCTCCACGTAAGCTCGTCTAGGGCTGAATTTGCAGCCATCTGTCCCTCCACGTTGGCTCGCACCTCCCTCCCGCCGTTCCCACAGCCTGGCTCCCGGCCTGCCCAACACACAGATGGACGGTTCCCAAAGGGTGTGAACATAATCGCTGCCACAGGGCTGCGCCCCAGGCACCGCGGGCTGTCAGGACACCGGGGAGGGTGGCCCAAGCCCCTCTCCCCACCCCTGGGAGTGGGCAGGGCCTGGAGGTCTCTGGGCAGACTTCACCCCAGGACCGTTTAACTGGGAACTGCCCTCCGCTCAGTGGGAGGACCAGGGACCCAAACAAGAGGGGAAGGGTAGAGGGGAGCACTGGCCCTCCTCCCCAGCCAGGCCACCAGCCCCTCCATCTCTCCCAGGGTGGTCATCTGAGCCCCCACAGCTCTCTCTCACCCGGTCCAGGGCCTTTGTCAGGAAGCCCAGGCACCCTAGGGTAGCCTGCAGGCCTCCAGAGCGCAGTCCCACCTTAAGTTTGACCACACCCCCGGGCAGGTCAAGCTCTCGGCTCATCTGGAGGGGGGGCATTCGGCCCAAGTGGGTGGACGCTGAGTAGGCAGGCCTTACCCCGCCGTGGGCTCCAACTTTGCAAAGTGGGGAGGGGGTGCCCGGGGCGGCCCGTGCCCTCGGCGCAACTGCAGGGGGACCCCCGGGACGCCAGCCGCGGGAGAAGTCGGGTGACAGCAGCGGCGGCGCGCGGGGCGCGCGGGACACTTACGGTCCGGAGGTCCCGCGGACGGGGGGCGATCACACTCTCGCGACCGGGCTTCTGAAGTGGCTTCTCCTTCGAACTCGGTCCCCGCCTCCGTAACTTGGGGGCGATCCGCGCGCTGTCCTCTCGCGCCGCGCCAGGCTCAGGCGCGCGGCGGGGCCGGGGCGCGCGGGGCGGCCGCCTGGGCCATGCCCGGGCTCGCTCCGGCCGCTCGCTCCGGCCGCCCGCGCGGGAACAAAGCGC
>NC_060279.1:79487309-79518063 GCF_021613505.1 Equus quagga
TCCATCCACCATCCATCCATCCACCATCCATCCACCATCCACCATCCACCCACCATCCATCCATCCATCCGTCCATCCACCCATCCACCATCTATCGATCCATCCACCATCCATCCATCCATCCATCCATCCATCATCCACCATCCATCCATCCACCCACCATCCATCCATCCATCCATCCATTTATATCAGAATTGGAATTCCAAAGTGAGACAGTCGGGTCATTTAATAACATAATGAATTAAAAACTGACAAACATCAGCTGGCTGGATTGGTTTCCAGGGAAGAACATCCTGCTAATTTGGTTTTGTGGCAACATTTCCACTAATCGAGTATGCTACATCTGCAGCTTCAAGGTTTTCATGAAAGGAGGTCCCAAGCATGTGTACAGTATAAAATATACAACATGCTGGACAACACGATCTTTGTGACTTTAGACAGTAATGTTTAGATGTTGAGAAGTGGCCCGTTGGCACCATTGCCAAGGGTCCTGCGTCAGCCATTGGTTTAGAAGGGTGTTCGCAGCCCAAGCCCCCCAGAGGACGCGAGTCCTGCCTCTGCCATGTTGTCGTGTTTCACGCCCAGTGGTCTGGGCGCCTGAGGGCAGTTTGTGAACAGATGTGCCCTCTGTTCTATTCGCTGACGCAGGCCTCACGTGAGTCTGCCCGGGGCTGGGGAGAGCTAAGGCCCGCCCTTCTCGTGACCCTGTGGCCAGGTGTGGGGTGTAGCTAACCGGCACCTTCACAAAGTTCTCTAGTGGCCACAGGGCCACTGTTATCTGCCAAGAGAGAAGCAGCCCAAGGGTCGGGCATGACTGAGCTGGGTGAACCATTTTGCAGGAAATATCGCCTTAAAGGGGCTGCTTTTCCAAAAACGTTTCCGGGAGCACACAAGCAAAAATAAATTAAAATCCCCTGAATGAATGGCTTTGAGAATGGGCCCTGGTGTCTGGGCGTGACAGGTACCGCTGTGCCATCTTGGCTGTGCCATCTTGGGGCCGGGAGCAAAGTAGGGACGCTGCCACACCCCCTCACCCTAGACTGCAGGGAAAGCCCTTCCTGGAGAGCTCGGCAGCTCGTAACCATTTATTATGTCACCACTGTCCCAGGACCCCTGTGGGGTCCCATCAGGCGCCCACCGCCCCCCCAACCGACCTCAGTGCGCCAAACAAGGAGGCAGAAGTTCTGTCCCATCCCACTCTCTGCAGCCGGGTCTGGGCCACCAGGAGGACATGTCGGGCCCCAGCGCGAGGCACGGCTCCGTCACACATTCCCGACCTCGTCAAGGGACAGATGGGGTGTTTGCTCCACGGCCCCGACTCCTGACCCTCCTCTGCCGTGAGCTGAGTCGTGGGAGGCAGCCAGGGGCTCAGCCATCAAATGGCAGACTCAGAAGGCCCCCCAGCCACCTCTTCCTTGCAGTGTCATGGGGGCCCAGACCGCCTCCTGGCCACTAGGAACCCCGTGTCTGGCTTCCTGCGGTGGAGTGGGGTTTCCTCACTGATGTGGAGGCCTCATGCTCTGAAGGCCACACTTCTCACTGGCCCCCCACGACGCCAGGGCCTCCCAGCACAGGCCTCCTGAGGCTTGTGGGTCCAGAGGGGCGCAGGTATACCGCAGGGGTCCTTGACCTCTCTCCCGCCGGCTTATTGCAGCTGGACTTCCCCTCAGGGCTTCCCCCGGCCTCCCCAGTGAGCCCACATCCAGAAAGGACTGGGCTTAGATTGGCTGAGGCCCCCACGTTCAGTGGTGGGTCCAGCAGAAATGCCCAGGCACCCAGCGCACCCCGCCCCCATCTCTCTGCCGGCACCAGCCTCCATGAGTGGGGAGCTCCTCCAGGAGTCAGGGGCGCTGCTGACCCACAGAGACACCCACACCATCGCTGGGCACCAGCTGCACGAAAGGCCTTTCTCACCAGGAGCAAGGAGGAGGTCTCCTCCTCCTTGCTCCCTCCTCTGGCCCTGTCTGGGCTCTTGGGGTCACAGAGACAGCAAGAAGGAGCCTCCTGCACTGATGCCTGTACGTGGACAGGTGGAGAGAAGATAGAATGTTGCGAAAGAGCACATGGCACGCACAACAATTTAAAACACAGGGCACTGTGTGTCCAGAAACAGCACACAGTGAAAATAGTCCTTGGGTGGTCTCTGTGCGGGGGCGTGTTATTGTCCCCATTTACGGAGGAATTGGGGACTGGGGGCGGGGAGCCGGGTCCTGACCCAGCAGGCTGGCTTTAGACATCTCCCGATCAAATGTCGCCGCCTCAGGGTGGGGCAGCCCCTGGGCGTGGGGGCACTGACTGTAATAATTCGTTTTAGGAAGAAGAAGGCAGGGAGGGAGCAGGCTCTGAAATAAGGGTGCACATGCTCACTCTGTGCCCTGTGATGGGGCTTTTCTCGTGTGTGCGAATTATTTCATCATTTAAGTTAAAGACCGGCCACAGACAGAAGGGGATGAGGCAAGCAGACAGCACGTGAGACCCCGGCCGCCGGCGACGGGTTAGACCTGCCCCTCCTGCCTCCCGGGTCCCGTGGACGCAGAGCAGCCCGTCCAGTAGGAGCTGGACGTGAGCCGCATGTGAAATGTCTCATGTCCTGGCAGCCAGAGCAGAGGAGTCAGAAGAGACAAGTGGTATTGGCTTCACTACCACGTTCCCTTAAAGCTGATCTGAAATGTTATGTTTTTCACATGCATTCAAGTTAAAAATTACTAAGGTATTTTGCATCCTGTTTTTGCACTTTGAAATCCCATGCTAGTGGCGCAGGTTGGACCAGCAGCCCCAGTAGGTGGCAGAGCTACGAGGCCACCACACTTGTCCGCCCCAGGGGCAGGGGTCACCCCGGTCCATTCACAGGTGGCACATGGGGCTTCTGAGGACTCATGGTGAGAGGCGAGAAGCGGAGCCGGTGGACCGCGGGTGTTTGCCTGACAGGGGACTGCGCACCCCGCCTGGGGACAGCACGGAGGGTGGGGCTGCATGGCGGCGGGTCCAGCTGTCTCTGGGTCACCGCGGGAGGAGGGAAGCACCTGGCAGTTTCAGTTTCTGACAGGAAGCCGCCTGCTTCTGTCTCCCCTCACGCCAGCTGCGCTCTCTGCCCTGCAGCTCCGGGTGACAGCCCGACCCGGAGAGCCCCCAGGTGGGGACGGCCCCTGGTGCTGCAGACGAGGAAGCCCCGGCTGAGGGGCCAGGCCAAGCTCAGCCCCTGGGCTGTCTCCTGGGCCTCGGAGGACGTGTCGGGGGGGTGATACCCTGGGGGCCGTGAACAGGGGAGCCACATGGGTTCTGACTTGCGTTTTTTGTCACCTGCCTATCACCTGCTTTAGGACGTGCGGTCCCAGCCCTTGGTCTAGAAAATGCTGTGGTGGCGGAGGGGCTCTGACATCTGTCTGTCTGTCCACCTGTCCAGGGCTGTGGGAACATCAAGGCAACACCCTCCACTGAGGGCTCCTGGGAAACAAGCAGAGAGAAGGCAGGAGTGAGGGCCCCCCGGGGTCTCCAGGGGAGGAAGCCTCGTGGTCTTGTGGCTGAGGTGCTGCCTGGAAGGAGCAGGTGTGCGGCCAGCAATGGGGCTCACGGTGATGGCAGTGTCCTGGGGGCATGGCCCTGGGCCCCCTTGGGCAAACTGCAACCTCTCTGAGCTCAGACTCTGAGCTGCAGGGTCCGGGTGTTGGGGTCTGCACAGAGCGGGGCTGGGGAGCTTCAGGTCTTTCCTTTGAGTAACAGAGGCAGCCATGAGCAAGCCCCGGTGCCCCGCCCCGCGTGTGGTGGAGGGGACCTGCTCTGAGGAAGCCTGAGCCCCACACAGACACTGACACGGCTGGGCTGGGGTCCGAAGGGCCTGCAGCGGAGTGAGGGCAGAGCTGGGTGGGGCAGTGTGCAGAGTCCCTCCTGCCCCCCTTCTCCTGCCTCCTGCTCCACTCCCCCTCCTGGGGTCTGTGAAGTCGGGGCTTTCCACACACTCAAAATGCACCACTTGGGAGGGAAGGAGGAAGCACCGGGAGCCACAGGGCGGGCCGGTCCCGCTTCCTTCTCCACCGCTCCCTTTCAGGCGCCCGGCCTTTGCCGGGGGAAGGGGTGACAGGCTGGCTGGACCCCGGGCCTCTCCAGGGCTGCCTGTCATGCCCACGGCACAGGCGAGGAGGGGCCTGTGGGGTGCTGGGCGAGTGATGGAGCTGTTTCCAGCCCAGCCCCTCGGGCTCAGCTGCCCTCGCCGCCGGGTCCAACCCGCTGCCCAGAGCAAAAGCCGAAAAGCCAGGCCCTCGGAGTGGCCTCCGCCACCCTCTCCGTCCCTCTCGCCCCAAGGTGGGCGTCTCTCCTCTGCAGTGTTCCTGAAGCTCTGTGGGCCCAGCGAGGGGGCACAGCCAGAGGGCAAGCCAGACCCTGGGAGTCCCTCTCCTGCCTGGACCGAGGGTACCGTGGACACTGGCTATGTCATGAGGGCGAGCGCTGGCACCCCGGCTTTGGGGGGCGGTTATGGTGAGCCCCATTCTTTGCCGTCTGACCTGCCTGCTCACCTGCACCCTCTCCACATGTTCCCTCGAGGCCGTGAGCGCCACACGGGTGGGTGGCCCAAGGCTGCTCCCTCTCAGGGAGGGGCCCCCGTCTGCACCTGCCCCTGCGAGAGCGAGAGCCGCACCCAGAGGCCCACACCCTCTGGAACCCTCAGCTGCACAGACCGGGTGCCCAGAACCCACATATGCTTCCATGGCCAGTGGTGTTCAACTGGGGCAGGGTCGACCCCCTTTACAAAAGGTTTAAAAGCCACTGCCGGCAGAGGGGGCTTCGCCCCGAGCACCCTGGGCTGGGCAGGCAGCTCTGCCAGCATCAGCAAGGGATGCACTTGACCCAGGTGTCAGCTGCATGGCGTCCGGCAGCGCCTGCCGTGGGTGCGGAGCAGGCAGACCCCACCACGGGCTTGAGGGTCCTGCCCAGGCTGTGCACTGCTCAGTGCAGTGTCCACATGCGGAGCAGTGGGTGCAGAAGGTCCCACCTGGGCTGCATTTCTCCCAGGGAGGGCACTCAGCAGACAGGGAGGCCCCAGGCCTGCTGTGACTTGCTGTGTGACCCTGGCAGGTTTCTTGGTCTCTCTGATTTCCATCCTCATGGGGGAGCTATCTGTCCCTTCACCAGCCAGCGTGCCCTGCACAGTCCTGTCCCGCCCCTTCCCTGGGTCCCCCTGGAATGCTGGTTAGGGCACAGGAGCCAGCAGCTGTGGGCCAGGAAGCCCTCCCCAGGTCTCCCTCTGACCTGGACTTCCAGCCTGCCTGCTCTGGGGACTCAGTGCCTGCTCTTCACACGCCCCCCTGTCTAGGGTGTTCTGTGACAGCAGCCTGAATGGACGTGCTGTGTGGCCTTGGGGGTCTCTTCCCCTCTCTGGGTCCCGTGTCCCTCTGTGGAGGACACGATGAGAGAAGATGGGAAGGCAGGTGGCCTGTGTGCCTGCTGCCTGGCACCGTCCACGCCGAGACGCCTCGGGCTTCAGGGCAAGGGATCCCGGCTCCTGCAGGATGTCCTTGGTTAGGAGGGGCTGGCAGGGGCCGCTGTATCCCTGTCCTCACTGCCCAGGAGGAAGCTGAGGCCCGTGTGGACACACTCTCGGGAGGTTTGACTGCAGCCACCCAGGCGCCCTCGGCCTCAGCTCCAGGCCCCAGGCTGACCCCTAAATCCAGGAGGGCTTGACCTTGCTAAGACAAGCTGAGGGGGGTTGGTGGGAGCCAGGAGCATCCCCCTTGGCTGAGGCCATACCTCTTCTGGAGAGGCCCTTAGCTGACCTCTGACCCAGAACACCTGCTGGCCACCTTGGGGAGGAGTTTGGGAAGGGCCCTGCCCAGGGTCACTTGGTGACTGACCCCAGAGCCCATGTTGGGCTGAGGTGCCCCAGGACCTGTGTAGATCCCACCATCTCCAGGATGCTTGGCTGCCCGACCCCCCCAAAAGCCCATCATGGGGCTCCCCACTGGGAGCGCAGGTCCCTCCAGGTCAGTCTCCGAGCCCTTACTCTTGGGTCCTGGAGTCTGGCACAGGGCCAACTGGCATAGTCCAGACCCTAGGCCCAAGGGCCAACACCCAGGTGCAACTCTGGGCCCTGGCCCAGCTTGCTGTGTGACCCCAGGCTCGTCAACCCCTGTCTTGGGGCCTCGGCTCCTGTCTGGCAGTGGCTGTGATGACGCTCTAGAATCTGGAGACCAATGCAGACGCTCCCATAGCCCCTGCGGTGGCCTCAGCAGAGATCCACTGCAGGAGGTCGTCTGGTCTGGACGTGGGTGCATTCGCTGACATCACCTGCTGAGTGCCACTGCGAGCAGGTGCTGTTCTGGGCGTGGAGAGCACCACAGTGAGCAGACGGCAGATCCGGCACCCCTGCACCATCGGGGAGACAGATGATAAATGAATACGAAAATTCGGGAAACACCCAGTTTGTCAGATGGAATAATAAATGGAAGGAGAGAAATGCAGTGGGAAAGGAAGATTGGCTGTCGGGGGAGGAAGGGCAACCCAAAGAGGGAGTGGGGGCGGGGGGCATGGCTGAGAAGGTGACCTGAGCAGACTTGAAGGTGGTGAGGAGGGAGCTGTGCAGGTACCTGGGAAGGAGTTCAGAAGAGGGAACAGCATATGCAAAGGCCCTGGGGTGTTTGTGGAGCAGCCAGTGGCCAGGGGGCTGGAGAGGAAAGAGAGGGAGGGCAGGAGGCAGGCAGAGAGGGGAGAAGCCCCTGGGGGTATGTGCAGGCAGGACACTATCTGACCTCACTTTCTGTCGGCTCACTCTTGCAGATGACATAGTGACAAAGCACCACGAGAAGCATCTGTCCCCCGGGAAGCCTCCTGGCTGGGGTCCCCACTGACGCCCACCTCCGTCCTAGGCAGCTGTCTGAGGGTCACCACATGTCTCCAGGCAGCCGCTTGCCCCAGGGTCTCTGCCTGCCACCCTGGCTATGCAGGTGGAATGCGCATGCCCACGGCTGTCTGACCTCTGGCTCCACTACAATCGACAATCGACAATCGCTGGCCTGGAGTTCTGTCAGAGGGGAGAGGGTGTGGGGAGCGCTCTGAGAGGCCCCGCTTCTCTCCTCCCACGGCTGCCCTAGCCCTGTCCCCTCCGTTGGTGAGGGGCAGCTGAGGCCCGGTCCGGAGCGGACATCTCTGGGAAGGAGCCCTGGACGGAGAGTCTTGGCCCAGTCGTAGCCCCTCGGGCCTCTCCCAGGGCTGCTCTTCCCAGCTGTGCCTGCCTGGTCAAGTGCAGTCACGGAAGCGAAAGTCTGAGAAAACCCCTTGTGCGCAACCGGGCCAGCTGAGGCAGGCTAACGCGGGCGCCTTTCTTCTCAGTCAAGACGCCTCGAGAAGTGAAAGTCATCTTTGCCTCCTCCAGCTGCCCCCGCAGGACCACTTCCTCCAGGAAGCTGGACTGGATTGCACCCTGTCCCCTGGGCGTCTCCCTGCCCTGCGGCTCTGTCTTCCCAGGGTCGGGTTTGCTGTCTGATGGATGAGGAGGACATGGGTGACCAGTGTCCTCTTGCTGCCAGCCTCAGGAGGCTTGCCCCACAGGCCTGAGGGCTGGGGATGGCATGGGGAAGGAACGGGAGAGGTCCAGCAGAAGCTGCCGGTCTCAGGGGAAGAACTCTGCACGTTTACTGGGGGAGGAAGGGAGCCCCACTTGTCCCAGGGTCTGGGGTGGAGTGGAGTCCTCCCTCCACAGGCCCCTCTAGGTCCTGACACGAGGACGCAGGGGACAGAGGCTGTGCGCGCCGACTCGGGCTGCGCCCTGCTCCTCTGCCCTGTGCCCTGGAGGCTGGCCCCAGGGACCCTGCCAGGCGGCCTCAGGCAGTGTAGGGGAGAGGGAGGTGGCTGTTTGCCCCGCCACGCACTCGCCTGAGGGCTTTCCAACTCCCTGAGGCCACAGCCCCCACTCCACGGCCTGTCCTGGAGCCTCTCTCAGCTCCTTCCCTTCCGCCCCTCTCCACCCTCAGGCCAAGGGGGCTCAGCCCCCAGACTTCCTTGCCCTCCCTGCTGCTCTGTCTGACCTTTATGAATAGTTCCATACTGTCCCCCCCCCCACCACCCTGCCCGCTGTTGTGCTGCTGGTTTCCTTCCAGGACCGACTGGTCTGGCAGGGGGTCTGGGGCCCTAAATGACCCCCACGCCCACCTGCTGCTGCATCCCTCCTGCAGGGTCAGCAGAGCTGGGTTCAGTTGCACCTCTGCTCTTGTCTGCTGTGTGCCCCTCTGAACATCAGTATCTTCTTCTGTGATGACAGTCACAGCAGCACGTGGGGCTTGTCAGGCCCTGAGCCTCAATCCTGACACAGGATCCCCAGCACTGCGTGGTCAACAAGAGGGGGAACGGGAGGTGGAAGGCAGGTCTGTCAACGCGGGTGTGTGTCAGGCCTGAGCGAGTGGAGATGCCCCTGCAGGGCGTGCACAGAGCAGGGATGGGGGCCATACCTCACAGGGCGACGATACAGATGAATCACATAATGCGGTGCTGATGGTACTTTGCACACAAACGCGGGTAGCGGGTGGAGGGTCACAGGCCAGACGGTTACTGGGGGCTCTGTCCTCACGTGCACGACGGGGACATCCTCTCACGCGCACGCCCACCCCAGACCCCGGCCTCTCTGTGTGCATCCTCCAGCATCCACACTGAGCATCTCCCGACAGGCCCTGACAGCCCGGCCAGGGGCTGTGGCTGCATGAAAAGTGGGGCATTGGGGTCGGGCCAAGCCCACGCGGGCTCCCGAGAGCCACTCCCCTGAGGTGCCCGGCCCCCCTGCAGCTGGAGGCCGCGTGCCCCAGCCCCGGCCGTGGGCGGTGAGAGAAGGGGGCTGTGTGGGCTCTGGGCCCCTTCCCCCGTGGCCTGCTGCCCGGGATGCGGGCGGGGTGGTTGGAGCTCTGATCACTTGGATTGAGGTGGCCCTAAATCCAATGAGAGCTGTCCTCATAAGAAGAGGAGAGACGCAGAGACACAGAGAAGAGGGCGGCGTGAAGGCGGGGGCAGAGATGCGGTGATGTGGGACTGCATCTCTGCCAGGGACACCTGGGGTTGCCGAGCCTGGACAAGGCAGGAAGGACTCTGCCCTGGAGCTCCAGAGGGCGCGCGGCCCTGCCACGCCGGGGTTTTGGACTCTGAGCACCCGAGCTGGGGGAACGGATTTCTGCTGCCTTAAGTCAGCTGTTTGTGGCCATTTGTCACGGGGAGGGGGGGCGCTCCAGGGCGCTCCAGGGGAAGAGCCTGCGGTGGGGGGCAGCTGGAGGCAGGAGGGCGAGGAGGGGGGGAGGGTGCGTGGGAGGAGGAGCCCAGGCATTGGGGACAGTGGTGGCCTCTGAACCCCACGCCCCTGGACCAGGTGGCCCAAGGCTGGGCTCTGGCCAGCTCCAGGCTTCCTCACAGATGGCGCCCTCCACATCCCAACGCCCCTGACATCCTGCCTGTCTTTGCTTGAACTCCTCCGGCGCGGGGACACTCACTACCTCCCTGGTCGTGCTTAAGCTGAACTCTGCCACCTGGACCCCATGCCATCCCTCTCAGGTGACACCGAACAGACCTGACTGGGTCTCTCCCCCAGGGTGGTCACAGTACATTGTTCCCCAGCGTCCTGTGCTTCAGGCTAAATCCGTGAGCAGATTCAGTGCCTCCATCCCGGCACCCTCTGCTGTGCACCCTGGTTCCCACCTCTCATTCCTGGAGGCCCGGTACCCGTGACCTCCAGTCTCCTCATCTGGAAAGCAGGCTTGTTGGGACAAGTCCCTTGGTACCTGCACAGCTCCTAGTGCATGCCGTAGGCCTAATAAATCTGAGCTCCTAGTGCGTGCCATAGGCGCCTAATAAATCTGAGCTCCTAGTGCATGCCGTAGGCGCCTAATAAATCTGAGCTCCTAGTGCATGCCGTAGGCGCCTAATAAATCCGAGTACAGCAAACTCTCCTCTAAATGGGCCGTTCCTTCTGTGCTACGCAGTCGCAGTCTGGCTTCCCCGCTCCACGCTGTGGGTCCTGATTGGGCCCAGACCCTCTGCCACCGCGGGGCTGCTGCTGAGAGTCCAGGCCTGCACAAGGTGCCGAGGGGGACGCGCCAGGGAGGGGCCAGGCTGCTCAAGGCTGCCAGGCACTCTGCAGGGGGGCCAACCATCAGAGGGGCGAAGGCCTCGTCCTCCACACCCTGGGCCCGGAAGCCCCCGCCTGCCGGCCTCCCTCTGAGCAGCAGGGCGGCTGCAGCCGTGTTCACCCACGCTGGCTCCCTAATGAGAGGATCTTGGGCTTCAGCTTTGAAAGCTCTCACTTGCTGCTCGCTTTGTAATTTAGAGCCACTTAACACGTTTTGGGGTCTCAAAGGTATTCATGGACTCTGCGGAAGCTGCGGTGGAGCTGTGCTGCCCGCCGGCCTGTCCACACTTGGACCCCGGGCCCCGAGGGCTCCCTCCAGCACGGCCCCGCCTGCTGCTTGCCCTGCTGGTGACTTCTGGCCTTGTGGGCCCAAGCATTTGTCCCCCTGGGGGGGCCCTGGGGAGCAGGATGTCTCCTGGTGTGGCTTGGCTGTCACATGGGGCCAGGTGATTTCAAAAAGACAGGATGGGGGCTCCCAAAAGCCAGAGTGTCCCAAAACTGGTACCCCTGCATCCACGTAGGCCCCAGCCCAACACATGAGCCAACGCCCCCTGCTTTCCCTCCTCCCAGAGAAGCCCACCAGGCAAGCAGCGCCCTATTGGGATGTATGGTGACCATGGGGCCAATGAACCAGTGGTTGGGACCCTGTGTCAGAGGTCCACCTAGACCATCTGTTCCAGGAATCTGCAGCCTGACCAACACGCAGGTGACTTGCAAGCACAGTAGGGGGTCATTGCCACCTCCTGGCCTCAAACTCCTTCCACGGTGGACACCCCCATCCAAACAAAACAGTAGCCAGCAGCTCTCACACCCCCGCGCCTGCCCCTTCCCACCCTCCCCAGCCTTTGGGAAGCCGCTCCTATACTCCATCAGGGAGCAGGAGGACAGGACGGGTTTGCCACATGAGGAAATGGAGGCCCAGGTCAGGGAGGGCTGGTGCAAGGGCACAGTGGCGGGTGGCAGAACCTGGCAGCTGGTTCCAGGACAGTGGGGTCAGGCGGGGCCATCCCAGGAAAGGAGGGGGCAGCTGAGTTGTGCCACCTGGAGCCAGACGGGTCCTGGAGCAGGGACGGGATCCGGGTGACCACATTCTAGTGCTGGCGACCGGCCCCTCCCCTGAATCACGCGCACTTGGGAGAAGCCAAACACGCTCGTCACCGCGTGTGAAATCGGGCGCCTGTATGCCGGGCGCTCCAGGTTTGAAAGTGTCTGATGACAACAGAACCCCGTGTCGGGGGCTGGTCCTCAGGCCAGGACAGCAGTGGGTGGGCACTGCTCAGGGGCAGTGGTCCCTCTGCAGAGGGGCAGGGCTGGCCTGGGCTGGGGTGCTGGGTATGGGCTCAGGGGCCGTGTGGCCCCTGGAGGTGACTGCAGCAGTAGAGGAGACCATGAGCCCTGGGAGGTCCCCAAGCCTGCCTGGAGCGTGGCCACGTGGCCATGGGCTGGGGAGCTCGAGGCTCGGCCAGCCCCCATGTCCTGGGACAAGGCCCTGTAAGGCCCCAGGGGCTCTGCAGCTGGGGTCGGGGGATCAGGAGATCCACAGGGGCCCCCTCCCCGAGCCAGTGCCCACAGGGGGCGAGGGGCCCTGCCCTCCGCGTCCCCACTTCCGTCTGGCACTGGCCCTCGCACAGGAGCCCTGGCTGGGATGGCTCCTCGGCAGGCGGCTGGGGTTGAGTCCCAGAGCCTCAGTCACTCCCAGGGCCCTCGGCCAGGCCCTTTCCCCTCTGGCCTCAGTTTCCTCATCCGACCTCCAAGTCTTAGGTCCTCCCAGGAGGAGGGCTCTGTGCGCGGCCCCCACCTGTCTGCACACCACCTTCCTCACTGGCTCCTAGGACCCTGCCCATCGAGGAGGACAGAGCCCACCCCCTCCTGGACAGGACTGGGCAGCCCCCACCTCCAACATCTGCCTCTGGGTGGGGCCCGCACGCCTGGCCTGGCACCTGCCGGGTCCTCCCAGGCCACCTGCCCCAGCTGTGTGGGCCCGTGCCCTGTGGGGAGGCCTGTTGCCGTTCGAGGTGAGTCAACACGGCGGGCGCTCACTGTCAACAGAGCCGGGCGGCGGCAGCTTGGAGATGTCACACTCGGGCCACCTGCTCCGGCTGTCTTCCCGCCCCTGCCCCCCATCCCCTTACCTGGGCCGCCCTTCCTGGGACCCCGGGGCGCCGAGCAGCTGGTGGAGGCCAGGGGCCCGCTCTCCAGCTCAGGAGATGCCCGGGACATGGAGCTGGAGATGGATCCAGGAGATGGAAAATCCTACGCTGGGCGTGAGGCTGGCCGCCCTCCAGGGGCCAACGTGGGGCCGGAGCCCAAGCGTGGCTGTGAGTGCCCCGCCTGACCTCGTGGGGCCTGGAGGGAAGACGCGGGGCTGCGGCCAGCCTGGGCTCCTTGGAGCCGGAGGCCTCCGTCCCCCAGGCCGCTCTGGGCCTTCTAGCAGCCGCTGCCTGCGGCCTGGGGAAGGGGCGGGGGGCCGCAGGGGCTCATGTGACGGGGCGGGCTTGGGGAGGCCGCTGTAGGGGAGGTCTCCCCGCAGCCTGCAGGCGAGGCGACCAGCTGTGTCACCGAGATAGTGCGGCCGGGCCGGGAAGCAGGCGTGCAGCTGTGCCCGCTGCTTCCTCCACAGGAACCATCTGGGCCCGGCCCTGCCCTGCCTTCCTCGCGGCCATTCCGGTCTGACTGTCCAACAACTTCCTCCTCCCGCCTGGCTCTGACACCCCACCCACCCCAAGCCCTGACGGCCTGGCCTTGGGTGTGTTTCCTTGACCTTGGCTGGGGACAGTGTCCATCCTGGCATAGCCCTCCGTCCCACACGCCCCACCCGCCTGTGTCCCCCAGGGCTGGCCCTTCCTTCAGCCTGAGGTGGCCTGGGGTCTCCTCCCTCTCCTGCCCTCGGCCAGACTTCCCCCAGAGCCCCCTTCCCAGGGTCAACCGTCAGGGGGCCTCAGCTATGCCCTTGGGCCAGATCTCGGGGTGAGTCCTGGCCGGTCCTGGTCCGGTGGTCTGGCCAGACCTGAACCCTCAGGCCCCCCCGGCTGCTGCTTGGGGTCCCTGGCTCTGGCCCCCCTGGAAGCATCACCCGCTGGCTACTCTGTGCTTGGCTCCTTCAGGGCTCTGGGGGTCACGGCCTCCTGGATGGGGCTCCTGGAGACCTGTTCCCTGCGCCCTGACAGAGGCTTTGTGAGGACAGTGGCCGATTTGAGCCCACGGATAGAATTTGGCTCCTCGGGGTTGGGGCTGCTCCCCTGCCTGAGGGATTCCAGAAACCGTGTCAGAGGCCTCTGTGACCACTCAGGCTCTAGGGGGTATCCTAGGGTCCCCTCCCCATGGGGCACCTGGCAGAGGAGGCGAGACACATCCCAGGCCTGGATGAAGCACTTACTAAAGGCACAACAACTGTGGGCAGATGGCAGGCGAGGCGTGGCCCCATGAAGGAGCCTGCGTGCCCTGTGCCCCCCATGACCCGGCGGTCAGCTCCCTGGGACACAACCACAGCTGCTGGCACGGTATCTCACGCAGGCCAGCGGTGTGCGACTGGCAGACCCGGGGTGGGCACACAGGCTTCTCTGCTACTTTGATTGAATCGAGCGGAATTTTTAGGGAATGCCTCACTCGGTGAACAATCCAGGCAGTGCAGAAGGGCGGGCGGGAAATAGCAGGACCCCCAACTCCTACCCCGTGTCTCCTGGTGTCTTTCCCCAGAGGACACCCCATCACAACATCCTTCTAGAGTCACTGCAGGAACGAGCCTGTGTCACTCTGAAGTAGGCTGTGTTTGTTCCTGGAAGGGGCTGCCCCATGTGTGCCCCCCCGCCGCCATGGGGGGCTGCCCCGTGCTCTGGGGTTCAGGTGGAGAGGAGGGTCTGTGAGGCAGGGGCTGGCCCCTGGGCATCACCCTTGTCCTCATGGCCCCTCCTTGCCTCCTGTGCTCTGACTGAGGGTGGGATGCAAGGTCCTGGGGTCAACCTGGCCACCCCGCACTGGCCCGTTTCCTCCTCGGTGTGACGCAGTAATCGCGGTGGCCCCAGGTCCCAGACTGTGTCTGGGAGGGGTGGCTGCACTAACGCTGAGCGAGTGTGGCCTGCCACGTGGTCAGCACGCAGCCATGCAGCTGTGACTCCGACTGCCAGTATTAGTATTCTCGTCAAAGCTCTTGTTGTTGTTTTCCAAGGGCACCTCAGAGCCGGGAAGTGGGAGGGTCTTGGGGAGGCCCAGGTCCCCTGTGAAGGCGGCAGGACGCAGCCTAGGGGGACAGCCCCCACCCCCACGCCAGGCAGATGTCCGGGCCACTTGCACCTGTGGAGCAGCCCCCACAGACAGGAAACTTCCACTTTCGTGAGGGGGCCTCGTGTCCTGCCTGGTTCTCTAACCAGCGGGGCCGACAGGGGTTGGGTTGGAAAGAGAAGATAGCTGCCCATGAGTGGGGGGTGGGGCCTGCTCGGCCCCTTGCTGGCCAATTTGGGGGCACTGGCCCGAGGCCTGCTTCCCCAGGGCAGGGCAGTTGGTGCCTGTGGGGAAGCGGACGTTGGCTGTGGCTTTCGGAGCTGGGCGGCCCGGGAGATAAGGAGCTGAGGAGGAAGTGGCTGCAGGAGGAGGGGTGCAGGAGGGTGGGGCGCTGAGCCTGCCCAGCCTGGTCCCAGGGCTGCTCCCTCCAGAGACCACTGCCTGTCTGCATGGGGGTGGGTAGAGGGAGCCAGGGACCTGCCCTCCTTGCCCCCTCCTTCCCCCCAAACATTATAAGGGCCCATGCTGGGGTTAGCCAGGTCCCAGGGCAGCCCTGTTCCTGCTCTCTGGGAACCTATGGGAGACAGACGTTCCATCAATGAGCCCCCAGCAGATGTGGCCTGTGTGACGGTCGGGAAGGTGCTTTGGAAGCTGTGTCTGAGAGATCAATTAGGAGCTGCCTCTGGGGAGGGCGAAGTGGGGATTCCAGGTACAGGGGCCTGGAGGCAGTCTTGCCTACAGGTTTTCAGGAGCCTGCAGCATGGCCAGAGAGCTGGACCTACGCCAGTGGCAGACAGAGGGGGAGATGACAAAGGGCGGAGGTGGGTGGGGGAGCCTGCCAGTCTGCGTGTCTTATTTCTTCCTCCTTTCCTGGCACATAGGAGGCCCATGACTGCTGGGTGAATGAATGGATGGATGGTTGGATGGATGGGTGCATGGGTGGGTGGATAGATGGGTGGGGGATGGATGGATGGTGGATGGATGGATGGGTGAGTGAGTAGATGGATGGATGGATGAGTGGATGGATAGGTGGATGGATGGGTGGATGGATGGATGGATGGGTGGGTGGATAGGTGGATGGGTAGATGGGTGGGTGGATGGGTGGATGGATAGGTGGGTGGGTGGATGGATGGATGACTGGTGGATGGATGGATTAGTGGATGGGTGGATGGGTGGATAGATGGATGGACGGATGGGTGGATGGGTAGATGGGTGGATGGATGGGTGGGTGGATGGGTGAATGGTGGATGGATGGTTGGGTGGGTAGATGAGTGGTGGGTGGATGGATGGATGGGTGGATGGGTGGATGGATGTGTGGGTAGATGAGTGGACAGATGGTTGGATGGGTGGATGGTGGGTGGATGGATGGGTGGGTAGATGGGTGGTAGATGGATGGATGGGTGGGTGGGTAGGTGGATAGATGAATGATGGATGATCGGATGGTTTGCATGAATGGGTGGATGGGTAGATGGGAAGGTGGGTGGGTAGGTGGGTGGGTGTATCAGTGGAAACATGATTCTATGCAAGTCTCATTTCAGCTCTACTTTACAGAAGAAGGACCATGGCCGACAGGGGTGATGTCCCCAGTCACAAAGCCCCCAGAAGAGGGATACAAGTCACAAGGCAGCCCCGGAGGAGGCGGGTCAGGGAGATGTGGGCAGCTCCATGTGAGCCAAGCCAGGCCAGCACCCTCTAACTCAGCGCTTGGCAGGTGGCCGACCTCTGCTTCCGAGTCCCAAAGGAGGTGTGGCCAGATGGCGGTGGGTGACAGGGATGGGGCAGGAAAAGACCTGCCCCCATGGGCTCGTTCAGGGCAGAACAAGTGAGGCTAGTCCAGGGCTCAGTGCAGGGCACTGCTGAACATACCCAGAGCCACAGGGAAGGTGCCCTGTGCGTGGCCGGTGGACACGTGGAAATCCTGCACACGTGATGTTGGGCTCCAGGGTCCCCGGTGGCCATTAGTTACAGCGCGCTTCCTGGCGGGAGGAGAGTAGCTCTGCCTTTTGGGGTCCAGAGGCTGACCCCATCCTGGAAACAACCCAGGAGAACCGGAACCAGCATCAGCCGGTCTCAACCTGTCTGGCACTGAGGGCCCCTTTGGTGTCTGGTGAAACCTGTGGGCCTCTTCCCAAAATAATAGGGGTTTTTTTGGTGAGGAAGATCAGCCCTGAGCTAACGTCTGTACCAGTCTTCCTCTACTTCGTATGTGGGTTGCTGCCACTGTGTGGCTTGGCAAGCAGTGTGCAGGTCCGTGCCTGGGATCCGAACCCATGAACTGGGCCACTGAAGTGGACCCTGTGAACTTAATCACTATGCCACCTGGCTGGCCCCTTGAAACAATGTTTTTGAGAGCACAAATACGCTCATATAATTACAATGGAAACATACTTGCCAAATTGTTAGAAAATTCCTGGTGTGGTGATATGTGCTCTTTATTCAACTACGATTTTGAAGTAGCGCCGAGAGTGAGCCCCACTCTGAGACGCCGCGTCCGCAACACGTGATGCGAATGTTGGGTTGAACCCCGTGAAATTCCGATCTTCGGCTGCTGACCTACAAAAGCGGCGGGTGCAGACAGCTCTGCTGGTGCCGACGTCATGGGCACTGGCATGGCTGACACTCCCACGTTCACGGTTAAAGGAAGTGCTGAATTTTGGTGAGAGGCCAGTGAACTGCAGATGTAATTTTTTTCCTATCCAAGTTCATGAACCCCCTAAATTCTAAGTAAAGAACCATGGTTCTAGCTCATCCTGAAGACCCCTCCCATCCACCACCTGGGCCAAGGCCCTCTGGCCTCGGTGCACCTGCCACAGTGAGGGTTCCGGAGTCAGAGACCCCCAGGGCCACGTGCCCACGTTAGCTGTCTTTGCTGGGTATTCTCAGGCAAGTGACTTAACATCTCTGGGCCTCAGTTTCCTCAATCAGAAAATAAGATGACCACAGGGCTCACCCACAGCGGGTGGTGAGGATTCAATGAGACAATCCACACACAGACCCTGCTGTCAAGGTCGGCTGTGGACCCTGTGAGACCCCCGAGCTGGGAGGGTCCACCCAGGGGAAGGCTCGAATGTCCCCCCGCCGTCTGGTCAGGCCCACCTCCAAGCTGGGCACGTTGTCACAAGAAAGCTCTTGCAAACCTGAGCTCCCGTCAGTTTCCCTGGTGATTCTGCCTGTCGAGCCCAGGCCTCCTGCCCAGGACCGCCTTTGGAGTGGGGAAGCCCCTCCTGTTGCCCTGGCAACACCCTCCACCTCCCTCCCCGTGTCTGCAGCAGCCTCCTGCCTCCTCCCAGCCCCCTGGGTCCGGCCCTCCAACCCCCACCCCACAGCAGAAAGATCTGCCAAACTGCTCTGTGCCTGTTCCTCCTCTTAATCTTCAGTGGCTGCCCATGGCTCTGAGATAAAGGCCACACTCAAAGGTGACCCAGGAGACTCCACGCTCTGCTCCTCTCCCCTCCGTGTGCAGCTCTCTCATTCAGAGCTGCTTGTCCCCTCGAGGTGCTTTCATGACCTCCAAGGGCCTTCCCCAACTCCTCCCACAGAACTTTTTCTCACCTGGCAAACTCCTACACATCCCTCAGAGGCATCAGGAAACGCCCTTCCTGTGTTCCCACAGCCCCTGGATGCTGCATCACAGCATTAGCACCTTGGGTTGTGGTTGCTGTGGGCCCATCTCCCTGGACCAGGGTGGGGGTCTCACTGTTTGGTGGTGGCTGTGTCCCTGGTGCGCAGCATTGGGCTCCATTCAAGTCTGACGGATGGTTGAGTGAGTGCACACCCATCTCTGGAGGCCTGTCCCCTGCCCCATCTGTAACGTCTCTGGTACGTGTCTCCCCTTCTCCTGCCCTCGGGACCCTGCACTCAGCTCTGTGGGAGATCGAGGGAATGGCTGGCCCTCCCCACACCCCCACCCCGGACCCCTGCTGTCTGGCTAGTTCATGGGAAGTGGGTCACTGGGCCCAGAACCCCGAACTGGCCGCCTCTGACGACCATGGTGTGCTAAGGGGGGTGCGCTCCGGGCCCAGAGGCTCAGGGCAGGCCTACGCGTCCCCGAGGTCGAGGAGCGCGCTCGGTGCCGGACCAGGACCACGTGGCTTCCCAAGGCTGGTGGGGGGATGCGCAGCAGGGAGAGCTTGCCCTGGTGGGACCCACCGTGTGACCGGGTCGGTGTGCCCCCTCTGAGCGTCGCTCATCCGTCTGTGAGTAGGACAGGGCTCTAGCAGAAAGAGAGGAGCTCGCAGCGCCGCCCGCTCGCTGGCTGGAGGAGCAGAGCCGGCGCACTGAGCACCCGCCGCCGGGCCTTGCGCCATCTTGCCGCGTCTGCTCAGCACCCGAGGAGCCTGGAGCTGCTGACGCCCGTCGCCCAGAGGCTCGGGGGCTAGCACCCTGCCCGAGTCACCTTCTGGCGGGCCCGGGGCTGGGGCCTAAGGCTGGATCCCGGTCCATCCCCGAGGGTAGCTGGGGGGAGCAGGGTGAATGGTCCCGCTGTGGCAAGGACCCCAACTTCAGGGCACCACCCCTGGGGACCCCACCCTTGGTCTCTTTGCTCCTCCCCAGCCTCCCAGCCCTTGGCATCAAGCCCGGGCAAAGCCGTTCCTCCAGCAGAAGAGGAAACTGAGGCTCGGAGAGGGAACCCGATGCAGGCAGATGGGGAGTCAGCCCTGTGTGACCCCAACTCTGCTGGGGACCAGCCAGCCGGCCCCGCCTGCCTGCAGAGTGGCCTCCTCTGGGGCTGGGGCGCGGCCCCCTGCTCCCTTGAGCGGCCAAGCTGCACGGGGGGAAAGCCCCCCAGGCCACTTTCCCTCCGAGGAGCCCCAGGTGGAGGGCGGTGGGGCGAGACGCCCGCCGGCTGGGCCCCTGGCTGGTCCTGGTTTCTCTCTGACTCTGGCTGAGGTTTCCCACGTGCCCACGGGGCCAAGCTGAGGAGCCTGGCGAGGCCCCCACAGCAGCAGTCGGCCCTAATTGCACTTCCTTACAGTCCACGGGCCGTAAGGTCGGCTGACCTGGGCACCATGTGTCTGACCCAGAAAGGACAGCAGGGAAAACCCGCCTTGGGCACGGATGTCTTGTTTTCCTTTTTGCCCTTTTTTCTCCTCTCCATCCTGCCGTGGGGCTGGCAGCAGCTTAAAAGGGGAGGAGACTGGCTGTGGCCCACCAATCAACCTTCTAGAATGTTCTAGAACATTCTACTCACACGACCTGGGAACTAGTAAAGCCAGCTGAAGAAGCAGCATCAACATGAGGAAAATATTGATAACCTGGTAAATGGCACATGATGAGCAGAATCAAGTGGGTCTGGTACACGTGGTGGCCCTGCTCTCCCAGCTTAGGGTTACATCCTGCTCCCCCTCATTGTAGCGACACCCTCGAGATGGGGGTGCAGCTCCACAGGGGACCCCGTGTGAAGGGTCCCCACCTGTGGGCTGTTTCAGGCGGCGGTGGTGTGGGGGTCAAGGAGGACCCAGCCAGGCCAGGCCAGAGGGAACAGGCTGTGCCAGCCATGGAAGGATCCGGGATCCTCCTGGAGCTGGAGCACTGAGCTCCGATCTTCCCTGGACCCCGAACGTCACAGGTGCTGCGGGTCCTGGGGGTCTGCATGATCGCCAGCCGGTCTGTGTTGACACCTCTGTCACCGTGATGTGGACACAGCCTTGAGTTGGACCAGAACAGACATCGGTCTGCATCCACCGTGGAATAATCTTAGTGTCTTTTATTTTCCGTGTTTTTTAAATTTAAGTTCATATTGACAGTTTCCCAAACACACGCGAGTTTAGACTATAACACGCACCCACACGGCAACCCTCGGCCTCGCCAAACGGCAAGGTTCCGGAGGTCAGAGACTCCGCAGCGGCTGGGGACTCTGCCATCCACTCAGAGCTGCGCCTCCTGAACCTGGTGTTTCACCATCCATGGACGCTCCTCACGCCATCTGGGTGTCGGGGACGGTGACCTGTGGTAGGTGATGACCCGGGAGTGCAGGTTTACCCATCTCTGCTATTTACTCACATTTTTCTTTAAAACCCAAACTGTTCTCGTTGACTCTCCACTGGCTGCTGCGGTCTTTCCCCCGGGCTCATTCCCTGGACCCTGGCTGTGTGCTGCTCGGGCTCCAGCTGCCGCACCTCTGTGCCTCTGCTCCAGCAGCTCCCGTTGCCCAGAAACACCGCCCCTGCCCTGCGCTTGTTCAGTCCAAGCTCTGGCCACGTCAGGACGAGCAGCAGAGGGCCCAGGGAGAGGCACCCGGCTCTCCAGGCCGTCCCCGTCAGGGGCATCAGCGGCCCCTGGGAACGAGCTAGAAATTCTCAGACCCAAGGACCTGCTGACTGAGACACCCGGGGGCCGCCCAGCCATCTGTTCCCATGCCCTCTGGGGGGGACGCCAATGAGGAGCAGGTCTGAGGGGCCCGTCTGCACCCCCCGCCCTCCTGCCCCCCGTCTAAGGGAACTGTGGTCCAAGACGGGGACACACTCAGACCACATGGGGACATCCTGGCAGAGAGGGACCTGCCCTTCCTGACCACACAGGCCCCCCCTGCAGGGGAACCCCTGACCCCCAATCCCACCTCTTAGCCGGGACCTTCCCTCCTGGAAGGACCCAGACCATGCAGGTTGGCCTTCGTCCTGCCCCGCCAGGCTCCTCCTGCTCAAGGGAGAGCGAGTGTGGGGGGCCAGCCCTGCACTTCTCACCCCGCCAGAGCCCAGCCCCATTTCACAGATGGGCAAACAGAGGCCCAGAGGGCAGGGACTTAGCCTGGGTCCGCCCCTGGGGCAGAGTGGAGTGACTCGCCCGAGCTGGGGAGTCCCCCCTTAGACAGCATTACTGTGTATAATGGACGCAGGACAAATGACGGGAGTCTGAGTGCGTTTGCTGAGCTCTGACGTCCGTGCACCTCGGGAACCGTCGCCACGGTCAAGACAGCGAACCTTCCATCACCCCCAAAGTGTCTGCGCCTCCTTCTGCAATCCTTCCTCCCATCCCCCGGCATCCGCTGGTGGGCTTCCCGTCGCTACAGAGTAGCTCACATTTTCTGGAATTTTCTGTCCACGGCATCATCAGTGTCTGTTCTTTGTCTTCTTTCACTCAATTCTCCTGAGATTCATCCATGAGGTTTCGAGTGCCAATAGCTCGTCCCTTTTCATCGCTGCGGGTCCTCCGTTGGTGGCTGTCCCCGAATCTGCTCCTCCCTTCACCTCTCGTGGCGCCTGGGCCGTTTCCATCGGGGACAGGACAGCGCAGCTGCTGGGAACACTCACGCGCCCGTCTTTGGGGACGTCATCTCCGTCTCTTTGGGGTAGATACCGTCAGGAGCAGTGGCTCCCTCGCTTCCCGGCAGCTGCACACTTTCCCCAGCGCGGGCCCCCCGGCGCCCCTTGAGGAGGCTGCTCACAGGGGCACCCACTGGCCACCCCGCCTCCTCACGGACAGACCCCGATCCGCCTCTGGAGCCTCAGGGGCCCCACCCCAGGCCCGGGTGGTCCCGACGGCCGAGCCAAGGGGCTCGCCTCTTGCGATGCGCTTGGTTTGGGAGGCTGTGTGAGCCGTTCTGGCCAGTGAGATGCGAGGGTGGCGTTGTGGGGACTCCAGGACAGGCAGCCACCTGCATTTGGGGGCAGCAGAGGCCGATAGAGAGACTCATCCCTGACTGCTCTGGATGCTGCCGGCTCTGGGCCCGCCCTCCCCTGGCCTCGTGCATACGCACCCTGGAGGATCCCATCAGGGCCAAGCCCTCCCACAGGCAGGGAGCCCAGGAGGACCACCCGCCCCTGGTCCCCCAACGAGCCCCGTCTGCCTTTGGTGCCCCTCACAGCTGCTCTCTAGGCACGGTCCTCTGGGGTCTGCGGGGGCCAGGTCTGCATGCCCGCACCTGCATGCGGCCCGGCCCTTTCCCCGTGTCCAGACACCTCGGCCCCAGCCTGGGGCGCTGAGGGCCTGGTCATGGCTCGCAGTGTGACTGACAGTGACTCCCCTCCTGTGCCTCAGCCTC
This sequence comes from Equus quagga, assembly GCF_021613505.1. Taxonomy (NCBI): domain Eukaryota; kingdom Metazoa; phylum Chordata; class Mammalia; order Perissodactyla; family Equidae; genus Equus; species Equus quagga. The sequence goes on from NC_060279.1 coordinate 79,509,602, forward strand.
CTCATCTGGAACGTGGGGCAGGGCAGTGAAGGGAGCCCAGAGACAGTGCCCACATCTACTGTGGAAATTACGCTCTTGCCCAGCTCTCTCCTCACCCCACTTGCTTTGATTCTGGGGAACTCCTCCCCCAGGGTGGCACAATCATGCCACCCACTCCTGCCCCCGACCCAGGGTGGCCTGTTGGAATCTACCCTGGGACAGATCCACAGACATGGTGCAGATGGTCTCTTTCCTCCAGGCGGGGTAGGGGGCTGAGTTTGCAGCTGAAGCACCATCGTGCCTGCCTCAAGGAGAGACCCTATACATGGAATGATGGAGACAAAGAGAACAGGAGCTGGAGCACCAGATCTTGACAACATTGTTGAGCCCCTGGACACAGCCATGCCTGAACCCCTCCTGGGTGTCAGTGTTACAGGCACTAAAATCTCCCTGTGCTAGTTTGAATTATATTCTGGACACAGTAACGAAGGCAGCCTTGATTGACAGGTGTCATACCATAGTAAGAGGCGACCATTCGTGTAAGTGTTTACTTCTGTGTCCCAGACGCTTCTCAGAGGCTGCATGCCTTCACCAGTCCTGCTTGACTTTGGCTCAACCCTGTCACGTGTCCTGTCCACTCCAGGCCATGGGAGCTGAGGCCAGCGGAGTGCTTCTGTCCCCTTCATGCCCTGATGCACCTGCAGTGGGAGACGGTCACACGGGAGGGACAAGGTGTGCCCTGGGGCCTGTGCGGGGAGTCTGTGAGGTCAGCGCCACGACTCTGCCCTTGTCACAGTCATCTCTGCTCTGCGGGGGCTGCAGGGACCTCCCTGCTGCAGATGGAGTCCTGGGGATCAGGCGCGGAGCCCCCCTTTGCAGCCTCAGGGTCACCAGGGTTCCCCTTCCTGTGCCGGGAGGTGCTGAGCCCGGGAGGTGGGGGTGGGACTCGGGCTTCGTGGGAGGAAACTGGAAGATGAAGGAGGAGGGAAGAAGGGCGGAGGGGAGGAGGCGGTGGCTCCCCGCCGGCAGCCCTGGGTGGGGCCGGGCACTGGTCGCTCGCTCCCCTCCCCCATTATCACAGAGTGTGGCGGGTTTGTCCCACTTTCAGGCCAGGCTCTGGCCTTCTCTGCCTTCCAGCTGCCCCCTGCCTCCACCCAATCCTGCTTCTCTCAGCTCCTGGCTGCCCAGCTTGCTCACCTCCTCCAGGAAGCCTCCTCATCTGTGGTCCCCAGGAAGTTAGGGTGCTAGATCCTGGGAAGGGGCCTTGGGATCCACAGCAGGGCGCTGAGGGCCCTGGGGCATCCAGAAACTCTAGGAAGGCTGTGGGACCCTCAATAAGCCGGGAGCCCCTGGGCCTCCAGGGGTGTGTGCTGGGGGAGGGGCAGGATCCAGGAGCCCTCTCTATGTGGGGGTCTGCCACCGCATCCTCAGCCACGCCTCCTCTCTCACTGTTCTGGTCCCTCTTGTCTACTTGCTGTTCTGTGTACAGCCTGGGCACAGGGCTGCCCCGGGGCCTTTGCACGCTCTGTGATCTCCCCTGGAGTGTCCCTCCCCCATTTATCTGCCTGGTTCCCTCCTCCGTCTTTGCATCTTTGCTCCCCCGATCCCCTTGTTTAAAAGTGCGCCTCCTCCTGCCCCGCACTTTTTCTTCTCAGATGGCAGGTGTCTCTTTCTGCTGTGATAAATAGTTTGCTTATTAATTTTGTTTACCATCCGGCCCTCCACCAGGAGGTCAGCTCCATGGGGCCGGGTTTGTTGCTGTTTTCTTTTAAACAGACTTTATTTTTTAGAGCAGTTTTAGGTCACAGCAGAACTGAGAAGAAGGTACAGAGATTTCCCATATATGTCCTCCTCTTTTGGGGTCCCCACTGTTAACATCCCCAACCAGAATGGGACATGTCACAGGGGATGAGCCTCTGCAGACATGTCACTGTCACCCAAAGTCCAGTTCCATTAGCGTTCACTGTTGGCGTTGGATGGCCTGTGAGTTTGGACAAACATGTCCTGACATGTGCCCACTGCTGTGGTGTCCTACAGAGTAGTCGCACTGCTCTAGAAATCCTCTGTGCGCCACTGTTCATCTCTCCCCTTCCCCCCTGCCAGCGTCTGACTTTCTAGAGTCTCCATGGTTTTCTCTTTTCCAGAATGTCACAGAGTTGGAACGATAGAATGTATGGCCTTTTCAGACTGGCTTCTTCCACTTAGTCATATGCCTTTCAGGCTACTCTGTGCCTTTTCATGGCTGACAGCTCGTTTCTTCTTTTTAGGACTCAGTATGTTCCCTCGTCTGGATGGACACGGTGCCTTCACCCGTCCACCTGCTGGGGGCAGCGCGCTTGCCTCCAGGCTGTGGCGGTTCTGAGTGAAGCCGCTCTGAACGTCCGCGTGCGGGTTCCGTGTGGACGTGGGCTTTGAGTGTCCCGCCCCCCGTGTCTCTCTGTGTGTCCAAATCCCCCTCTTTCCAGGGACGCCCGTCAGAGGGCCGGGCCCGCCTCGCAAAACCACCTCTCTAAGGCCCGTCTCTGAGCTCGGCCCCGTGCTGAGAGGCTGGGGTTCTGGCTTCAGCACAGGAGTCTGTGGGGACACGATTCAGTCCAGAACCTTCTTTCCTCGAGCCTTTACACAGAGCAGGGCCCTGCAGATGCCTCGGTTTTGGAATTCCGCCCCCCGGGACTCTGAGAGAATAAATGGCTCTTATTTTATGCCCCTAGCTCGTGGCCGCTTGTTGCAGAGCCCCCTCCGACACGAAAGGGGAGCTGCGGCTGTTGGTACTGGTCGTGCCCGTTTACAGGTGGGAGGCCCGAGGCCAGTGACCCACTCAACTTCCCCACTCCATGCGGGGGTCAGCGGGAGCTCCCAGCCCCCGGGCATGCCCCCTCCCACACACTCAGTTGTTGATGCATTGCACAAGTGTTTACTGAGGGCCCGTTGCAAGCTGAGTGCTGGTCTCTGTGCAGGGAACCGGGGTGAGCAAGGCCGAGTATCCACACTTACAAGTCTGATATTTCTGTGAGGGGGAAAGACAGCAAGAGGAGAAACAAAATAAATGTGACACATTACGTAGTGAGGCTGCTGGGAAGGAACACGCGTGGTTAAGGGTGGAGAGGGCCAAGGAGGCAACATCAGGTCGGAGGGCCTTTGGGAAGAGGAGACGCAGAGCAGGCCGTGGGTGACCCAGGGTGTGCACCTGCCTGTTCTGCGGGAAGCGGCTCTGAGCAGAGCCAGCAGCACGTGCAAAGGCCCTGAGGCAGGAGTGCCCTGCAGGCTGGCCTCTGGCTCCGACATGTTTCAGACCCCGAGGCCTCCGCCATGCCCGGCTGCTGCTTCATCAGGACCTCTTGCAAGATTGTTGTCAGCTCTCCTGACGACAAGGGAGGCCAGACCCTCCCTAACCAGGCGTCGCCACCTCCCAGGTGGTGAGGACAGACTCCCAGGCTGGCTTGAGGCAAAAATATGGCACATTGGGACGTATTTGGATGTAAATATTTTCAGTCGCTAGAGTAGCTGGGAGAGGAGGTCTCGTTCCCTCGCGTCTCCGCGGAAGCCGGGAATCTGGGCCATATGGCTTCTCTTCAGGCCGCCCTCCCCTCCCTCGCTGTGGGGAAGGAGGCGCGCACGGGACAGGCTGCGTCTCCACCTGCCGGGTTAGCGGCTCCCCGGGCCCTGGGGGCACGTGGGTCTGACGGACCTGGACTTGAGTCCTGGCCCCGCCTCTCACTGGCTGCCAGGTCATCCCCCTAAGCCTCAATTTCCCTGCCTGCCGAGGCAGGGTGACCGAGCCCGGGTCGTCAGGACGAGATGGGGGCGGTGCCGGGGCCTGGCCCAGCGCCAGCGTGGCGGGCACACCTGCCTGGCAGCCCCCAGCAGCAGTGTTGCTGTTATTTTCCTCTTCCTCACTCCTGGCTCCGGGCCAGGCCGGGGGGAGAACCAGGTGTCCCTGTGGCCCCGCGGGAGGACCAGGTGGCCTGTCATGGGATCACCTTCTCAGGGGAGAAGGAGAGCTCAGGGCCTCCCCTGGCCACATGGAGGACCTCGGAATTTCTGCCTCCTCCCCTGCCAGACCGAACCTGCTCCCAGCAGAGCTGGAGTTGCCTGGGAGCCCGGGAGCTGGGAGCAGAGCCAGGACTCAGACTGGACTGGGGGATGCTTCTGCTCAAGAACCTTCACCAGCTCCCCATCTCCCACGGAAGCAAAGCTGCCGGAGCTCAGCGTTCTGGGTCCCGAACAAGCCAACCTCCTTGCTCACCTCCACGGCTGTGGCTCCAGGAAGTTTCTACAAACTCCTCCCCTAGAATGCCCACCACTGTCCCTTCCCTCACCGCCAGCTCAAGCATGCCCTCCTAAAGTCGTGGGCCGTGGGAGATGTGAGCAAGCCCTCAGAGACGGCCCAGTGTGGTGGTTCCAGACTGGGGCACACTGGAGGCGGCTCGGCCGGGGCCTGCAGGGCCCTTCCGATGTCCAGTGGAAAACAGAGGCCCGGTGGGGGTGGCTCCATTGTTCTGCCCAAGGTCGCTAGGCAGGGAGCGGCAGAGCCCTCCTGGCGCCTCCTCTTCGTGTCCTCCCTCCACTGTGGCCCTAAGCAGGACTGGCAGGCCCTGGTTGAGCCCAGGGGCTCACGGGCACATAGCTTCACATTTCCGTTAGCAAGACTTCAGCTGCAAGTGACGGGATCTCCAGTGAAGAGAGATCAACAAACAGCCATTTAGTTACCTGGAGCTCTGGAGCAGGGGCTGGAGTGGCTGCAGCAAGTCAGTGACATCGTCAGGGGCCCTGACTCTCTGCACCCTCACGCCCTGCCAGCCCCTGTGTGCTGGCTTCTTGTCTTCTGGCTCTTTGCCTCACGGTTTCAAGATGACTGCCATAGCTCCAACTCTCACAACTTCTGACTACTCGTTCCAGGAGGGAAGAAAAGGAGCCAGGGAGGAAAATCTTTCCCGGAAACCTCCAGGCAGATCTCCCCTTCCAGCTTATTGGCTACATGGGTCACATGGCTGTGCCTAGCTGCAAAGGAGGCTGGGAACCTCCCACGTGGTCCTTGCCTTTGAGAGGCGATGAGCTCTCAGTGTGCACCTGGCAGGGAGAGGATGGAGAGGGTGGAGGTCAGGGCTCAGAGGAGGCAGAGGCGGCAGGACTGGAAGGAGAGGAGGGGCGTCCCTGAGGCTGGGGCAGGGCTGGGTTCTGGAGAGAAGCCTGGAGGCCCGGACCCAGCTGGGCCCTGGTGCTCAGCGCTGGACACTTCATGGCGGCCCCTGGGCATGGACTACACATCTTAGAATGGTGACGATGGGGGGAGGGGTCTGTCCTGGCGAGGGGGGAGGGGCAGCTCTGTGTGGACTTAGATAAATTAAGCGTGAGTTGTTTCTTGTACCCGGGGGCCAGGGAGCAAAGTCACACTTCGTCCTCCCGGGCGGAGGGTCTGGAGTCAGCAGACGGCCCACCCAAAGAACATCATAAGCTGGCAACTCTGGAGGTTCCTGGGGAGCTGAGCGCGTCTCCCTCTGCCTGGGACGAGCTCCCCTGGCCCGACTCTACCCTGCTGCCGGCTGCTGCTGGGTGGGGACACGCACTGGGCGCCCGGGATCCCCTCCTAATACAGTGGGAACCCTCAGTGAGGCCTTCCTCCCGGGGCAGCCAGGAGGCCCACGCGGCTTCACGTAAACGTGTGTCCTGGCGCGTACTAAGACTCCAAAAGAGGTTTGTTTTTATTATTTGCTCTGAAAAATCTCCACTCGTACTTTTAAAACAAAGCGTCCCTGATTCCTGTAGCTATGCATTCATGCACCAAATACTGATATTTATATTGATGCAGGGTCCCCACGCTGGAGAACCTCACACACAGCTGCCGCCGTGGGCCCGGGAGACAGGCGGGCTGACACGGGAACAGGGGAACACGTACAGACGAGGTGCACCTCGTAGGACCGTTGGGGTCGGCGAGGATGCAACACCTTGTGCCGGCTGCGTCTGCGGGCCTGGCCTGCATGTCTGTGATTTGGGTAGGCTCCCTGACCACCCTGGGCCTCAGTTTCCCCATTGTCAGCCAGGGAGAGCAGGGCATCATAAGAGAAAGCAAACTGCCCCCTGCAGAGCCCCGAGTGTAGAAGGACCCCAGGCTGGGCCCGCTGGGGACTGCCGCTGACCCGCTGAGGACCTTGGCCTCGGGACATCTTCCTGCGCTGGGCTGCCCGAGGCACCTCGGTCAGTACCATCTCCCCGTTCCCATCCCAAACAATCGGCGTGGGGCCGTCTGCAGGATCCTGGTTGGAGCTCTGAGGTCCGAGGCCGCATCCGGCTGCCTTATCTCGGTTCCTGGGAACTTCCCCCGCCGGCCGTGAAGGTGGCCCCAGAGATACCAGGCGTGGGGGTGGCGCCTTCCTGTCCATGACAAGATTAAGCAACAAAAGCAGTTGCTGGTGGGAAAATCATCCTCGACACCCGCCATCTGGCCCTCCTGGCCGTGCTCTCCTCCCTCCTCCGTTGTCTCCCCTGGCCCAGCCCTGCGGGCCGCCGTTTTCACTCCCAGGTGGACGAGGGGATTAGGGTCTGGTGGTTTGCTAGAAGCTTCCCCCCAAATCTTCAGCCAAACCCGAGGTGTAAAATGAGGATCCTTCCCACAGGCACCTGGAGCGTCTCCAGCCAGCCTCCATGTGCCACCCCAAGCAGGTCCCCAAGTCCCCTCCCTCTGCTTCTGGTGACACTCCCCTCCCCCCACCCCCCGCCCGCCCCAGGACGCTGTTTTGCTCTCGCACCTGTGCTCCGTATGGGCTCCCACCACCCCAAGTCTAACTGAATCCAAAAATATTGCGCCGGGGCCCATCTGTCGGCCAACTGATGAGCACAGATGCGCTCTGGAGCTCCAAGGGACTGGCAGCCGGTCAAGGCTGTTAGAAGTGGCACCTGCTGCCCAGTCCCCTTTCCGGCCCCCTCCCGGCCCCAGGAGCCTGGTGGCCAAAACAGGCCCCTCCTCGGGAAGGGGGGCTCCTCCCCCACAGCCCAGGAGGAACATCCTGGGGCAGAACCCACAGAGAGCCTCACCTACCAGTGGGGAGGCGGGGACCCTGGCCCAGATGGGCTCCTTTGCCCTGAGCCCTCCCTGTGAGCCTGGCCGTGGGGTTACAGCGGGATGGGGACATGGGCTCTGCTCCGAATGGAGCCGGACCACAGGTGGGTGCCAGGCACAGCCACCTCAGGGCATCTGTGCCCGCAGCTCCCTCTGCCAGGAGGACTCTCCCCGGGGCCACATGGCCGCTCCCCCACCTGCTCCAGATCTTTGCTTAGACAAGGTTGGGACTAAAAGATGACTTCTTATTTTGCTGTGAGGCTCACATTAAGACCTGTCTACTGCGTGTGGTGAACGTGTTCACCGGTCTCATTTCAAGAGAGGAAGAGAAAGGGAAAAGGCAGGTGTTTCCTCCCTCCCCCACGAGGACGAGGCAGAAGTGGGGAGCCCGGGTGGAGGCTGTGATTCAGGAGGCTGAGGATGGAGCTAGACCAGGGAGGCAGCGGTGGGGATGGAATCTGGGTGTAGCTGGAGGAAGAAACAGCAGGACTGTCGGGGAGATGAGGAAATAGAGGCCGGAGAGGCAGCCCTGCCTCCTTCCTCCTGTCAGGCGTCCGCCCGCCGCCAGGCACCTGCACACGTGTTCCCCTGTGGTTCAGTCCCAGGGACAGTGGAGCGAGCGGTGGCCCCAGGCCCGGGGGTCTGGATGGCTGGGTAGGAATAAGGACCTGCCCGGAGGGAGATGGGCCATTGCGACAGAGTCCCAGGACTCAGCCCTTCCCTGCACAGGCGGGGAGCCCTGCGTTCAGGCGCCGGACGGCACAGAGGGGCCTCGTCCCCTGGCTCTCAGCTCTCACCCTGGGTTTTCAAGGGGTGTGGGGCTGGCGCGGTGGCCACGGGGGCTGTGGGCGGACAGGAGGGCCGTCTCCTTTAAGGCACTTCCCTTTCTCCCTGAGGGCCGCGGTCTCCCGGGCAGGAGATGGCAGAGCTGGACTTCAGCCCAGCCCCTCCACCAAGTTTCACACATCTGCATCCTCTGGTCTCCAGATGGCAGAGATGCGGGGCCCAGGCCTGGCCTGCTTTGCTGAGCAGCGGGACCAGGTGCCCCAGAGGCGTCCTCCCGCCACAGTTGTGACCTGAGCCAGCTGGAGGGGTCTAGAGCCTGGGCCCGCCTTCGCGGTCAGCACTCCTGCAGACCCCTCAGAGGGGCTCGGAGCAGGGACTCCCCACACAGGGAACCCGGACCCCCAACTGTCACCCAAGCTTCAGAAGCCTCAGTTTCCTCATCTGTCAAACGGAATCGGAAGAATCTTGGTGTTTTTATTGAGAATTGACCAGATCTGCAGGTTTCAAGCCTTTTTGAGTACACTCTGTGGTGAGAAATCCATTGTCTATCCACTCAGTCTTTACGTGCTCATGTGCGTCCTGTGACTAACATGTGTGTTACTTGTCTATGCGTGTGTATCTGTGCGTCCTGTGACTAACA
>NC_060279.1:79518073-79543608 GCF_021613505.1 Equus quagga
TGTGTTACTTGTCTATGCGTGTGTATCTGTGCGTCCTGTGACTAACACGTGTGTTACTTGTCTATGTGTGTGTATCTGTGCGTCATAAAGCGTGTGAGCACCAAATCGCTGCACTTCCTGACAGGAGTGGCGATGCTTCTATGTCACGTGTCTGAGCGATTCTTGACCCTTTTATGTGAACAAACACACTTCGTGTGACTACAGCCACAGCCTCCGGATCCGCTCGCCCGGCGCCTCCTCCCACGGCCGCTCTGGCTCCACGACGCCCGTCCTCAGTTTTGCCTCACAGTTCTGCCGTCTCCGCGTCCTTCCCCGAGATAGAGGGCAGGGTTGCTGGTTGGTGCCAGGGCCGGCACACGGCTGTGCCTCCTTCCCGTGTTCTCTCCATGCTGTCAGTGTTCACATGTTCGTTCCTGCCCACACGCCTAGTAAGCGCCGTCTCGCCTGTCACTCGGTCCCCAGCCGTGCAGGGTTTCCACTGCCAAAGGCGCCGTCCTCGCACCCCTGGTGCCAGGGGCATCTCTGGGTTTGGCTCTGGGGGAGGACATGCTGGGCCCTGGGTCTGTGCTTTCCAGCTCTCATATTTCCATTTTATTCTATTTCACTAAAACACGCTGGTCACAAGCAAGTGCTGAGGGGAAGAGACTGGTCACCAAGGGCGCTTGTCGTGCGAGTCCGTCTGTGGGAAATGTCCAGAGAAGCGGGTCAATGGAGACAGAAGGTGGACTGGTGGGTGTCAGGAGCTGGGGGTTTGGGGAAAATGGGGAGCCAGTGGGGACGGGGTTTGCTTTTGGATGGTGAAAAAGTTCTGGAACCAGATAGAGCTGCTCCTCGTGCAAACTTGTTGAAACATTTGTGAACAGCTGCTGCATCCAGCTCTCCCAGGCCCTGGGGACGCGCCCCCGTCCTGACCACCCCAGCACCTCCCTCCAAGGCCCCCCACCATCTAGTAACTAATGGGGTGGTGCTGGGCCCCGGGGGGCCTGTGGGACCTGCTCCAGCCCTACACTGACGGCCGAGCCTGCTCTGATAGTGTGTCTGTGAGTGTCCTGGGGCGGCTGTAACAAAGTCCCCCAGACCGGGCATCTCACACCATAGAAGTCCACTCTCCGCCGTCTGGGGGCCAGAAGCCCAGACCACAGTGCCGGCAGGGCTGGTTCCTTCTGAGGCCGAGGGAGAGTCTGCCCCAGGCCTCACCCCCGACTCCCGCTGGTCTGCTGGCATCTCTGATGCTCCTCGGCTTGTAGAAGCATCACCCGCATCTCCGCCTCCATCTTCACATGGGTCTCCCTGTGTGCGTGTCTCTCCGGGTCCAAATTTCCTCTTTTTCTAAGGACACCAGTCATCTTGGGTTGGGGCCCACTCTAATGATCTCGTCTTGACTTGACTACGTCTGCAAAGACCCTATTTCCAAACACGGCCGCATTCACAGCTATGGGGTCAAGACCTCAACACGAATTTTGGGGGGATTTAGTTCAACCCGTAACAGTTAAATATCCTGAATTTCAGCCCCACGCCAACCCTGGCACCCCAGGAGAGTCTGTGCAGAGCCGGGGCGGGGTAGGATTTTGACGGGCGGGTGGGCTTGGGCTCTTGGCAGGGATGGGGGTGGTGGGCACACAGTCAACAAGCTGAGCTGCAGGCGTGCTGGACCCGCTGTGTGCCTCTGCTCTCCTGCTGCCTGCCTCACAGCCTTTCCTATTGGCCTCACTCAAGCGGCTTGGACGGACCCTCGAGGAGTTGGTCATGCTCCACTGGGCCAATAATACGGGTTTCAAAATGGAGTCAAAAGCAGCATGGATTGAATTTACCCCATTGGTGCCCCTAATAGGTTACTAACCTGGACCTGGGTGCACAGCCCCTCGCAGCAGCCCCCGCCCAGCAGCCCTCCTGGCGGATCCCAGCCCAGGCCAATGTGAGGCCGGAGGACTCGCATCTCCTGCTCAAGCCCGGGAAAGGCCAGCTGCACAGTAGCCTGTGGCGTCCCACCTGGGGCCGTGAGGGGATGAAGTTTCTCTCCATCATGAGGGAGGCTGCTGGCACTCAATTTAAGGACCGACTGCTAAGGCTCCTGGGCTCCCAGATGGAGCTGCTGCCTAGGATGGGCTAGGATCCCGGAGGGTGTCAGCTGGGTCCTCCCTGTCCTGCTCAGGCTCCCGGGGGTTCCACGGTGGTCAGTCAGAGCAGAGAGGTGGACGGGCTCTGTGGAACGGACCTCCAGCCTTCATTCACACCATCCCACCCCCTGGACGACACTGCTCACAGCCTGATTGTGAGACTGGGAGGGCAGGCTGGCCTCCCTGCCTTCTGAGTCCCTCCACAGGCCTATGGGGGATCCCGAGACCCCCGCCCACTTGTAGGAGGCGCCGACCTCTGCGTGAGCAGGTTCCCCCCAAGTCTCCCTCTCTCTATCTCTCTCTGTTTCTCTTTCTACCTCTCTGTCTTTTTCTGTCTCTGTCTCTCTGTCTGTCTCTCTATCTCTCATCTCTGTGTCTCTGTCTCTGTCTGTCTCTGTCTCTCTGTCTGTCTGTCTGTCTCTCTGTCTCTCCCCACGCCCCCACTCTCTCTCCCTGCCATACTTTCTCCCCTGCTAGCTACAGTATCTGTTGCTGTGTCGTCCTTCTGCACTCTGACAGCCCACTATTCCTCAGCTGACTTTCTCTCACGACTGGGAATCATTAGAGAAATCTCTGGAAAGCCTGCCCTGTGTCGGTGCATCTGCAGGGCCCATGGGCAGCCCTGTCACCATTACGGCCACTTCACAGATGAGGAGACTGAGGCCCTGACAGTGGAGGCACCTGCCTGAGGTCCGTACTGGGCGGTCACAGCTCTTCTGGGGCCAGAGCCTGCCGCCTCTCGTGCTCTGTCAGCTGCACTCCCCACACAATGCAGCAGCGAGCTGTCAACAGCGAGAGTTCCCACAGAGGGGTGAGTGTGTCAGCCCTGAAGACGGGCTTGGGGGAGCACAGCACCCACCCTCGAGTGCTGAATGCACTTGCTCCTTACAAGAAATTTGCCCCAACTGAGGAAAACTCTTCCAGAATCGCGGTTGGACACATTTTCTGGGGAAAGTCTTAGGAGAAGTGGAGGACGCCATCAACCACACCGCAGTGGGTCCCGAGGCTGTGGCTGACACCACTCCTCTGGACCTTGCGTCCCTGACGAGCATCTCTGCTGACCAGACCCCATTCCTGAGGGAACAAGCCCCTGGTTACCAGGCTCCTCTAGGGCATGGCTGCCATATTGTCTCCATTAGAATCAGGCACAGGGGCAGCATGAGGTCCCCTGGGGGCACACGTGTGCTTCTCTGCCCTGTCGGGTGACAGCACCCCATCTCCTGAGGCTCAGATCAGACATCCACGGAAGTCCTGGAACAGTTACCAATCAGCATGTCTGGCTTCCAACAATAAAAAAATTACAAGGCAGACCAAAAATCAGGAAAAACCACAGTCTGAAGAGACTGAGCCTCAAAGCAGACTCAGACATGACACAGACGCCAGAACTTTAAACTCACAGGGAGTTAAAAATAACGATGACTAACACGTTAAGGGATCTAATGGGGAAAGTGGACAACATGCAAGAACAGATGGATAATGTGAGCAGAGAGATGCAAACTCTAAGAAAGAAGAAAAAGGAAATGCTGGAAATCAACACTGTAACAGAAGTGAAGAAGCCATCTGCGGGCTTGTAGTGGACTCAGCTGGGCTGAGGAGAAACCGTGACCTGAAGCAGGCCAGCAGGGAATTCCAAAACTAAAAAAAAGAGGAAAAAAGAAAAAAACAGAACATTCAAGAACTGTGTGACAATATCAAAAGGTGGAGTCTTCACATGATTGGAAGGTCAGAAGGAAAAGCAAGAGAGAATAGAGCAGGAGGAATATTTGGAGTAATAAGGGCCAAGAACTTTCCAAAATTAATGACAGACATCAAACCACAGATGCTGGAACCTCACAGGACACGAAGCAGGATGAAGACAACAGCGCGACACAACAGGAGCCCCACATCTGGACGTGCTGTACCCAAGCTGCAGAAAACCAAAGACGGAGAAAATCTGAGAGTCCAGAGGGGAACCTTCCTGGAGAAGAACAGGGATTTCTTGTCAGAAACCAGGCAAACAAGGAGAGAGTGGAGTGAAATATTTCAAGTGTTGAATGAAAAAACACCAAGCTAGAAGTCAGTGAGATTTTCCTTCAAAAGTGAAGGAAAAACAAAGACTTCCTCAGACAGACAAAAACTGAGGGAATTCATCACTGGCAGACTTGCTTTGCAAGAAATGTCTTTAAAAAGTCCTCAGGAAGAAAGAAAATTATATGTGTCAGAAACTTGGGTCTAAGGAGAGAAAAGAAGAGCCCCAAGGAAGGGAATAAATGAAGGTCAGACAAAATCTTTGTTTTCCTAATTCTTAATTGATCTACAAGAACTGCATAAAGCTGTAATAGGAACAATGTATTAGGCAATTACAGCATATGGATAAGTGACGTGAACAACGGCCGCGTCACAGGGACGAGAGCGAGGAATTGGGAATTCTCTCACTGCACGAGGTCCTTGCGATGCGCGTGAAGCAGTGTAGCGTTATTTGAAGGTGGGCTTAGGTTAGTTAAAAATGAACATTGTAAACTCTGGGACAACTACTAAAATTTTTTAAAAGTATTATTGATATGCTAGGAGAGGAGATAAAAGTAATCATATAATGCATGCAATTAAATCATACAATTAAAACCAGAGAAGGCAGGGAGAGAGGAGGGGAAATCAATATCCTACAGAGGAAGAAATATATAGCAATGCACCATCCCCAATACTCAATATACAATAAGAAAATACTAGAAATGTGAAGGAACAGCAAAACACAACCCACACTTAATAGAAAAATCAGTTGATGTGGTAGACGCTCAGATGAATCAGGTATTAGACAGTAATAAGGACTTTAAAGCAGCTGTTACAATGTGTTCAAATGCTTAACAAAAAAGATGTTCACAATGAATGAACAGACAGGAGTTCCCAGCAGAGAAATAAAGACAAAAAAAGAGACATTCTAGAACTAAAAAATATATGTCTGAAATAAAAAACTCACTGGCTGGGATTAACATCAAATTAGAAACCATAGAAGAAAGGACTCGTGAACTTGAAGACAGAGCAATAGAAATCATCTCTTCTAAAGAATAGTGATTTTAAAAACACTGAAAGAAAGGAACAGAGCCTAGTGATCTGTAGAACAATACAAACTGTCTAATACACGTGTACTTGGAGTCCTGGAATGAGAGAAGAGAGAAATTGGGGCAGAAAAAGTATTTAAAGAGATAACAGTCAAAGCTTCCCTAAATTTAGTGAACGTCATCAATTTACAGACCTGAGAAGCTCAGTGAACCTCAGACAGATAAATACAGAGAGAACCACACAGAGGTACATCATAGTCAAACTTCTGAAACCTAAAGAAAAGCATGAAAGTAGCCAAAGAAAAGGACACATTACATTCGGGGCAACAAACCTTCCAATTTCGAACCACTCCCATGTGTCCATCCACATGCCTCTCCCCAGATGTCCCGCCCCAACCTCCCCATCTCTCCTTCCAGGCCCCTGACCAGGCCAGGCCGTTCCCAGTGCCCGTGAGGTCCTGCTTGTTCTTCCCTTGAGCCAGTCCTTGCTGCTCCCCAGGTGGATGACCAGGTGCCCCATCCAGAGCTCTACCCCAGGGGGACTCTGCTCACCACGGTATGTGAAGGCAAGCCCCGAGTGGGGCTGTAGCACAGTGACTAGCCACTGTCAGCTCACAACACTCTGGATCCACCCATTTGAGAGCCTCCCCTGCCAGCCAATCCTAACAGCGCCCCAGGCAGCCATAGACGCACATGCAGAGAGGGCGCTGGCTGACAATGTGGGGTCTGCTTTCTCATGCAGCTTGCTCCCGCGTCCAGTCCTGGATGTACTGCTTCCATCAGATGACGGGTGGCTGCTGAGCCTAATGACACAGCAGGGCCGGCACAGCCTCGCTCACGCTGGGCAGCTCTGGCTGCACTGTCGCTCGCTGCACCGTGGTCAGCTGTCCCGTCTTTCTCAGGACCAGCAGCGCGCGGGAGCTGGTTTTTTGAATGGAGCATCGGTCTCTGCTGCGGAAGGCGTGCCCCTGCTCCAGAAGCTCAGGGGTCTGCTTTTCCGTTCTCCGTGGGAACTTGCCGTGAATGCCGCTCAGGGTCTCCTCTCACCACAGATGCCCTGTGCCGCAGGACGTGCCAGGCTGTATGGTCAGCGGCAGGGCAGCGAACTCCACAGCCTGGACCTGCTGCTGAACCCTTTCCTGCCTGGGCCCCCCTCAAAGCTGGCAGCATTTGTGTCCCCAGAACATGGGTCGCAGCATGGTTCTCAAGTGTGAAACGTGCTGCCCCCATATCTCAGGGCCCTACCAGCCCGCCTTCCGAGAGGTGAAAAGGGCGAGACGCAATTGTTTGTTCTTTACTTTGGAGGAGACGTCCCAACACGTCCCAGACACTTGCTCCTTAAAACCTCCGCTGGGGTGGTGCGCCTCGAATCTTTGTACAGTTTCTCTCTGCCCTCTGGGGAGTGGGAATCTTACCGAGGCCTCCCAGGCACTTCTTGCTCCTCTGGTCCAGTCAGCATGGGGTCACTGATCCACGGACCACTGTGATGTTCTGCTGGACACCCAGACGAGACAGACAGTGGGCTGGAGAGTCACCACAGCCCTGGGGAAGACTGAGATGTCACTGCTGTCCACACCTGCCAAGCCTCCTTGCTGACAGGTATGAAAAAAATCCTTGTTAGCCAGGTCACTGGTGGTTTACCATGTGGTGGGGGCTGCAGTGACGTTCTCCAGCATAGACACCTCGGCTGGCATGTTCTTCACAACTTGGGCCACTTGGTTAAATGTGTGCAGCCCGCTGTTACCTCACATCGACAAACTGGCTTTTGTAGGGACCAGGCTGGTGGGTTAATGGGGACAGGACAGGGCCAACGCCTGCATTCTGTGGGTCTTTGATGGGGAAGGCCTGGGGGATTCAAGTGCATATACTCTCTGCGGCCTGGCAGCGCCTGCCTCCTCGGGCCAGTGGTTCCTTCCGTCAGTGGCTTCTGGGTCTGAGGACTGGCTCAGCTTTGAAAACCGGGCAGGGGGGCCTCGCTTACCTGGCGAGGGCAGCTGCTGTCAGCCCCTGGTCCCCTGTGTCGGTGTCGCAGTCCAATGGACACATCAGGATAGATGCGGAGAGGGCTGATGGCCACTCTGAGTTTATTACAACCAGCGTTTCAATATATACATAGCTTACGGCTGTTGAACACACACAGGTGTTCTGGACAATGCAATTAGCGAATGCCAAGAATTCTTAGTGATTTCTCAAGGACCCCTCCCTTGGCCTCTGTTTTGATATTATCATGTTATTGCTGTGCTCGTATATTTTATCTCGGAGCATGCAAGTCCTCCTAGACAACAGCCCCTCCTGCTCCCGATATCGTGTCTCCATCTGTGCCCCTGGGTGACTGATGCCTGGCTTAGGTTGCCTCCCCTTGGAGGTCTTACCCGTCATTGGCTAACAGGCCTTTTCATCTCCGGGTCACAGTTTGTTGGCAAGCCTTTTCCAGTGATTATTAACCCTTCCTGCGTCAGGGGCGGCCTCACCCCCTCCTCAGGAGTCAGCGACACCTTGCTGGCACCCCTCTGTCTTCTGGAGGAACGTCCCATCCTATTGACCTCTGCGCTCCCTGCATCTGGACCTCACCTGCCGTTCCCACCTGCAACCGGCTGCATGGTTGGTCCCACCTGGCTTCTGACCGTCAGGTGCCTCACCTACCTCTGTTGCTTTGGCTCCTACGGTCCCTGTAGCTATCGGGGAGGCCAGTTCTGGGCACCGTCTCCCAGCCGGCCCCTGGAGAACAGCCTTCACTGCTCCTCTTGGGTTCTGGTGCCCCTCAACTGTGCCTTCCTTGTCATCGCACACAGAGTGTCCTCGGCTCTGGCTGCCCTCCCGCAGGGCCGTTGGTGCCTTTCTGCTCCATCCAGCACCATCCTGGCAGGAGGGTGGCACTGACTACCTTCTGGAGTCCTCGCCAGGGTGACAAATCCCGCGTCACAGAGCTGTGTTCATACAGATCATTTGCCATCACCCCCGACCCCGTCCCTCCACCCAGCAGCCTCAGGGCTCCACCCGCCCTGCCCCAGCCGTCACAGTCACCTGTCAGCCGGACCCCGCAGCTCCTGCGCTGCCCCCTAACTCAGCAGGCTGGGTGCCTCTCCAGGGTGGGCTGAGGTCTGCTTTTGTCACCGGTCTGAGCTGAGAAGGGAGTGGGGAGATGGGGGGGCAGGCATCTTCTTGGGGACCCCACCTGGTCTTGAAGCACAGCAGGCCATTGTCACTAACCACATGCGGGCATGGCAGGTTCGGGGAGTCTGGGAGGCCAAGGGTCTCACTGCGTCCATCGCTTCTTCCTCCGCACAGGACACCAGGCCAGCTTCTGGGGTTGGCCTCCTCTGCCCGGGTCCCCCCTCTCTGGGTTCCTTCCTGGGGTCGGGCGGGGGTGAGGTGGCTGCCGCTCTACAAAGACACATGGAAATACTCTTTCTGCGCTTCTGTCTCCCTTCCCAGTCTTCGTAATCGTGGATGACTAACAGGACAGATGTTAACTGAGTGCCACTATGTGTCAGGTGCTGTTCTGGGCACTGGGGGCAGCACAAGCACAACGGACACAAACCCCCTTGAGGGGAGACAGGAAAGAGACAGGATGAACAAGTGAAATCTATATGGAGCCAGTGGGTGGCAAACCCACAGGGGAACTTACAGCCAGCAATGGGGTGTGGCATAGGGGGTGCCTGCCCAGGGGTTCCCGGGGATGGACATGGAGCAAGTCTTGAAGGAGGTGAGGGAACAAGTGGCCCAAGCGGAAGGCACAGATGGTGCAAAGGCCCTGGGACAGCAGGGGACCTTGGTGCTCAAGGCCACTGTGGCTGGAGTAGAGGGAGTGAAGGGTGTAGGGGGCAGGGTCAGAGGTCATATGGGGCTCTCACCAGGGTGGAGCCATGGACTGGTCAGCCTGGGGTGAGGGAGCGAGGCAGCCATGGTGAGAATCCTGGCCAGAGCGGATGGTGGCCTGGAGCCAGTGGTGCCAGAGAGAGGAGAGAGGCTGGTTCCAGAGCTGGTTACAGTAGAGCCAACATATGGGATGTGGGGAGTGGGGGGTTAGGATGACACCAGGGTGTGTGGGAGGGCGGGCTACCCAGACAAGATGGGGCCGGGGGACAGGACCAGAGCTGGCCCCACATGCTCCCTTGCAGACACCTCTTGGAGATATGGGTCTGCGGCGCAGAGCTCAGAGCTGGCTCTGGTCCTGACCGTGACTGTGGGAGTCGCCAGAGGGGAGACGGTATCAGAAGCCATCCGGGGAGCAGGCACAAGTGGGAGGGAAGGGACCCAAGGACAGAGTCTCAGATCTTCCACAGTTTGGGGGGGCCAGTCGTGGGGCTGTGAGGAGAGCCGGGACAGCGTGGCATCCTGGAGGCCAGGGGACAAAGGTATTTCCAGAGAGGAAGGAAGGAGCAGGAGGGTGGAAAGGAGAGGGGCTCGGGAGGAGCAGGGGCGGCGGGCCCGCAGGCAGCCAGCACACAGTGGCCGAGCCCCTCCGAGGAGAGAGGGTGCCTGGGCCCGCAGTGCACCCTTGCCAGCCTGCTGCTCTCGGCTGGGTGGTCCTGGTTGGGCTCCCCCCACGATTGGCTCCCCGCCTGCCAAGGCTCCCCGTGCCCGAGCCTGAGCCCACCCCACAGAAGCCTTGCTGCCGCCTTGTCTGTGAAGCCTCAGCTCTAAAAATAAGTGCCACCTGGGAGAGGAGACAGATGGGAAGCGGTGACCCCCGGCCACCGGCATCCCGGCACACAGCTGGCCGGCCTGGCAGCTCACTGGGCTGGCAGCAGGCTGGGCAAGCTGGGGCTAGCTCTTGCGTGGCCCTGTTCATCCTAGCGTGGCCCTGGCAGAGGAGCTAGCTGGCAACATGGCGTGCCAGCCCCCAGGGGTGGTCCCAGCCTCCCCTGTACCGTCCACACCCCAAGAATCCGCAGTGGAGCCTGAGCCGCTCTGCTGGGCCGCCTGGCTCACTCCAGCCTTTCGGCTCACCGCATGCCTCGGGGCGGGTCTGTGGCCTGCCTGTGCCTCCTGCTCCTCCTCCGGAGAGCGCCCACCCCGCGGGGCAAGCGGAGGGTCTAGGGAGTTGGCCTGCACTGATGCCCACACAGGCTGGGCGTGTGGGCTCAGGAGGGGTGGGGATCACCGTCGTTCCCAACCCACTGGCTCCTTCATCCCCTTGGCTTTGCCCAGGGGACCCTCCCTCTACCCGACTGTGTCCCCTCCTCACTGGGCCTCCCAGCCCCCGCTCGGAGCCCTGGGTAGCTTCCTGACGGGGTGGGAGGTGCATCTCCAATGACTTGCTCCCTGTCCTTCCCTGAACAGGATGCACCTCACCCGCCTGTGACTCTGAGGACCCCTCTCTGGAGGGGGATACATCCGCCTCATTGGTGTCAGGCATGGACACGTGGCCTTTTGGCCAGTGGAATGTGGGGGGACTGCCGTTTGCCACACCCGACCATCAGCTTCAGGAGTCGCCAGCGTCTCCACCGCAGCTCACTCTCACCCTTCATCTGAGACAGAATGTCCCTGTGGAGCTGATCCTGCCACCAGACTGAGAACAGCGACAGCCAGCCTGTTGCTGCTGACACGAAGTTTGAGCGAGGTGTGGCCGTGTGTGGGTGAAGGCTACGGAGGTGGGGCTGTCTGTTACCGCAGCCGAGCTGACCGAGACACAGGCAGGATGAGCTTCATCCGTGATGCACTGACGCTTATTCCAACTGACCTTATCGAAGTGTGATTTATGGACAATAAGATGCGCACGTTTCAGGTGGACCGTTCACCACATGAACCTGTGCCTTTGTGTCTCCAGTCAAGATGCAGAACGTTTCCGTCTCTTCGTATCTCTTTAAAATCTGTTCTCCCCACCCCTCAACTCAGTCACTGATGGATTTCTATCATTATAGGATTAGTCTCGCCACTTCTGGAACTTCATATAAATACAGTCACTGGTGAGCCCTGTCCCGGTTCCCAGCCCGTCACTATGTTCCAGAGACGCATGTGTGTGCGTCACCAGCTCACGCTCCATCGCTGAGCAGCCTCAGAATTTCGGGTCACCGCCCCGGGGCATCTGCCACCCCTCACGCACTCTGCGTGCTCCCAGTTTTCACCGTTATGCACGAATGGAGCCGCATGACCGTTTGTGCGCAGGACTCTTGTGGGTGCACACTTTAGTATCTTCCAGCTGCATCCCTCTGAGTAAAAGTGTTGGTTATTTAGCAAGTGGATTTCCTTTTAAAGAAGTTTCCAAACTGTTTTTCCGACTAGCTATTCTAAGGTAGTGTCCCACAAGCACGGACGAGAGTTCTAGTTGCTCCACGTCTTCACCAACATCTGATACTGTCAGGTTTTTTGTTTTCTAGGTTTTTTTTTTTCCAGTGAGGGCAGTTGTCCCTGAGCTAACATCCATGCCCATCTTCCTCTATTTTTCATGTGGGACGCTGCCACGGCATGGCTTAACAAGCGATGCTAACTCTGCACCCAGGATCCAAATCCGCAAACCTGGGGCCACTGAGGTGGAGCGCACGAACTTAACCACTATGCCACCAGGCTGGCCCCTTTAATTTTGATGAAGTCCTTTTACTGTTTTTTCTTCCACAGGGAATTCTTTTTGTGTCCTAACTGAGGAATCATTGCTGGTGGATTTTCTCTTCTTTCCTTCCGGAAGTCACGTACCGTTAGCTTTCACAAAGAGGTGGGTGAGCGATTTTGCATGCGCATTCTCCCTGTGGCATCTGGCTCAGGTGGATGCAGTCCCCTCAGCCCGGTGTGAGGGGGCGCCCCTCTCCTTGAGTTCCCTGGTGCCCTTGTTGAAGCCACAGTGTGGGCGCTGCCACCTCTCCCTGCCCTGAGCCTGGGTCTTCCTCGCCACACCCCACCCTGGTGCCCCAGGGTCCACGCCCACGGTGCTACGAAGGCTGGTCAGCAGGCTGGGCCTGGGCTAAGTCTTACCCACTGCACGAGTGACCGGGGCTGCCAACTGGACCACAAACTGGGCAGCATAAAACAACAGAAAAGTCTTTCTCACAGCTCTGGGGCCAGAAGGTGTCTGGGAGCCCAGGGGAGTGGCAATGCGGCCCTGGTCTGGGCTCTGCCTGGGAGATGGAGTGGCTGGGCCGACCCGAGGGCTATCAGCAGGTGGAATCAGCGAGGCCTGATGGCCATGAGGAGTGACCCAGCAAAAGGTCGGACGTGGCCCTGTCTGCCATCGTTTCCGGCAACCCAGGAGGGAGGCAAGTTGGAGAGGCCTCGAAGAGCCGTTTCGTTCCCAGGAGTGAGAGGCAGTGGGGAGCATACCCAGAGTGTTAGCTAGGGAGACCCTTGGGGTCAAAGAGGGTGAGGAGAGAAGAGAGGGCTGGCTGAGGGGCGTGGGGTGGACAGGCATGGGGGGGGGCTGGGGGAAGGACGGAGGGGTCTGGAAGGAAGGTCAGGCAGGTTTGGGTTTAGTCAGAAGAACAGAAAACCCTAAGTCACATGGACAAGGCAGGGCTGGAGCCTGTACCCGCAGCTCCTGCTCCTCATTCTTGGTGGGGGTGTTGTGGGGCTTAGGCTGCAGCAGCTGTGGCCTCTCTCAGTTTGGACATTGCCGAATTGAAGTCCTGGCTCCCACTAATGATGGGACCAGGAGGGTGAGGGCCTTTCACTGGTGGCCTCACGGTCCTACCGTGGAGGGACCATAGCCTTTTCCCCAGGAGCTGGAGGGCTGCGCCCAGGGGCCTGCCCTGGCCTGGCCAACCGAGCATCTTTCCAGCCCCGGGCCTCAGTCTTTCTGGCTGCACACCAGGGTGATGGCAGTATCTGCTGCTCGCTATAAGGCGACTCGTGGGCGGGGTCCTGGGGCTATCGTTTGTCCCGACACTCCTGCTGGAGTGCGGGAGGCCTGGTCTGGCTGCGTTGTCACCAGCCTGTGCGACCTGGCCAACCTTGAGCTTCCTCGAGTCTTGACCAGCTCCCACCTCCCCTGAGGCTTCCTCCTGGGCCTGCTGCAGCTGCTCCTCCATCACCCGGGGCCCTCCACCTCCCCCGGGGCCACTCTGGGGAGCCCCCAGCCTGGCAGCGGAGCTTCCTTGGGGACCCTGTGGGTTCACCTGGGAATACCCATCCTTTCTGACCTGTCTTCTGTCTCGCCTTCACGTGTCTGCCATCACAGCCAGAGGGATGGCTCCCCAAACTCCCCCTCACCCCAGGGACACCTTGATCCTAGGCATTTCCCACCCGCATCCCCCGGGGTCTCTCTCCCCTCTGGCCCAGGGCTTCTCTTGCTCCGACCTCGGTCTGTACTCCAAGTGTGCCCCTCCCGACTCCAGAGGCAATCACCGAGGCCCCTTGAGAGTGGCCCACGTGTCCCTCCTCAGGGCCCGGCGTCTTGGCGTTCATCACGCCTGTGGCGGGGGCTGACCCAACACCGCAGGGCTTCCCCAGGCGGCTGGCGGGGACATCGGCTTAACGGAGTGCCTCAGTCTCCAGATGGAGGGGGCAGTGTGTCCTCGCAGCCTTGACCTTTCTCTTTTTAGTGACAGAAACCGCGTCGATCCTCGTCAGCTCCTAACCCTTCTGTTCTTCAGCACGAATTCTGGAAAATAACATCCCAAATGCACGTGGCAGCCCTCTCCCTGGATTCTCTGGTTTCTGCTTTTTAGAAAAACTCTTTCCACTTCCACCCCTTCCTGGGGTGGCCTCCGGTTATTACACTTTATGAAGAAGATGGCAAAGACGTCTCTGGGTCCCACCGGCTGGGGTTCCACCGGTGCAAACATGGGGCCCACTCAGTCCCTGGCCCACTGGGGGTCGGCCGCTGTGCTGTCGGGAGGGCTGGATGTGCTGCCAGAGCAAGTCACCCCCAGATATCTGGGATTCGGCACAAGCAAAATTTAATTTCTGTTCACACAAGTGTGGCTGTGAGTGGAGCCCCCACCCCTGCAGGACAGCGTCCTCCAGCCTCCGGCCAAGGCTGCTCAGACCTCCCAAAGCCACCATCTCGGCATCTCACGGGGAGTTGGAGCCCTGGGGTGGCGTGAGCTGGGACGCGGGGCTGGCAGATGTGGGTGCATGTGGGGCTCAGGACAGCCTGGCCGTGCTGCTGCCTTTGGGCATCATGAGCCCAGGGCCCCGGTACCTGCACCCCGCTTCTTGGGGCTTGGGCCTGACTCCCGCCCTTGGGTTAATTCGCTCCTTAAAGGAACTTCCACGGGGCGCCTTTGCTGGGGGCCTGGCTCCTTGCTGTGGATTTGGGGTGGATGGGGACACTGCATCCATGCCCATGAGGGGCTCCCAGCCAGGCGGGGATGGTGTGAGTGTCTCGGGGGTGCTGTGACACAGGACCACGGACTGGGGGTTTAACACAGCAGAAATGTGTTCTCTCCCAGTCCTCTGGGCAGAGGTCTGAATCCAGGGGTCGCAGGGCTGCGCTCCCTCCAGAGGTTCCAGGGGAGGGTCCTTCCTGACTCGCCCAGCTCTGGGGGCTCCAGGCACCCCAGGCTTGAGGCCGTGTCCCTCCACCTCTGCCTCTGTCTTCACATGGCCTCTCCGCTGTGTCTGAATCTTTCTCTTCTCTTATAAAGACTTTAGTCAGTGGATTTAGGGCCACCCAAATCCAGGACGATCTCGTCCTGAGATTCCCCACTTAATTGCATCTGCAAAGACCCTTTTTCCAAAGAGGCCACATTTACATGTTCCGGGAGGTTAGGATGTGAACGTATCTTTTCGGGAGACTCTGTTCAACCCACCACAGGGGCAGTGATGACGCTAGAACTCGACCAGGACACGGAGGCCTGGGCCCTTACGATGAGCCCGTCGCGCGCTGTCTTGGTTGGTTGTCCTAACGGGACATGATCCTCCACCTCCCCAGGAGGGACGAGGTGCAGAGGCGAGGTGAGCCCGGCTGCACCCTGCCCCGGACGCGGCGGCCACTCCGAAGCTGGCGCTCTGCAGTTCCTCTCTGTCACGAGTTGCCAGCACGGAGCCAGGTGGCAGAGACTGATAACCTCTCGGAACCCCGGCTTCCTCGTCTGGGAGGGGAGATAACTGTGTCTCCCCAGAGCAGTGGAGACGGCGAGGGGAAGGAGGCTCGGACCCGGCCTGTTCCTCAACTGTGACAGGCTCCTCTCCGCCCGGGGTCCCTCAGGGGCTGTGGGTTAAGGCTCCTTGTAATTGATCCCTCATCGGGGCTGGGCTGGGAATTCAAGACGTGGGTGAGGGGTGAGGACAGGGGAGCTGGAGGCTTGCATCTGGAGCGGGCGAATCAGGAGGGGTGGCAGGCAGAAGATGGGGTGGCCCAGGCGGGGGGCAGGAGGGACAGGAAAGACAGAGAGCAGCGCAGTGCAGGGTTGGGGGGAAGGAGGAGACCGAGGGCGGGGAGCATGGGGAGTGGGACCCTCGCCCAGTCCTCACCCTCCTCTTCCCCCAGCCTGGTCGGGGCAGCGGCGGCGGAGAGATGGAAGCAACCGGCAGCCTTGCCTTGTTGCAAAGAAAATATCCCCTGAAAGACATTAAAATGAAGTAAATAAAAGAGATAAAAATGGAAATATCAAGGCAGCAACTTCTTCTCTTCTGATTACAAAGCAGGCAGCGGGAGGCGGGTGCGGGCCCTTGAAGATGCAGCTGCACAGCCGGGGCCTGATAAGGGCCGGGCCGCCTGTGCCCAAGAGATAAGGCCGCAGCCGCCTGCCCCCTCCCCGCCACCCCTCCCTGCCATCGGCGTGCGCACGGCCGACCAACTGGCGCTCCAGATAGAATAAATATAGACTACCACCGCTGCTGCCGCCCAGACCTCATTAATCCGCTTCAAGCATTAAACGCCGTGGAAAATGCAGAGTTGAGAGCTCAGCCGTCAGGAGCGTGACACTCCATCATGTCGTCCCCTTCCTGCCCCCTCCTTGGCTGTCGTCTCCGTGTCTTGAGTTCCACTTGGAAGGGAAGTTTCCAGACACAGGTGGAGGACCAGGAGGGAGGGCAGGTGCAGACACCTGACGGGGAGGCCCGGGGCGCACCTGCCCGGGGAGGGGAGGCCGGCGGGCGGCAGCCCCGGCCGGGCCCTGGGGCTGCAGTGATTTAGGAAGGAAACGGCTTGACGTTGGCACAGGGGAGTGGGCACGGGCGGGGCCGGCAGCCTCGCCCTCCGAGTCCTTTGTGTGTGGGGTGTGGCCTTTCCTCCAAGCTGTCCGCCCGCTGGCAGAGACGACGGCTAAACACACAACCACACAGACAAACGTACAATTATGGGAAAGGGAAAGTAAGAGGTGCGACCGGGGCAGAGCAGCGCCCTGAGGGGAGGACGTCCACACGGTCCGCTCAGACCCCTTGGCGGCTCCCCCTCCTCAGTGACAAGCCCCCGGCACCCGAGGCCTCCCTTCCTGGCCTTTGCTGTGCTCGCTTGTTTTTAACGCACCTGCTGCGCTGCCTCTCCAACTCATCTTCCTCCAGAGGTCCATTTGGCACCCACCCCACTGCCTTCAAGTCTTTGCCACCTCCTCCTAGAGGCCTTCCTTGACCACCCCTTTGCCTCCTCACCTCCTTTACCACATTACTATCCCCCACCCCCATTCACAGTGTAAAAGCACCATGGAACAGGAATTTGTGTCCATTTTATATGACCCCAGAGCTTGGAACAGGGTCTGGCACATTGTAGGTGTCCCATGCACGTTTATTGAGTGAAGGGAAAAATGGGCACGGGGCCCCCAGTTTAGATGCTGGGGTGGGGGAAAGTGGGATGGTGATGTGGACGGGGAGCCAGGGTTAGACACAGAAAGCGGAAGGAAGGACCTCCAGGCAGAGGGACTGGCTTGTGCAAAGGCCCTGAGTTGGAGTCTGATGTGGTCGGGGTGGCTGCCGGAGAGTATGAGAGAGAAGAGGCAGCAGACAGTGCGCCAGGCACACGGGCCCTCGGGCCATGGATGACTCTGGGGGACTTTTCCCATGAGCAGCGTGAGAGCATGCCCAGCTCCTCCCGTGTACACAGCTCCCTGCAGGCCTCCAGCACAGCTCGTGCTCAGCTGTCTTGGTTGGGGCTCCCCAGAAGCATGCTCACAGGTGGGCTCCAGCAGCCAGGTAGGGATGCTGGGACTGGCAGGTGGACACCTGGCTGCTGTGCACTGAAAGGTCCAGGGACAGAGGGACGTGAGGGCACGCTGGCGCCCCCACATCGTGAAGCTGCTTGAACCGCAGTCCCAGTGAAGCCTGTTGAATGAGCTGACAAGGTGGTCCTACCAACCGCACCAGAAGAGCCTGCGCGTCTGTTCGCTGAAGCCCGTCCGCGCTGCTCCCTGGGGCCGCTTCTCCCCACGCTCCACCTTCCCGGACTCTTCCTCGAGCCTTATCGTAACTTGGTCTCTGTGAGGTGGACCAAGGGGAGGGACCGCCCTTTTGCCAAAACAAAACACCCCATCCTGGGCCGAGCAGAAGGGACCCTGGGGGGCAGATGGCGCACCCCAGGCACTGCTCCCGGGCGTCCTTCTTCCAGGCGGGGGTCTCCCGCTGTTGGCAGCAGAGCTTTTCAAAAACCATCAGGATGTGTTGCACGTGGAAAAAGTAAGTGCTGGGAAACTTTGGTTTTGGGGACACATGTTTGGGTCAAGACGATCAGCACTGCTCACTCTCCACCTGCACTCTCCTCCTGTTTGCACACGTTCAGCGGCTGGACCCTCACAGTGACTCTGTGCGGTGGGGACTCTCACCACCCGTGTTCCACAGCTGTGGAGACTGAGGTGCAGGGACCTCAACCCACCCCAGGTCGGCTTGGACCGTGGAGTCGACAGACTGGGCGCGCACGCTGGCTCAACGCTCCCTGGTGGGGGCACCCCTCCTCCCGGAGCCTCTGTCTCCTCGTCTGTAAGTGGGCACAACACTGGGGACTTCCCAGCGGGGATGCTGTGAGGGGCACAGGCACGGCACCAGGAGACGCGCACTGCCACTGTCAGGCCTCAGGCAGCACGTCCCCGCCCTCCCTGCTCCCCTGGTCCCAGGGGCAGACGGGACGAGGCCTCATTTCCTCGTGGCTGAGCGGATAGCAGCGAGCACATTCAAAGGAAAGTGGACAGAACAAAAGAGGAAATGCTTTGGAAGGCACAGGGGCACGGAAGGGTCAGATTCCTAATTCCCCCAATTCTCCAGGCACGCATTTCGGTTGTTAAGAGCCTCCCAACTCTTCCGGAAGCGTCAGAGGGGACATGTCAGGACAGATGCCCTCAGGCCAGTGGCGGCCGGTGTCTCCCAGCGTCTGTCCTCTTGGCTGCTCCGCGGGTCGTGGACGGCCAGTGCCGTTGATGCCTCTCCCTCAAGGCCGGTCTGCTTCCGCATCTGCTTCATTCGTAAGCAAATGCCAAGTCACCCAGAACGAGAGCTCCTCGGCAGCAGGAAAGCCTGTGCAAATATCAGCCATCATTAATAATCATTAATGAGAATTATAAATAAATGAGAATTATAACAGGAAGGTCTCTCTTGAGAGTGGGCGCCCGATCGGGCCTGGGGAGCCTCGGCTGCTCTGCCTGCCTCTCCCTCCACCGACCACAGGCCAGGCTGTGGCTGGTTCTGGGTGGTGGGATGGTCCATGGTGATTGGGCTTCCTCTGCAGGGCTGTGGCTTAATGGATAGGCGGGTGATCCCAAGCATGAAGTGAGGGTGGCAGGCGAGCTGGTATCTGGAATCGGCCAACATCACACCTTCCACGTCTGAGCCTTGCAAGGAGGATGCAGGGACCGGGTCTGTGTGGCCGGCTGGACTCCCGCCTCCTCCTCTTTTCAGCTGAGGGACCCTGGGGAAGCCACTTCCTGCACTGCATCTCAGCTTCCCTGGCTGTACGGCGAGCGCCATAGTGCCTACCTCACAAACCGTTATGGGGATCAAATGAGATGACACACGAGGTGCAGGCAGCACAAAGGGGCGTCATAGCTGTTGCCGTTGCAGCCACAGCCCCGCTGCCCTGGATGAGCTTGCCCAGGGAACCGACAGATGAATGAAGGAGTCCTGGGTGGGGACCACGAGGGGTGCCGGCTAGGGGCCCTGCACGATGTGAAACGCCTGGGGCAGAGATCCTGCCATACTGATCCTCTGTCCGTGGTGCTGAACCACCTTCTCTGGGACATGTTGCTCCTCGCACCCTGGGACCCAGGCACCCAGTCCAACCTCTTCCCAGGCAGTCTGAGCCAGGTGAGAGACGAGAGGTGTCAGGAAGGATGGGAGAGCAGAGGAAAGGGAGAGACTCAGACAGAGAGAGGGAGAGAAAGAGAGACAGTGGCAGAGAGAGAGACAAAGAGACAGAGAGACAGCTGGGGATCAGACAAAGGCAGTCGCTTCACAGACACATCACCAGAGAGAAAGGGGCTTTTGTTTTGACATCATTTTTCAACAATCATGGCATCTAAGGAGGAGATTTTTCATACGGTTATTTGCCACTGTTCCTCCCCCATGCTCCACTTGGGGGTCCCTGAGCAGCTCTGTGTGAGAACCGCCAGACTCAGTCAGAGAAGCAGACCCACCAAGCATGTGTGCCTGTGTGTGTTAGGGATGTGTGGACATATAGAAGTGCAGGGATGTGTGGGTTCACTACAGTGAGTTGCGCGCATGCAGTTTGGATCTAGTTAGACAGTTTCTGCAGGGCTGTTGTCTGATGCTGGATGGGGAGTGGCTGGAAAGAGCGAGGGGGACAGCTGTACCCCAAGCGTGACGCCTGGAGGACAGCCTCAGGCTATCTCACGCTTGTGCCTGGGGACTGGGTGGTCCTGCAGAGGCCAGGGCCACACCTTGGAGCTGGACACGCCCTGCCCAGGATCAGAGTTGCTGAAGGAGGGTCAGAGGATGGTGGCACAGTGGCAGACCCGGCTGCACACCACATGTGACTCTGCAGATCAGGGATGGCGCATGGGGGCTCTCCCTTTCCCTCCAGGTCCTCATGAGACCTCCCTGGGAGCCTACCCTGTCTGTAACCCACAGGGAAGGGATTCCGGGAAATGCAGTCCAGCCTGACCGGCTGACTCGGGACAAAGCCACCACAGCGAGGGAGGTGACAGGGGGCTGAGGCCTGGAGGGCCACTTGTGGTTTGAGGTCAGCTCCTCTTGGGTCAGAGCTGGCCTCTGCCTGTCTGTGAGCACCCACCTGGCACATTTTCCTTGATGTCTTGGCTAATGGTCCTGAGGGTGGGAACCGCCAACCTGTGTGGTCAACTGTGCCCCTTGTGGGGCCGACACCAGGCCTGGCCTCCCCGTGCCCGCTGAGTCCCCTGTGCCTGCTGAGCCCACAGCCTCGGCCATGGGAGGGAGGTCACTGCCTCTGCGTCAGCCCATGGCCCCGTCACAGTGAGTGGAGCTCAGCCTCCACCTGCTCCTCAGTTTGCGTTTGCAGCCTTCTGCCCGCTCCTCCTGAGTCCAATAAGGACAGACCTGAGGGCCGAAGAGCCCGGCAGTGGCTGACCCCTCGCTGCCACCAACTGCGTTCAGTCCTTTCTCTTGCATTGTCTGCAGAAGGGGCAGGGCGCTCAGAATGGACTGAGCCTTCCCACATCCTAGATGCAGGGGGGCTGGGCTCTCTAACAGATTTCCTCTTTTGTGAAGGATGGAAAATCCACCCAAAATGGTCTTAAACCAAAAAGCAAATTTATTGGCTCATATACTGGGGTGACCATGGGATTGATCAAGCTTCAGGAACAGGTTAATCCAGGACTTGGTTTCTCTCTTTAACTTCTCCAACACCAAGATCCTAATGTTGCTTCCATTCTCAGGCCTCTTGTGGTTGCAAGATGCTGAACTTGACCCCTACAATCCTCCCAGTGTCCACCCTGGGGAACGAGCGAGGGGCCACCTCCAAGAATTCCCAATGGGTGGGGAAACCTTGTTGCATCTCATTTGCTCTGACGGTGTTGTGGGCCTACCCCTGAGCCTAAATGTGGCCAAGGAGACGCACTGTGTTGGTTAACTGGGGCTCACATTGCGTGCTCCATCCGGGAGTTTCCTAAAACGTGAGTGTGAGGCTGGAGCTCCTGATGGGATCCAACACTTTGCTTGCATCAGGAGCAGATGTGGGTCCTAGGACCCCAGCCATTGTCCTGTCCAGGCTCAGAAGCAAAAGGACTTAGAATTATAAACAGTTAGTCATTCATTTCTCTCCACCAGCATTTCCTGGGGCCCATTCCTGTGTGTCAGGAAAATGCAGAGTTGAAGAGGCAGTCCGGAACCCACAATGTACCCACAGTGTCGTGAGGACGATGGACAGAGTCAACAGGACATTACACTTCAGCATCTTGGCCGGACGGCGCCCTTGGAATTCAGGACGGCAAACAAGAGTCATCTTCCAGGCCAGTCAGTTCATCGTGCCTGCCCGAAATCTGTGTCAGGAAAGGTTCTGAGGCTGTTTGAGGCCACCTACAGAGAGAACTGGGGTCAGTTAGTGATGTCTGCCTAGGCGTAGTCCTGGGAGAAGTGTAGGGTGATGGATGCCAGGTGTGGATACTTTACGGGGAAACTGAGGTCCAGAAAATAGCAGCGTCTTGTCTGATGTTCTGGAACAAGCTATCAGCAGAGCTGAGACCAGAAACTGCTGTCCTTTCTCCTAACTCAGCTTCTTTCCAAGACATCACAGTGGATTCCAGAGTGAGTTAGACCCAGGGAGGAAGGGAAATCAGGGGCTGCCGTCCTCTGCCGGTTCCTGACCCTCCCCGCAGCTCAGCCTGCCCCCAGGTTGGGTGGAGGACAAGATGCAGGCCCCTGAGGTCACCCCCACTGCTACCCAAGGCCTTGCCCTCAACTTTGCCAACAGTTTCCCCAAGAAGAAGCAGCTTAAGCAGACCCTTTGATTGCTGCCCCCACCCCCACCCCCCAGGCTTCACTCCTTCGAGCGGTTTAGCCGTCGCCAGAAGCACTGGGTGGCAGTGAGGCCCAGAAAGGCTGGGAAGGAGCCTACTCAGAGGCTGTCCCTGGGGAAGGGCTGGGCCCGGAGGTGTGTCCAGAGGTCAGCTGTGTCCTGACACCCTAAGTAGGGCCTAGGACTAAGTTGTTTTTCCTGCATCAGGGAGAGGGGAGCATTCCCAGAACTATGGTTTCAGCTCATCTCCTTCGTGTCTTAGGAAGCACACAAGGCTAAACCTGGCCTGTCCAAGGCTGCGGGCTAGCATTTCATGGTAGCGAGTTCTCAAATCTGGGACATCAAGCTTCTACTTTGTTCTCGTGGACACACAGTATCAATCCACTCACACACTCACCCATCCACCCATCCATCCGTCCATCTACCACCCATCCACCATCCACCTACTCACAGATATTCACTGAGTTTGTACCACGTGTCTAGCATGTCGCAGCCTTTGGGAAGTACAACAATGAACAGTGCCCCGTGTGAACCCTCAAGTTTCCAAGCTAAGGTGGGGCTCCAGGCAGGGGTGCACCCACCCTAGGGGCTGCAGAAGTGATCCCCTGGGATGCAGGAAGGAGACATTGACACCCCTACTGTGTGCCTTTTATCCCATCTCGTTATTTAAACGACTCCTTCTGGATCTCCCTTTTCCATGGGGTGGTGCCCAGCCACAGCTTTCTGCTAGGGGGCTGCGGTCAAGGGAGCCAGAGGAGGTCTGGCCAGGCACGAGGAAGGGTAACGACTGCCTGGAAGAGGTTCCTCGGCCAGGCGTGTGAGGCTGCAGGATGAGGGGCGTTTGGAGACCCCGGAGGTCTCCTCAGAGGAGGTGAGGATTCACTTGGGTCTTGGAGGATGAGTGTGTCAGATGGGGAAGTTGGTGAAGAATATTCCATGAGCAGAACTGGCACAAGCAGGGCCAGGGTGGTGCCCCCTGGCTCAGCACGAATGGAGAAGGGGGGCTGCTCAGCTTGCTGAGCAAGGGGGCTGGGGTTCAGGAGGAGGTGGTCAGGGTGGGACCCACATGGCCTCTGAGGCCAGTTAGGCAGGCAGCTTGCCCTCCACCCTGGTGGGTGACGGGAACCGCTGAAGGAAGACCATGGTGTCAGGTGTCCTCTGTGAGTGTGTGCGCATGAGGTTCTGTCGGGACAGGAGGAAGGGAGGCTGGCACTGCTGGAGGAGCAGGGAGTCCAGCGGAGTATGGAAAGTCCAGTGCTGTGTGCTGTGGTCGTGCATCGGCTAACTCTTTCTGTGTAACAAAACGCCCCAGAGCTCAGTGGCTTCAAACCACAGCAATTGATTGCTTCTCGTGACTCTGTGGGTTGGCCATCTCTGCCCGGGTGTAACACCTGCTGCTGCCTCAGTCAGAGGTCGCTGGGCTGGATGGGTCAAGACGGCCTCACTGAATGCCAGCAGGGGCTGCTGGCTGGCCATGAGGTCCCTGAGGCCCCCCTGAGAGCTAGACCAGCCTCCTTCCATGGTGTTCTCAGGATAGCGGTCCATGAGGATCAAGTGGAGGCCGCACACCCTAAGGTGCCCAGGCTCCAAACTCGCACAACATCACTTCCACCGTATCCTATTGGCCAAAGTGAGGCAGAGGCCCACCCAGGCTTGGGGTGGGAGATTCCACAAGTCCTTTGTGGCCACATTTCATGGAGGATGGATAGCCCAGTGCAGGACAGTGTCTGCTGAGGGCTCACTCGTGTTTGCTGAGCACGCTTGTGCAAGGCTTCAGGGAGGGGGCGAGGCAGGCACCTGCGGGGGCGCAGAGGAGGAGGGAGCCAGGGGGCTCGAGGGAGCAGAGGATAGAGGCGGTTTGGGGAGGGAGAGGAGTCCATGCAGAGGGCTCTGGACGTGATTCCAAGGGTGACAGGGAGGGGGAAGGCTTCTGGGCAAGGGGGCAGTGATGGGGGTAGATAGCGGGGAGTCAGGCAGGGGAGCAGTGGGGGCCGATGTGGGGCAGTGAGGGTGGGAGAGCTGGGGAAGGGTCTGTGGGACCCAGGCTGTGAGGCATGTGAGGGACGCCTCCAGGAACTGCTCGTCCCAGGGCGGGACGGGGGGCAGCTCCACTTTCACCCCGACAACCCCGGCGGCGGGCCCTCCCCAGGTCCACAGAGAGCCTCGGCCGGACCACAACCCCACGGCACCTGGGCTCCATCTCTCCATCTCCGCCCCAGCCAAGCCTCCAGCCCGGGGAGGAGACAGGGGAGGAGAGATCCTCAGACCAAGAAACCGCTGGGGAGAGCTTCAAAAAATGCAATTAAAAGGAAAATAATTAAATCCATTAAAAACGAACCGTGGGGGACATTCTGGGGACTCCAGGCCGCTGTTGCCTGTTTTCCTAGTGAAAGTTCGGGCTGCCTCCTCCCTGTCTTGGCAGCCTTCCCGGGGCTCACCAGGCTGGACCTTTAGGTGGAACGAAGGAGGCTGGGCACTCCCCAACACCTGTGGGGCCCCAGGCTTCGCTGTCCTTGGACCTGCCCCGTCCTTTCCTGTTGCCTGGGGCTCCCCCATGCCCACCTGTTCCCCTTTTGGGTGCCTGGTGAGTCCTGCTCTCTCGCAGTCGAGCCAAACGCCAAGAAAGCTGAGATGCATTCACTCAGCGCTGCCTCCAGACCCCGCAAGTTTGTGATCTTCACACTTGCACGCACGTGGGAGTCACCTGGGTGCTTATTAAACGCAGATTCACTGGCTCCCCTCATCCTGGCTGGTGATCTTGGGAAGCTCAGGCGAGGCTGGTGGCTGGCAGCAGTCCAGCGCCCTCCCTCCAGAGAGGATCAACTGCCGCCCAGAGAGGAAGGCTGGGCCTGCGGCTGCACCGGGAGCCTGAGGCTCTGGAGCTGCATGCTGGGGAGGGACCTCAGGCAGCGGCCAGCCTGCGGCCCAGGGTGAGGAAGGCCAGGGTGCTTCTGCATCTGAGTCCTCACCAGGGAACGAGCCTGCTGGGACGGGCTTTCTCGGGAATCCGGGACGTGTTCCTCCCCAAAGCTTCCACTGTCAGGTGGGACCACAGCTGTTTGCTATTGGGGGCCTGAATCCGGGCTGAGAGTTCCCAAGGCTGTCTCCCCAGGGCCCAGCCCAGAGCAGGCGCGTCTAGCACTGGCTTGCTCAGGACCATCGGCAGGCAGGCCGTGGTGGGACGGCTCTGGCCAGGGTCGTCTGCACCCTCTGCCCGGGAGTGGCATCTTACCCTGGAGGCTGAGGTGGAAACCCCACAGAGGAGGTGACTGAGGGGGCCTGTCTGCCCCTAAGTGATGCTCCGAGGTCACCACTGAGCAGAAATCCCTTTCTTGGAGGGAGAATAAGTGCTACACCACCACCACCACCACACAGCAACAAAAGCCAGCGACCAGCAGGCAGGCAGCCACCAACATGGCCCCTCTGCTCCCGACCCCCAAGCCTCGGGTCCCTGAACCCTTCCAGGGACAGCCACGCACACGCAAGTGTCTGTGTGTCTGTGTAGTGTGAATGTGTGTGTGCAGGTGTGCAATCACGTGACACCTGAGTGTGCAAGTGCATGTGTGTGTGACCGCTTGATACCAAATGTGAGTGTGCAAGCATGACCACTTGATACTGAGTGTGTGATCACAT
>NC_060279.1:79543618-79588076 GCF_021613505.1 Equus quagga
TGACCACTTGATACTGAGTGTGAGTGATCACATGATACCGAGTGTGAGTGTGCAAGCATGTGTGATCACGTGATACCAAGTATGAGTGTGTGAGTATATGTCATACCGAGTGTGAATGTGTGAGTGTGATCACGTGATACTGAGTGTGTGAGCTCCTCACCCTCCCTGGAGTGTGCCTGGCACCCCACCTCCTGGCCCTACCTGAAGGTGGCAGCTCGACGACAGTGAGCGTCTTCACCCCCAGGGCAAGAAGCCCAGCCCCCCTCCCACCCCCAGAGATGCTGGGCCCACCCGGAGGCATTTGGGGCAGGGGTTACTCTGTGTTGTTAACATCTGGGTACTTCAACCCCCAGCCAGCACTGAGAACCGCACGGCCCCTGTGTGACACGCTGGATTCTGTCAGGCCAGGTCCTGTTTCTGCAGTTCTCTCGGACACCCAGCATTTGTTTGAGCCACAGCCCGTCCTCAGTGATGGGCATCGGGGTTCTCAGCCCTCTGCCACCACAGACGATGCCGGGCGCCACTGGGCAGCACACCCTGAACTCCTGAAAGTGGGGACGGGGGATCGAAGGGCATGTGGATTTCAAACTCGTTAGATGTCGTCTCTTCACCCGTCCGTTCAGCAGAGCACGGCTGCAGTCTCGCTGTGGGGAGAGGGCGCCTCTTCTCACTGGCTCATGGGAAGGCTGCTCCGTGTTCCTGGGAGCGTGCTGGCCGCTGACGTTTGGAAGCTGGAGTCTGAGCAGGAGGGTGTGTGGCTGTGTGTGGCTATGGAGCAGCGCGGGGCAGACGGGCCGGTGTTCTCTGTCTGCTCTCTCAGCCTCCACCTGCACTCCCTCCACAGGCTGAAAAGCAGCGTCGATTCTGGGCTCCCTGCTCAGCTCTCGGGTGAGGACGAGATCCCACCAACTGCTTGCACAGAAGGTGGACAGGCCCTGACATTGAGCAAAACCACAAAACATGAGTGTCTCCAGCGCAAGGCTTTAGGGGCCAGGCCCAGATGCCGCCTGCATGCTTCCCACCCCATCCCACATCCAGAGCTCAGCCGAGCTCCCAGTGGTGACGAGGTATTGAAACCGGTCCTTCCTGCCTGCCCGAGGGTGAGGACCGGGCTTGGTCAACGCAGCACGTCTTTACCACGAAGACCTAGATGGGTTCTGTTTCCTCTCCTAGAAGAGACAAGAGGAGGGACGGGGCTGACGGGGGAGGGCTCCTGGGGGAAGGGTAGCTGTGCCATCTGGAAGCCAGAACCTTCTAAATGGCCACTGGGGAGGGATGGAGGGAGAGCCACACACAGGAGGGGACACAGTTGCTTCCCCTCCGAGTTCCCTGAAAGCTAGCCGTGTCTCGCTGGCCCATCGCAGGCGGGAGGGCAGAGTCCACACTGGTGGAAGCAGAGACGCCCACCACAGGCAGGCACGGATGTGCGGGCCCTGGTGGGGACCGGACTTTCCCTCAGGCCAATGAGGAGGCCCGTAGCATTTTGAGAGGAGGGTACAAGACACGATTTAAAAGGCTTGCACTAGGGAGGAGAGACTGCAGAGGGCAGGCGGGCATGCGGGCCCACCTGTGCGGCCCCGAGTGCACAGAGCCCCCGTTCTTCCAGAGGCTTCTGAGGCTCTGGCCTTTGAGGATGGAGGGAGGTGGGAGGCCAGAGCAGCAGGTGGGCGGGCACGTCACTGTGTTCAGCAGGCTTCTGGTGCTTGCCACCTTGTGTCCAGTAGAAGGCCAGGACACGGAGGGCAAGCCGGCCTCCACGGGACTTCACCAGGAGCCAGTGTGGAAGGCTGCCCAGGCCTGCCCACCACTCTGCAGGGGCTAACACATGGGGCTGGGCCCCAGGTCTCCAGATGGCCACGGCGTCTCTGGGTCAGAACGGGCTGGGGGTGGCATTCGCCGGCCCCCCTCCTGACCTGACAACCTGCTCCAGGAGCAGGGCTGCTGTGTTCCCATTAACTACTCTTGCAGACACCTGCATCCTGCCTTCCTCCACCCCAAAGCAGCTCGCCCTAATGGGAGTGTTGTGCTAGACAGGGCAGCCCAGCCCTGAGGCAGGCGCACCGGCCACATCGCCACCTGCCCTGGGCCTCCCTTCTCCACCCACCGCAGTCTGGCTGCAAAGGCGGCTCCCGCACAGGCACAGTGCCTCTGGGAACGAATCTGATGCTCACTGGACCCAGAGCGTGTCAGTCATCCCATGTTGGGGGAGGAGTTTACACCAACCGGC
The DNA here is from genome assembly GCF_021613505.1 of Equus quagga. Lineage (NCBI taxonomy): Eukaryota > Metazoa > Chordata > Mammalia > Perissodactyla > Equidae > Equus > Equus quagga. Next base: position 79,545,846 of record NC_060279.1, read on the forward strand.
AGTGGGGCAGGTGGCCATTGACTGATAGGTCAGAGCCCGCCTCCCCAGGTGTAGCTGCAGGTGAGGCCACCACCAGGTTCCAGGTGGGCACCCAGATGGACGGCCATCTCCTGGTCTGGGCCACGTGAGCGTCATGTCCCCCTCCCCGTCCTGCTCCTTCCTCTATGGGCTGTTGGTAGATAGGGAGCTCAGTGGGCTCTGGGACGGGCTGGGGGTCCAGAGCCTGTCCCAGTGCCAGGGCAGCTGTCTTCTCCCAGCTGACAAGGACACCCAGGGTGGTGCAGGGGATGTCCTGGTGAGGGGGCCACTGGGGAGGGCTGTGGCCTGCTCCTCATCTGGTCCCCAAGAAGACCCTGGGGCCACGGGTGATGACAGCTGGAAAGACGATGGCAGGGAGTGGAGGTCAGGCTGAGTTGCCAGGTCCCCAGGCCCCCAGCTGGAGCCTCCGTGGCAGGCAGGAGGCATGAATCGTGGCTGACACACACTGCCAGGCCTTCTTCACCGGAGCACCGTGTGAGGCCTCCACGTCTGAACACACGGGGCCCTGCAGTGCTAGTAGCGCCTGCCAGCCAGGCCTTTCCTGTCCCCAGGGTGATGGCAGTCCCCTGGTTTAAGACACTGTGGCCTTTTGTCACCTCAAAGCAGGAACACGGCATAGAGGATGGCTGACCTCTGGTTCGGCCCCAGTGCTACCACTGGCCAGCTTGGTCCCCTTCCGTGAGCTGCTTCTAGGCTTCATCCAGAGCGAGGGCTGTGTTTTGGGAGCGAGATGCACAGAAAGTGCTCGGTTCACATTAGCTTTCTGGATGAGGACTGGCTGTGAGCTGCTGCCCTGGTCCGTGGCTTCGCCAGCCCTCCTGTGGTGGACGGTGCACGCTGGCGTCTGCCCACCCAGTCCTTCCCCCACTTACCTATCAGCTGGGCACGTGGCCCAACACGAGGGAGACTTCCAGGAAACATTATTCTGGCTTGTAAGGGAGGCCCCCAGGACTGACCACCTTCCCCTGTTAGTTACCCTGTCTGGGGTGGTGCCTGCGTCACTGAGCCGTCTTGCACCAGCCGGGCGAGGAGTCTGAGGCTAGTGAGTTGGCCTGCCCCGGTTTTGAAGATGCTGGCGGAAGACACGAGGCTCCTGGACCAGAGGCAAAGAATGGCGTTACTCCTGGCCTGGCCAAAAGCTCGGGCTTCCCGGTGTGTGGGCTTCCCTCTTCCCCCAAGGCCCGTGGCTGGTCCAGGTTGAGGCCGTGCCTGCAGGTGTTTGAGGCAGGATTCCGAATCTTATGATGAGTTGCAAGCAGACTTGCCCGAACTTCACCCCAGAAAACAGACAGCTTTGCCCTCGGCATTCTCTCTACCAGGGCTGCTTGCTAACCGGGCATCCTTGGACAGATGGGCCGACCCAAAGCCATCAGTGCCTCTGACCACAGACCCACAGGAGACCCTGGCAGGGCAGAGATGTGAAAAGAATGCGGGTCTTTGATGACGTCGTGAAGCGGTTGAACCTGCCTGTTTCTGGACCTCCACTGGGGACGTGACATCCCCTCCCGTTTAAGCTCGGTACGCGCAGCCACAAGCACCCGGGGTGGCCTGCTCCTCCCTTGGTCTCACCTGTTGTCAGCAGTGTGAGCTGGGCAGGGAATGAAGGTCCTGCTCACCTCGCTAAGGTGCGGTGAGAGCCAGTGAAGTTCTGTTGGCAAAAGTGCTCAGAAAACCACAGAGTTTATCGGAAGGAAGACACGACTATCTCCATTCTCCCTCTTCCTCCCAGCGCAGACTGAGACCTCAGTTCATTTCCTGGTGCTTCGTTCCAACGGCCGAGATAATGCATGTTTAGGAAGGAGGAGCCGCTACTCTACCTGCTTTGGCAAACTTTTATCAGAGGCCTGCGGCCCAGGCAGGGGCGGAGGTAAATTGGGACTGCGGGGCAGAGAAGGCAGAGGGACCCAATGTCCTACTAGGTGGGTGCCATAGACGGACTGTCGTGTCCCCCACCTGTTGAGACCTAGCCCTCCATGTGATGCTGTTAGGAGGGGGGCTTGGGTCACGCAGGTGGAGCCGTCATGAATAGGATTAGCGTCCTTTCCCTGTCCCCTTCTGCCATGTGAGGACACAGTGAGAAGATGCCATCTACGGACCAGGAAGAGTGTCCTCACCAGGCGCCGAGTCTGCCGGTGCCTTGACTGCGGCCTCCAGCCTCCAGGACTTGGAGAAATCCCTGGTTGCAGTGCAAGTCCCCGTCTGGGTATTCCGAGCAGAGCTGCCTGAACGGACTGACGGGGGGCAGGAGAGAGGTGAAGACCGTGCACAGGGTTCACTTGTGCCCAACATTCATAGGAAGTGCCAGCGGTTCCTCAGGGCCCAGTGAGCAGTTTGAAGACCCACTGCCTGCGTGCAAGAGCTTCCGGTGCTCCACGTCCTCACCAACACTCCATCTGTCGATCTCTTTAATTGTAGCCACTTTGGGGGCGAGCAGTGGTGTCACAGCAAAGCCTGAACGACTCTCATATGTTCACTGGCCATGTGGAGGGCTCCTTTTGTGGAGGTTTGCTCAAATCTATGCCTATTATTCTGACTGATCTGTAGGAGTTCGCTATATATTCGAGGGGACGGTTCAGTTTGTGGGGACAAGGGGAGGAGGTGCGACACGGGTGGACCCTCCTCCTGCCCCGCCAGGCCCACACCCAGCAGCAGCCTGACGCTCACTGTTCACAGCACCCAGCACTTCCCAGTGTGTGTGCGCGTAACTGGGACCCCTCAAATAAGGGTTCCTCGGTGCGCGTGGCGCACACACAGAGCTCAGAGCATGCGTGAGTGGCTCAGAGAAAGCCTGCAGCAAACAAGCCAGCTCAGCTTTGCTGGACGAGGGCTGTGCACGCTCACCTGACCGTGCTTCTGTGGAATGTCTGTGAACGTCGTGTGGAAGTCGTGAGTCCTGTTCTGTGAAATGACACTGGGAAATGCTGACCCGTCCAATCCCACCCTGAGGCTGGGCGTGTAGACACCACACACACCACACACATCAGACACACACACCAGACACACACACACACGCCACACTCACAAACACCACACACACACACCCCACCACCCCACACACACCCCACACACACCCCACATAACCACATATGGAGACACACCATACACACCACACACACACTCACACCACATATGGAGACACACCATACACACTCACACACTCACACCACATATGGAGACACACCATACACACCACACACACATCCCACATATGGAGACACAGCACACACATACACACAGCACACACATGCACACACACAGCACACCTCGTGCGCCCTGGGGGCTGCCGTCCAGCATCTGGGCAGCACAGCCTCAGCGCAGGCCCTTGACGATTTCCCCTGCATAGGAACACCCCCTGCAACATCTTCTTCTGTCCTCTGGGGTCTTGGTTCTCGGGAGCTGGGGTCTCTGTGTCCATGGGGGCAGAGGTGGCAGCGGGCTTGGTCCACCCACATCCTGAACCTGCCCAGAGGTCCCCCTGCCAACCCAGCTTCCTGTCCCCCTAACTCAGACCCCATTCTTTCTGGGCCTGGGGCTCCTGGCCTCCCAGGGCCTCTGTGGCGCCCGCCCCACTCCGCCCCCTCGCCCACCCTGCTCCAGCGCTCGAGGCTGGCTCTGCCACGCATCGCACTCCCCATGTTCGGCAACAGCTGGCTGAGCTTAATTAAGCCCCACAGTGCCGGGTTCCACCTGGCGAGGAATTAACAACAATAACAAAATAGCAAACAGCAGAGGGGGGTGTGAGGAGGCAGGCAGGGCGGGAGCTCCCGAGCACCCTCAGTCCTGGCTGTCACTGGCCAGTCCAGGTCTGACCCCTCCAGTCCTCACCGGCCCTCCCACTGGGATGGTGGGCCTCGGCCTGCAGGTGCCTGTGTCTGTGGCTGTGACAGAGGTGGGCTGTGGGCCGCCCCACTCCACAGGTGAGGAGGCCCAGCTCCAGAAGGCTGCGCAGTGTGCAGGTCTCAGTGTGGCCGTCCAGGGCACAGGCATGTTCCCAGCTCACCAGGTCCAGGCAGAATGGCACGCGAGCTGCAGTTGGGGCGCACACACAACATGCTTCGGGAGTGGGGAGGGAGGGGCTTTGGACTTGGTGTGGAGGAACGGGAGGGGCGTCCCTCGGCGACGTCTTGGCTTTCCGTATGGGGGTCTGCAGGAGGTGCCAGCAGACGGGTCCTGGAGCGGGGACCGGGAAGAGCCGCAGGGCGAGCAGTATTGCCTGGACGGGCTCACAGCCCGGGGGGCTGAGGATCCACCTGCTCGAGGAGCCTGCACTCTGCAGAGGTGGCACCAGGAGGGCCCCAAGTCCCAGCCCTGAAGGGCTGCCGTTCTCGGGGGAGTCACCTGGCTCCTAAGCTAGTGCCCCGGTCACTGCACCAGACACTCACCAGCTCTCCATGGTGAGAGCCGCTCCTCCAGGAAGCAGACACCAAGGTGACTGAGAGAGCGGCCTGCCTTGAGGACACCCCAGGGAGGCATTGTCCAGGAGTCTCAGTGCCGGGCGGGACTGGGGAGCAGATTGTGAGGGCCGCCTCTGCACACAGATGGTTCCTTTAAAAATGTGATTTAAAAACGCTCAATAAAATGGAGATAGAAGGAAAGTACCTCAATATAACAAGGCCAAATATGACAAACTCACAGCCAACATATTCAACAGGGAAAAACTGAAAGCCATCTAAGAACAGGAACAAGACAAGGGTGCCCACTCTCATCACTCTTAGTCAACCTGGTACTGGAGATTTTGGCCAGAGCAATAGGCAAGAAAAAGAAATGAAAGGAATCCAAATAGGCAATGAAGAAGTCAAACTCTTGCTTTTTGCAGATGAAATGATTTTATACAGAAAACCCTAAAGAATCCATTGGAAAACTATGAGAAATAATCAACAATTACAGCAAAGTTGCAGGGTACAAAATCAACTTACATAAATTGGTGACATTTCTATATACTAATAACAAACTAACAGAAGGAGAACTCAAGAACACAATCCCATTCACAATCGCAACAAAAAGAATAAAATACCTTGGAGTAAATTTAACCAAGGAAGTGAAAGACCTATACAATGAAAACTACAAGACTTTCCTGAAAGAAACTGATGACGCTATAAAGAGATGGAAAGACATTCCATGCACATGGATTGGAAGAATAAACATAGTTAAAATGTCCATACTACCCAAAGCAATCTACAGATTCAACACCATCCCAATCAGAATCCCAATGACATTCTTCACAGAAATAGAACAAAGAATCCTAAAATTCATATGGGGCAACAAAAGATCCTGAATTGCCAAAGCAATCCTGAGAAAAAAGAACAAAGCTGGAGGCCTCACAATCCCTGACTTCAAAACATACCACAAAGCTACAGTAATCAAAACAGCATGCTACTGGTACAAAAACAGGTGCACAGATCAAGGGAACAGAATTGAAAGGCCAGAAATAAAACCACACATCTATGGACAGCTAATCTTTGACAAAGGAGCTGAGAACATACAATGGAGAAAGGAAAGTCTCTTCAATAAATGATGTTGGGAAATCTGGACAGCCACATGCAAGAGAATGAAAATTGACCATTATCTTACACCCTACACAAAAATAGACTCAAAATGGATCAAAGACTTGAAGGTAAGACCTGAAACCATAAGACTTCTAGAAGAAAATATAGGCAGTACTCTCTGACATTGGTCTTAAAAGGATCTTTTCAGACGCCATTTCTTCTCGGACAAGGGAAACAATAGAAAGAATAAACAAGTGGGACTTCATCAGACTAAAGAGCTTCTACAAGGCAAATGAAAACACAACCCACCAACTGGGAAAAAATATTTGCAAATCATATATCCCGCAAAGGATTGATCTCCATAATATATAAAGAACACAACTCAACAACAAAAAATCAAACAACCCGATCAAAAAATGGGCAGGGGATATGAACAGACATTTCTCCAAAGAAGATATACAGATAGCCAATAGGCACATGAAAAGATGCTCATCATCACTGATCATCAGGGAAATGCAAATCAAAACTACACTAAGATACCACCTTACACCCGTTGGAATGACTATAATCACCAAGACAAAAAATAACAAATGTTGGCGAGGTTGTGGAGAAAAGGGAACCCTCATACACTGCTGGTGGGAATGCAAACTGGTGCAGCCACTGTGGAAAACAGTATAGAGATGTCTCAAAAAATTAAAAATAGAACTACCATACAACCCAACCCTCCCACTCCTGGGTGTCTATCCAAAGAACTTGAAATCTGCAATTGAAAGAGATTTATGCCCCCCTGTGTTCACTGCAGCTTTATTCACAATAGCCAAGACATGGAAGCAACCCAGATGCCCAGCAACTGATGAATGGATAAAGAAGATGTGGCATATATACACAATGGACTACTATTCAGCCATAAAAAGTGACAAAATTGTCCCATTCACAACAACATGGATGGATCTTGAGGGTATTATGTTAAGTGAAATAAGCCAGATGGAGAAAGACAGACAGTGTATGCCTCCACTCATATGTGGAAGATAAACAAACACGTGGACAAAGAGAACAGATTAATGGTCACCCAGGAGAAGGGGGGTGGGAGGGTGGGTACAAAGCGTGAAGTGGAGCACTTATGCGGTGACAGACAAATAATAATGTACAACTGAAATTTCACAATGTTGTAAACTATCATAACCTCAATTAAAAAAATGTGATTTATAACTTGTACCCCTTCTGCTTCCAGAAGGGTTTTGGGAAATGCAGGAAAACAGTGGAGCTGTGGGAACAGAAGTGGCAGGTTGATAGCACTGATCACCAGACTTCAAGGCAGCCCTCACTTTTGTTCTGCATTCCCTGGCACCTGGGGCAAAAAGGGGTTCATTAGCTAGAGATTTGTTTGTATGTTCAGGTTTTTCAGGAAAGGAAGAATTTTTTCTGTAGGAGAAGAAGGAGCTTTCAGGGGAAGGCTGTGAAAGGCCTGGGAGAGGGTCAGCCGACCAGCCTGTGTGGGAATGATAGTGCCGTCCACCGCTTCCTGGCGGTTGTGAAGCGCAGTGCAGACCGAGGCTGGAGCAGCTATTGTATTACATGATGTGCCTGGAGAGCGAGGATGCTCTCGCTCCTCCTGCTCAGATCGGCCACTCATCCTAGTTTTTTCAGGTCAGTCCTGGTCCTGCCGGAATCCCTCATGTGACTGTTAGCACCCTTCACCTTCTGAGTGTCTTGGCTTGAAGGATCAATTCATGGCTACCATATCTATGTGTGTGTATGTATGCATTTGTATTTCTACTGTATTGCTAAGATATTATGATGTCCCTGATCGCCTGGGCGCGTGGTAGGAAATACTTAACCAGACACTAGGTCCAAGGAGCAAGAGGGAATGTCTGCAAGATTTGGCTTCTGATGGTGTAGGTTGATTGCACAGTTCATGGGGCCTTTGTCCTTTGTCTCAAAGGCTTGAGGATGAGAAGGAAAAGGAGACGTGGGAAGGAAGCTCCGGGCGTCTCCAAGTACCTTCCCTGCCGTGGGCACCAGGAGACAGCTCTGCCAGCTCTTGCGTGACCTTGTCGAGAAACGGGATCTCTCAGCCTCTTCCTCCTCATCTGTATTCTAAGGCTGCTGGGCAGCAGGCTCTGCACAGGGGTGGATGGCGCCACGGTTCCCGTCACAGTCATGCCCACGTGCACCAGCCCTTCCCACATTCATGTTCTTCAGCCGAACCCCAGGACTCACCCTCGCCCGTCCTGGAACCAAACAGCCTCCACTTTCTTCTCTGTGGGGAGGTTTTTAATTATGAATTCATTTTTTAAACCAGATACACATCTGTTCAGAGTTTCTATTTCTTCTTGTGTCAGTTTTGGCAGTTTGTGTCCTTCGAGGAGTTTGTCCATTTCCTCTAGTTGTCAAATTTATCAGCATAAAGTTGCTTATAATATTTTCTTATCTCCTTTTAATATCTGTGGGATCTGTGGTGATGTCTTATCTTTCATTCCTGATACTGGTAATTTGTGTTTTCTCTCTCTCTTTTTTTCCTTGAGTAACATAGCCAGCAGTTTATGAATTTTATTATTTTTTTTAAAGAACTAACTTTTGGTTTTTTAACATTTTTCTCTATTGCTGGTTCAATTTCTGTCTCACTGATTTCTGCTCTTTCTTACATCCTTCCTTCTACTTTGAGCTTAATTTGCTCTTCTTTTTCTAGATTTTCAAGGCAGAAGCTTAGATCATTTATTTAAAACCCTTTAGTCTTTTCTAACACAAACATTTAAAACTATGATTTTCACTTAAAACAATCCATTGGCTATAGTCCACAAATTTTAATATGTCATGTTTTCATTATTATTTAGTTTAAAACATTTTTGAATTTCCTTTGGGATTTGCTTTACTCACAGTTTATTTAGAAGTCTTTTGTTTAATTTCCAAATATTTGAGGGAATTTTACAGGTACATTAATGTAATTTCTTTCTAACTGTCTATGGTTAGAGATATATTTTGTATGATTTTAATCCTTTCATATTTATTGAGACGTTTTATGGTGAATAGTCCATATGCATTTGAAAAAAAATGTGTGTCTTCTGCTCCCGTTGGATGGAGCGTCACGCTGGTTTATGGTGGTGCACGTCTTCACAGCCTTGCTGGCTTTCCCTCTACATATTCAGCCAATTACCGAGAGAGGAGCGTTAAAATCTCCAACTATGATAGTAGATTTATCTCCCTTTAATCTGCTAGTTTTTGCTTCATATCTTTGAAGCTTTTATTAAGTGTGTGCTCATTTATGATTGCTGTGCTTTCCTGATGACTTGAAAATATCTCTAATTCACCTTCATTTTTGAAGGACTATTTTTTGCAGGATGTAGAATTTTAGGTTCACAGCTCTGTTTTAACCCTTTAAAGATGTCGTTCAATTGTCTCCTGGCAACGGTGTTTCTCATCCTCGTTCCTTGTGATGTGTCTGTTTTCCTCTGGCTGCTTTTAAGGTGGTCTCTTTACCTTTGGTATCAGTATATTCTTAGGGGTTTTTTAAATGTTTATGATGCTTGGGTTCTGTTAATTTGTGAGTTGATATTTTTCATCAAATTTGGGAAATTTTCAGTTACTATTTCTTCAAATGCCTTTTTCTGCCCCACCGTCTTTCCTCTCCTTCTGGGAATTAAATTAGATATAATTAGATTGTCTGATGTTGCCTGCAGGTCACTGAGTGAGGCCTTTGTTCTTTTTTAGAGGCTTTTTCTCTGTCTTTGTTTAATTGGATTTTTATGGACCATTCTTCAAGTTCACGAATCATTTCTTCTGATTTCCAACCTGCTATAGACTCATCCAGTGGATTTTCCATTTCGGATTTTGCGTTTTTCAATTCTACATTTTCCATTAGATTCACCCCCTATGGTTCCCATTCTTTAGAGAGCCCCCCTCTCCTCATTCGTGTCTTTCTTTTGTTTTAAATCTTTCTTTCATGATTCCAACATCTGCGTCATCTCTGGGTCTGTCTATTGACCGGGTTTTCTTTTTTCTTTCCAGGTTAAGTTTTCCTGCTTGTTTGCACATCCAGGAGTTTTTTATTGTGTGCTGGACACTGTGTGTCCTGCCTGGCTGTGGGTCCGGATCATGCCGTCTTCTCTAAGGGGGGGCTCCCTTTTGCTCTGGCAGACGGTCAGTTTCCTGGCAGCGTGGCTCGGCCCGTTGGAGCTGGGCCCGGGCTTTGCTGGGCGGGCTCTCAGGCCGTCCTTGCCCGAGGGCCGCATAGCCCTGCTCCTGAGATGCGCTGTCCTGGGATGTTTGCTGTGGGCTCTGCACTGCAGCTGTTTGGACTGCGCAGTGTCTCCCGGCTCTGTATCAACTCCAGACTCTCAAGTCAACTCCCAGCCCTTAGCGGTTCTCTGCCAGGTCTTGTGGAGCCGTGCTCCGCCCACGCGCAGCTGGCTAGTGGGAGACTCAGGGAACGCCTGTGTAGGTTTCCGGGCCTCCCCCTCGGTATTCTGCAAATTGCCAACGCTTCAGCAGCCCCAGCTTCAACCTGTGTTTCCTCTACCTCTTGAGATCACTGCACTGCACTGGGGGTCAGGTTCCCTGTGCTGGTTTGGGGAGGCAGGAAGCTGGGGGGAATGTGGAAACTGTCTGCTGTCCAATGTCTGAAAACAGTTGTCACACGTATTCTGTCCAGTTCCATGGTTGTTTATAGCAGGAGGGTACGTCCGGTGCCCGTTATTTTTATCATGGCCAGAGCAGAAGCTGGCTCTCTTCTTTTGCAACCTACTGTCTTCCGTTTGTAATGCCCTTCCCGAGGTTGTCCCGAGTCCCGTGAAAGCCCTCACTCCTCCAGACTCCATTCGGATGCTATGTCCTCTGTAACTTTTCCCCTGTTCCCTCTGGCGGGGAGCAGTCCCCACAATGAGCTGTATCTCATTCTCACGGGCGTTGTAGCTGGCTGTCTGTGCATCCTCTTCTGGACAGTGAGCCACTGTAAAACCCTTCACAGGGTCTGGCGCATCGTAGCTTCAAGAAATGTGCGTTTATTTGGATTATTGCTAAGGCAGAGGGCATTCCTCCCCCTCCACTGCTGACCTCTCAGTCAGGTTGCAGTGGACGTGGAGGAGCTTGGGGGTGAGAATCCTTGGCTACAGGAGAGCCAGCCCCTCACTTTCTATACGAGGAGAGGGACCCGGGGAAGTTGAGTAGCTCAGTTACACCGTTCATTTGTTCATCATTTAACAAAATATCACCGAACAGCAGCCGTGTGCGACACTCGGGCTAGAGATAAAACACTTTGCCCTCCAAATGCTCTGAGATTGGGGTGAGGTGGGAGAAACAGGGGAATAAATAAGTGATGTCCCCCCAGGGGCCCTGCGGGGTGAGCATGGAGGGGCCTCAGCCAGCCTGGGGCAGACAAGGAGGGCTTTCTGGAAGAAGGAGGCCAGAGCTGAACTGTGTAATCATCAAGGGAAAGGAGAGGGAAGAGCATGTGGATGGGCCAAGAAGAGGCCCTGAGAGGGTGGCATCTGGGGTGTGCACGTGGGCTCACCGAGGACTGGGGCGTGGTGCTGCCTCGTGCGCCAGCATGAGGAGGGTGGACCTGGTCCTGATGGCAGCAAGGAGCCATGGGGAGCTTTAAATCAGGGTGGAGGGGCACGTTTCTCACTGCGACCGCCGTGGGCTGGAGGAGAGAGGATCTAGGAAGGAGGGGGAGTGCTGGGAGCTTTCCAGCGAGGAGCCGTAGGGGTGGAGAGGAGAGGACGGGCTCTGGGGTGACAAGGAAGTGGACGGGGGACCAGATCCACTCACTGAGTGCCAGCTTGCTGTCCCTGCACTGAGACCCAGACCTGAGGGCACAGAGGAGAGGAGGGCTTCACAGCTTTTCATTCAACATGCGTCATACAGCACCTGCTGTGTGCAGGTGGTCGGTGCGGACGGACGGCTGCTTACTCTCACTGGACACCTGGAGGGACGGAGGCTCACACACGGCCAGCGTCTTGCCCAGGGTCACCCAGTACAGCTGACCAAGCTGGGGCCAGAACCCTGCCTCCTGCCTCCTGTCCAGCATTCTGCCACATGTGCTCTCTCTGGGTGTCCATCCACACGCTGCAGGGCTGAGCCGAGATGAATACGCGGGCCCAGACTCCATATATAGGCTCGCACATGCACACACAAACACACGCACACGAACCGTCACATACTGTGAGTATATGCGTGTGCACACACACTCATGCACACACTCTCGCACAGGCACGCATGTGCGCACGTGTGATACACACACTCATTGCCTTTTGCACACTCACACATGCACAACATTCCCACACACTCCTACACATACACACGGGTGCACACTCTTCCACACACATGTGTGCACACACTCACACAGGTGGCGTGAAATGCATACATGTATATTGCACACATGAAGACACACGTGTGCACACCCACACACTGAGTTGAGGTGGAGGGGAATCGTTTGGGGAGCCGCCCAGCCCCTCAGTCTTGGTGGAGGGCTGGTGCACCCACACTCCTGAGTGGGCGGTGGCGGCTGGGTGGGTGTGGGCATGCGGGGAGGAAAGTGTGGCAGACGGGTGGTGGTGCACACCTGGAAGCACCTTCCCTGTCAGGTGTGGCGCCCACATACACATGCCAGGCCAGCCCTCCCGTCAGAGACCCCACAGAACATCCTCAGTGAAGGTGCCTGGGAACCCGAGACAGCATCACCGGGGTCAAGCCACTGCGCCTGAGGGTGGCCGGCCGTCTTAGGAAAGTGGGTGACAATGGGTGGGTCCCCATAACCTCCTATGGCTCTGTGCTTGCAGGAAGTGGAAAACAACTTTGTCCCCGGCCCTGGGGTGGCTGCGCTCTTGGGGTGCTGGATGTACCCGCAAACTCGTGCCCTCCGGGCCGGGCCTGGCCCTCCCCTCCCAACTTCCCTGCTGCGCCCGCGGTTCCTTGTTCTCCCCTTTTCCTTCTCTTCCTCCCTCTCCTTTTGTTCTTTCCTCTCTCTCTCCCTTCAGACCCACACTCTCCTCCTCAGCAACAAAGAAATCACCGTCAGCCGCCCCTCCACCCCCACCCCACACAGCCTCCCAGAGACACGGATGCGGATGCGCAGTCCTGTTTGTTAACTTGAGATCTTTCTCCCTCCCCTCACCCCTCCCCGCCCTCATTCTCTCTTTATCTTTTTTCTCTCCCCCTTATCCCCCCTCACTCTCTCTCTCATTCTTCCTCTTTCCCTCCTTCTCTCTCTCTCTGCCCCTCCTTATCTCCCCCTCCTCCCCCGCTCTTGAAAGACAAGAGAAATGGAAGTCAAGATCTTCTCTTGGCGATAATTATTGAAAAGTTCAGCGCAGAGACAGACAGCGATGTTGTGAGGAGGAGAGAGAGGGGAGAATATTAAAATGCATGTGCACAGCTTGGCTTTGCAGCAGATGTTGGCATAATTAGAGAGGAAAAAATTATGAAATTAATTTGTGGTTCAATGTAAATTTCAGCAATGGGGGAAAGCTGGGCTCCAGTCACCTCATGTGCACAGATAGACACGCACACACGCACACACACACGCAGCACACCCCAGCTGCCAGCGAAGTGGTAATTGTCAGAACCTATCCAGGGGGAGAGACTGGCATGAAAAACAGGGAGGAAGGGGGCCGAGGGTGAGACTTGTCCTCTTAAAGGCACAGACGAGTGTGGGCAGGTGGAGAATGCCCCTCCCCCATGGAGGGGGTGGGAACCTGGCAGGACGTCCAGCTGGTCAGTGTTCGAGCTCGGCCCTGGATACCACAGGAGCCCGAGGAGGACGCTGCTGCCCTTGGCGTAGGATGGACGCACACACAGCTGGGTGCCTGGCCCTGGCCCTGCAGTGTCCCTGCACCCCCGCTGTGCACAACCGTGCCCAACGCCTCGGGGCCATCAGCACATCATCCTAGAGAGATCAGAAGAGAGGAATACTCTGCTGGGGGGCAGGGCGGGCTTCGTGGAAGCAGCAGTTCTGCTCGTTCTGGGGATTCTGTCAGGCAGGGGTGGGGGGCAGGAGCGTTGCAGGTGCAGGGCCCCGTGAGCAGAGTGGGGAGGTGTTGGTGCTCAGTTGGTCTGGTCATGAGGTGTGCTGAGGGCAGGTGCCCAGCGAGGCTTGTTCAGGTGGCAATGAGGAGCCACAGAGAGTTCCTGAGCAGGGGAGGGGCGTGAGCAGGCCTTGCTGCACCTCCTGGCCCCGTGGCTGCCTCTTGCTCTCCTTGACTCTCCGGTCCTTGCCGGCTTCCGAGTTCCCCTCCTACCTGCCAGCTCATCACCGAGACCTCTGCAGCTGCCCTTCACAAGGACACTGCAGGGTCCTGGGCAGCAGATGTGGCAGAGCCACCATCTCCCGCTGCACAGCAACAGCCTGGCCCTCCCAGACACCAGGGGCCACCTCTCTCGTCCAGCTGTCCACCAGGCTGTGCTGGCTGAGAGAACTCTGGGCCTCAGCTTCCCCACCTGCTCAGTGAGGGCTGGACGGGGGCTTTCCCTCTGTGCCCTGGGTGCCCAGGGCCACACTGGGGAGGGGCAGTGGCTGGAAGCTTCTGTCCTCCCGCTGGCCGCCACCATGGCCTTGCCCCTGGCCTGCAAATAATGATAAATTATTTACAAACACAGCCTGCCGCCTTCTCAGTGCCCGCATGCTGAGGAGCCCCCACAGCCCACCTGGGAGCCTCAGACCCCAGCCCCTCTACCCCCGTTTTCCGTGGCCTTTTCACGATACTGCCTTTCTGTCACGTCCCTTAGGGTGGCCGTCTCCAGCATGCTCCTCTCAGGCACTCTGGTGCCTGTCTCTGAGCCTGGACATCCATGCCCCGTGCCCCCATGAGCGATTCCCATCTGCCGTGTGCCTCCCCCTGGCACACTCCTGGTCACCCCCGGCCTCAACCTCCAATGCACCCGACACGAGCCACCTGCTGGTCTGGGTTGTTCCAGCCCCTGCATTTCCCAGGTGAGTCCTCATCCTGACGTGTTGGGCTTTAGGCCTTCCTCCAGGAAGCCCTCCCTGACCACCCTCTGAAGGATGGGCACTCATCCCGCCTTGTCAATGATGTCCGTACCCTTCCTCACAGGGCCACGGGCCTCTTCAAGCACTATGAGGCTCCCCACAGGCCCAGAATGCATGCCACAAGCTCCTGGCTGTGCTCTGTCCTCTCGGGAGCCGTGTCCACCCATGTCCTGAGATTCGTCATCGACATCACTGACTCTCCTTTGACTCTTCCAGACCCGACAAGAGGACTGGCCTTCCCAAGACTCAAACACTGGAGGATGACGGGGACGCTGGCCCGTGGGGCAGCTGAGTGGTGGTTCTGAGAGGTGTCTGGCAGTGGCTATGACCCAGTTCCACGGGGTGGTCCCTGGTCACAGAGTTGCCCAGCGGCGGCTTCGGCACAGCGTGGGGCGGGTTAGACGCGGCCTCAGGGAGCTCTGGCCCCAGCGGGTGCAGAGGAGACAGCTGAGTGGTGGAGAGCTCCAGGGTTTGTCCAGGGCCATTTGACTTGTGGGGGTGGAGCCCATGCTTGATCCCCAGTCCATGTGGACCCAGCACCCATGTGTCTCCTGCCTCCTCTGGACAGGGACAGACCTTGTGCCAGACTCTGGTCAGAGTCCAGAGCCTCTCCTGAGACCTCCTGGTAACTCAAGCCCTGCCCAGGATCAGGGCTGAGGCCTTTCAGGCCCACTGGTCCTGCCAGGGTCAGGGCTCAGGGCTCAGGGCTCAGGGCTCAGGCCTGTTTCTGGCTCTCTCCAAGGTGCTGAAATGATCCTAAGCAGGGCGAGGGGCCTGGAGCCTAGAGCCTTGGTCAACTTCCTCTCGTGGCCCCTTATTCCCGCCTGGTCAGTGGAAGGCTGATGCCACCTCCACATTCTCCTATCTTGGGTTCCAAAGGGTGAGGAGATAAAGGACCAAGGCTTTGGGGGCAGACAGACCATTCCCCCACCGTTCTCAGAGGACTGAGCCGAGTGCCCTGGGCAGACTGCATCACCTCTCAGGCTATTTCCCCTGAAGTCCAGTGGGAGTAACGCCCCTACACCACTCAGATGCATGAGGAGGAGGAGGATGGAGATTGGGCTCAGCCTCTGGGAGGCCCAGCTGGACAGGGTGATGTTTGCTTCTTGGGTTATAGTCAGGGGACGCACCCCTGCCCCGCCTGCCCCCTGAACAGCCCCAGGGCTCCCTCCTGACCCTGGGGCAGGGGAACAGCCTGGCCTTTGTTGATCTGGATTCTGTCTCTTTGTTCTAACTCCTCTGAACTTACATCCTTATTGATGGTCTAAATCAGACGCAGGAGGAAGGGAGGTTGAGGCTCTGTGTCCATCTCAGGTGGGATCCTGTACACGTGTGTGAGCAAATGGGAGTGCCCACATGGAACACATGCAGGGAGCTGGCTGTGTGTGGAGGGGTGAGTGTGTGCGCGGGTCATGGGTCTGTGCGTCCATCCGTGTGTGTCTGTGCAGCGTGTGGACACGCGTGTTCCTGGGGTTATTCCCAGCAGCCCCCTCCCTGCTCCTCTCCCCAGCTCATTAAGGCTCTCCCATTATTCTGACATTCGAGCGCCTCACGTACAGGCAAGAAGTAATTTACTTAGAAGAAATTAAAAGTTCATTTTAATTGAGCGCACACTGCAGTATGCAAATGAGCACATTATGCACCCGATGCAGAGACAGCCACAATCAGGGCTTAACCCTCTATGTGCTGGGCTCCCCAGCACCAGCTCCTCAGTTTCAGGGGGTGGGTGGGGTGGTCTGGGCCCTGCGAAGGTCTCCCTGTCTCTGAGAAGGAGGGAGCTGGCCACACTGGCAAGGGGGCGTCCTCCAGAGCCCTTTGTGACCTCTTTTTCCAGATGTCAATGACAACACAGGTACCAGCGCCCTGGGGAGAGACCCAGGCTCTGAGCCCGCCTCAGCCAGGCCAGGCTCTCCGTGGGGCCAGCCTCACCCAGGCTCCTGGCCGCCCCAGCCAGCTGAGTGCAGCAACAGAGGATCCCTGAGGCCTGATGCCCCAGTCCCACCACAGGAGGGCCTCCAGATGGGTGCTGAGCACAGTCATCCCAGGTCCGTGACCTGGCGGCTGGTGTCCAGCATGTGCTACGACCCTGTGAAAGAAGCGATGACAGTGGGCTCCCCCGAGAGCTAAGCACTTCACTGCAGCCAAGGGCCTGGCCGGAGGAAGTGAGGGCAGAACCCCGGGGTGACCTGCAGAGCCAGCCCCACCACGCAGGCTGGGCCCGATGCCCTTCACGTGCCCCACGCTGGGTGCATACACCCACTTCCTGCCATTTATAGTTGTGGCCCCAGAGGTTCAGAAGGGGCGAGTGGCTTGCCCAAGTGATGGAGAAATCTCAAAAAAAGGGCTGGCATCTGTCCTTGTGACCTGCTTGAGTGCCCACGGGGCTGGATGACCTAGTCAGGGCAGTGGGGCTCCTCTAGTGCCCAGGGAGAGACACGGATTCTTCCCAAGGGCCCTGGCAGACCAGAAGGGCAGGGAGGCCTCGTGTCTCCAGGACAGCAGGCCCCGGTCTCTGGCCAGAGGCTTCCCCTAGGAGGCCCAGTGGAGGTCAGAAGTGGGCATCGGGTTCCAGCCGTGTGATGGTGGCGTGCTACAAGACCTCTCGTGTCTCCTTTCCTCATCTGTTGATGGGACAGTGTCGGGCCACCCTCCCTGTTTTCAGCGTCCCATGGATGTGCAGGTGTGGCCTGGGGCTGGTCTCTGCCCCAACACCCCGTGGCCTTTCCTGGTTCACATGCCTCCTCCTCTGTCCCCTCCCTCTGCCTCTCTCTCCATGTCTCTCCTCTGGTCCTGCTGTGCTGATGGCAGGTTAACACCTATTCAGCTTAGCCCAGCCCACCCCCTAACATTGGGGTGCAGGGCGGACTCCCCACCTGTCTCCCAGAGGGCCTGGGCTCCTACGCGGGAAGCCGGGCTCCCCTGGAGCTGCACTTGGTCCCTGGGTGGTTGTTTTTACGTCAGATTTTCCCTACCTGTCAGACCTGGGATTCTTTAATGACTGAAAAGGAAGCTGGTTCCAGATGCGCGCTGACAGCCAGCTGCAGGAGGCAGACAGATTACCTCCAGACCCGGCCCACCGCGACACCCACGGATGGAAATAAAGGAGCTGTCCTGCCTCACTTGGATGAGCGGCGATGGCAGGGGGCCCAGTAAGCTCTTCCCGCCCTCCCAGAGCACCCAACTGTGCATGGTCCCTCAGGGACCACAACCCCCACTGCTGCCCCACTCAGCGTCCACCTGCTCAGGGGTCTGAGCTCTGCTGGCCTCTCTCCCCCAGCAATAGCCTCTCACCTCTGTCGTGGCTCAGCTTTCGAGTTCATTGCTGTTTCCAAAGAAAGAGGTGCAGGAGGGGGAGGCTGTTGCCCCCACATGAGGCTCAAGGGCACTGGGCTCTCGGACCCTGGGTGGGGAACGACCCTGGGAAGACCCCAACAATCAGGGAGTGGGACCCTCGGAGCTGGTTTGGACTCACTGGGCCTGGGCAGGCCCAGGAGTTGGCATCCTTGGCAGGTGCCCCGTGGGTCACACTCCTGGGTCCTGGGGCCTCTGCCTAGCAAGGACAGAGGAGCCCCACCAGCCCATGCCCAGATGGGAGCAGCCCCTGGTCAGCAGTGCCCACCCTGCTGTGCTGCCCACCCTCGGCTCCCTGGGCCTCGTCTCCTCCCTTCTCCAGGAGGCAGGGTAGGAGTGGGTGACCACCAGCGTGGGCAGGGCAGGGTGCAGGGCTGGGACCTCTCCCTCTCCTGCTTCCAGACGCAGCAGCGATTTCAACCTCCCATGGGCCCCAGGTAGGCGGGCAGTGAGTCTGTGTCTGTGCCTGCCAGGCTCCTGGTTGTGCCCCCAGAGTTTTCCAGAGTGCCTACCTTCTGCCCGAAACCCAGCAGGGGGACACCCTGATGGACAGAGAAGACAGGCGGGCCGAGCCTCTCCACACGGGCTGTGTGCTTTGGGCAGGTTACCGAGCCCACTGTGCCTCAGTTTCTCCTGCCCCGCAGGACACATCTTGGCAGCTTGGCTGAGTGGTGTAAAGGCTGAGGGGTGGCAGCACCTCCCTCCGTGCTCCCCCCCGGCAGAGGGGTCCATGGTGAAGGGCCAGTCCAGGACCTGGCCAGGTTGGGGCACTGAGGACTTGTCCAGGCTCTGACTCACCCGCACTGGCTCTGGGGGTGCGCTGATGCCTGCTGCTGTGTGGAGGGTAGTCCGGGGGCCACCTCCTCTCACTACAGCCAACAGCTGTGGCCCTGGACGTCATCGAGTCCTTGGTCCTGCCACCCGCAGCTCCCAGCCGCTGGGCCGGCCGCTGGCCTGTCAGCATGCGTGTGTGCTTTGGTGGAGTGGCTCCCCTCCCATGCCCACATTGCCCTCTTTCCCCACCCTTGGCGCGTCCCTGGGTCCTCAGGCTCCCATGTAGGGAGGTGCACACCCTGTGCCCACAGTCCCGGCCCATTGCTCTGCGCTCGTCATTGTCAGCTTCATTAGTCGAGCATGTGTGTTCATGCCGCCGGCACTGGCTACCGAGCAAGTGCTGTGTGCCAGGCACCGTATGTGACCCCATGGAAGGCATCTCACCCAGGGCACGAGGTGGTCAGCAGCAGAGCCTAGGCCTTCCGAGACCCAGGTCTCTGTGAGCCCAAGGCCCGTGTTCTTGGTCACAATGCACCGCGAGCCAGGAGGGAGGCAGCATGTGGCTGAGAGATTCTTAGGGGCAGTGTGCAGGGCAGATCTGGCTTCTGCCAGCCCACTAGGCTGTAGACCTTGGAGTGCAGCACTCGCCAGCTGCTGGCAGGTCTGTGACTGCAAAAAGCTTGTGGAGAGGACGTTCTTGGGTCTGCGGCCCAGGTCTCTTCAATGCCGGCAGCCACCAGGGCTTCTTGGGGACCTGCATGTGGGGCACAGGTCAGCCCGGAGAGGGGCATCTTGGAGTTCATCTAATCCAGGTGCAAACAACTAATGGATAGCAGCTCCCTGGAGCTCCCGAGGGCTGTGGGAGAGGGTGCCATGATTGATTGGTGATGTCTGCCTGGCTCAAGACTGGGCCAGCCTCTCGTGATGCAGAGAAACTGAGTCTCCTGGAGGAGAAGTGGTGGCCTGGCCTGGACCCTCCCCTGCGGATGCAGGTCTCAGTCTACATGATTCGCCCTCTGCCCGGGCCTCTCACAGCCTGTCCTTCACGCCCACAGTCCCCATAGGTCCTCAGAGTGTCCACAGCAGCTGCCCTTTGGCCCTCTGCTGGCTGCCTCCGGACGTGGGGCACCTGTCCTGATTCTAAGGAAGATGACACCCATGTGACCAGCGGTGGGTTAGGCGGTGTTAGCGCACTCTGGAACATGCTCTGAGTTGCCCGCGTGTGGCGTGGGTTCTGGTCTCCGTCAGGAGCCACATCTGCTGTGATGCATGGCACCTTTCCTAAGTGGACTGCTGCCGACGTCAGAGTGGGAATCGCAACCACAGCATGTGGCACCATTGACCGAAGACATGCCGGGTGCTGGCGGTGCTGAATGCATCCCAGCGCCACGTCCTGTCCTGCAGCAACCCCCGGAATCACGTTATCCACTTTACAGATGGGATGGAGGCGCAGAGGGATGGCGTTGTCTGCCAGGGCACAGGCCTTGCCCGGCCCATCGTCGAGGCCTTTCACACACCTTTCCAGCTTCTGAGACCTCACGAGCCCCAAACTTGGTCAGAACAAGAACCCAGTTCCCCAAGCATCTCCAGTGTGCCCCCCACCCCTGGGCCCTTCCTCTCACCAGCTCCGTCACCTGGAGAGATGTCCTCCTCTGCCAGGGAAAACCCTCTTCCTCCCAGGCCTGGGGCAAATGCCACCTCCTCCAGGAAGCCCACTTTGCCCACTCCAGTGGAAGCTCATCTTCCCCTCTGAAATCAGAGGGCTCTCAACAGCACCTCACCTTCCATCAGCCCACGACTCTGGGAGCACAGGCTTCTTGCCCTGGTGGGGGGCGGGCAGCCATGTGTACCCCGCCTGGCCTCCCACACTGTGCTGAGAGTGAACCTGGTGTGTGTGTAGGTTGTGGAATAAACAAATAGATGAAGACGTTGGGGACCCAGGCATCTCCAACTCCTGAAACCCATGAGTGAGGGTCCGCTGAGGACCCCAGCAACCCTCGTCCCTGCATTGCCTGGCCATAGGGGTGCCCCCAGGTGGGCCCTGCAAAGAAGGGGCTGCAGGTTGAGCTGGGTGTGTGCGGGGGCTTCCCGGTGGGGGGACGCCGTGGGAGGCCCGGCTTTGGCGGGCTGGCCGCGCCCCCACACAGGCCCTTCCCCCAGGCTCCAGGCAGCAAGCAGGAAGGACTTAAGTCTTCTGTGAGAAGGAAGTGGTAAACAATTTTTCTCTCCCTCGGCTAAATTAATATGCAAATTCCTCACCCCCTCCACTCCCTTCCCCTGCCTCGAAATTAGCGAGGTAGAATGCTTGGGCTAATTATGCATTCAAACGAGCAGGCTGGTTCGTGGTGCTAAGAGGATGCTGAAATGATCGTGGGAAGAGGGAGCTGACATTCTAGCAGGGCCCTTCTGGTACATCTGGAGCCTCTCTCGTGTGCCCGGCAGATGTGACCGGGTGGTGACCACGGCCACCCAGCCTCAGGAAGGGGATGCAGGGCTCCTTCTCTGCCCCGGCCCCAGGCAAGGGGAGAGAGGAGAGTGGGGATTCTGTGCACCGTCCCTCTTCCTCTCCAGCCAAACCCCACATTCCCACCCCACAAACAAGGGCCCCCAACCCCATGGTGCCAGTACCCGCGGGAAGGACCATGGGGGGCTGTGGTGATGGCTGCCACAGGGCAGCCAGCGCCAGGCAGGTGGTCAGCTCCGCTGCACTGGGTCTAGGAAAGTGGTCAGTCTCCTCTGAGAGGCCCCCATACGGGGCAGGCAGGGGGAGGCTGGCCCGTGGGACCCTCACCTGCGACCCCCCTCAGCAGAACGCCTCTCACAAGCTGCTTTATATGTTGTGGTTGTGGGTAAAATTTCATCTCAAAAGGGTGTTTCTCTGCAGAATGGAGTTTGAGCAGCAGGAGGGCACAGGGAGCAGGCCTGGGCACCGGGGTGGATGGTGTCAGCGGGAAGAGGGCAGCCCAGGAGCCGAAGATGGGCCAGGCCACCCCCACCCCCTTTCTTAAAGGAACTCATCCTTCCTCTGCCTGTGATGCTCGAGCCGCCTGGCCGTCAGTCCCAGCCCTCCGGGGCCATCACGACCCATCCTTGCCT
Source organism: Equus quagga (assembly GCF_021613505.1). Taxonomy (NCBI): domain Eukaryota; kingdom Metazoa; phylum Chordata; class Mammalia; order Perissodactyla; family Equidae; genus Equus; species Equus quagga. The sequence continues at coordinate 79,567,575 of NC_060279.1, forward strand.
CCTCCTCCCGCACATCTGGCAGCCCTCAGGGACACTGCCCCTGCTGGCCCCGGTTTGCTCACGTGGGACTCGCTTTTCTTGTCCTCCCCTCATCTCCTCCTCAGTCCCCAACCCCAGGGCCCAGCTCCAGACTGGTGCCCGAGCCTGAGCCTCTGTCCCCTCCCTCCACCCTGGGACCACTTCTCCTGAGAGGCCTCCTGAAGTGTGGGGTTAGGCTTCCTAGAGCCAGAGGGTCTTCTTGACTTGTCTCCAAGCCCTGCAGGACTCCTGTGCTGGACTCTCGCCCCCCAGCCCTGGCCCTGGCCCGGCACACTTGAAGTTCTGCCCATTGAGAAGCCCCCAAGAGGACTGACAGGCGCCCCATCCCGCCAGACACGCAGGCCGCAGAGGAGAAGGAAGCTCCCACGTGAGGGGGGCTCTAGCAGCAAGAGACCCTCGCCTCTCCCACGAGGTTAGAAGGAGACTGGGAGCAGGCAGACAGGTGGCTGGGTGACCCAGCCTGAAGCTGACCGGAGGCCAGGGGTGGGCACCCTTGCCGGCAGGCAAGATGGGGCCTTGGGTCTCAGGAGGCTGTTCCAGGGCCTGGGGGATCCCGGGCCGGAGATGAGAGCAGCCTCTCCACTTTCCCCACCTGGAAGCAGGTATGTGGACTGGGCTCCGAAGGACACAGGAGTGGGCACTGGACAGGGCCTGCAGGCCACTTCCTCTGCTCTGGCCTCAGCTTTCCCTTCTGCACTGTAGGACTGTCGGACCGGGTGCCCTACAAAGACGCTTCCCGGGCAAAGTTCTGAGTCCAGGACCCTGTTAGTTAACGTGTCCGTCTGTCCATCATCCATGCCCAATGAGCATTCACCAAAGGCCTCTGGGTGCCCAGCACCGACCTCGGCAGATGGAGCAGGGCGGTTCCCGAGAGGCGACGCACCCAGCTCCAGAATGACCCTCCTCCCACGAGGAGGAGGAGGCAGAGGCTACGGCAAGAGCAAGATGAGAAGGCAGAGGACCCGGACTCTGCACGTCCTGGGCTCCTTGGCCCCTTGGGTCCAGCGAGGAGCAGCAGGGCAGACAACAGCCCTGCCCTCTGCACCTGCCTTCTTCCTGCCCGTCCCAGGGAACAGCCCTGATTTCCAGAGTCAGAAGGGTCTAGAAGGCGAGCAGAAGCAACAACAAGGATGGATGGAGAATGTTAAATATTCAGCAGATGCAGCGAAGGGGTTGGCATCCCCCACGAGGCCGGGGTGAATGGCAGCTCCCCCCTCACACCTAAGGCAGACGCTTGTCAGTCGGACAGACGGGGGCTGGCCGAGGAAGACAAATTGCCCAGGAGAAGCAGCACATCTCTGAGCCGCCAACATCGCTGCCGATCGATGAGGACCTGCCGCTCTGAGCAGCCGATAGTAATAAATAGGAGCAGGCAGACAGGTGGATTAATTAGGCCCGGGCTGGAGTGTCTCTGAGCAAGGCCAGGAGCTCAAACCTCTGGTGAAGAAGGAGTCAGGAGGTGGGGTGTCTGTCGAGGCCGCCAGAGAGAGGGTACTGAGAGCACAGGGACCAAGGCAGGACTAGCCCCGAACGCATTTTGGAGGCCCAGTGGGTGGGGCAGCCTCTGAGACAGGACAAGGCCACCCACCCCTCCAGGTGTGACCTGGGTTCCTGGAGGAGGAGATTCGATAGCTGGCCACACCTGATCCGCCAGTGCTTTTGGGTAGGCCCAGCAGTGGGTGCTGACCACTCTGAGCAGCGACCTCTGAGGGGAGAGGGGCCGGAAAGCCTCTCCTCCTGCCTTCCCAGAACCAGCCTCCTCGGGGAGGTGCAGGGCTACCCCGAGCTGGGGTGCGGGGGCTTTGTCCCTCTGATGGGGATGCACAGCCCACTAATTCGCCGCGCACGACTGTTAATTCTGGCGCAGCTGCGGCCCCCGCCCTCCAGGCGCTCAGTAATGCCAGGCTGCGGAGCGCGCTGCAAATTAACACCATTTGTTCTGCAGAACATGTTTTATTTCTACACTACACGCATAGCTTATTACTTTGCTGGCAGCGTGGGGAGAGAGGCAGCCTGGGCTGGGGGCGGGGGGAGATATGGCCCTTCCAGCTCCTCCTCCCCCCAAGCCCACTGCCTGACAGAGGAGGGCACCCGATCCTTGGACTGTGACCTTGGAAGGGCTGAGGTCAGCCCCTGGGGTCATTCCTGCAGGAGGATCCCAGCTTCTGGCTGCCTCCTGATGACAACAGGCCAGGGCTCCAGGCCTGACATTCTTGGGCAGCTTCCTTCCTGCCCCATCCGGCTCCATGGCCTTGGGGAACTGACGCCCAGACACTTAGACAAACCACGCAGGCAAAGCTCATGCTTGGCTCTCGTGCTCGCAGTAAACAGTACCATTGCCCGAGTTTCTATCTTGTCGCCGGAGGCGATAGTTGTCAAGGTCAGAGCAGACAGTGAATGACAAAGACCCACCCAGAGGCCAGGGCAGGTGGGCCAGGCCCCAGTGCAGAGGGGAGGGCCCCCCACAACATGTGGACAGAGGGAACCCCAGGGCCCCATGGTTCTGATCCTGCGCAGAGTGTCCGAGAGTGGACCCTGAGAGTACCTGAGGGAAGCCCGCCGGGCAGGACTCAGGCCACCGTGGGCACAGCCTCCCCGTGGCGGCTGCCTGCAGACCCTCATGTGGTGGGTCTCACTGCACTTCCTCTCCCCTGTGGGGGTCTTAGGGGCAGCTGTTTGTCCCACCAGCCCTCTCTCCAGACCCGGGAGACCCTGGCTGGGCAGAGGGACCAAGCATAGCCCTCGGCTCCACGGAAAGAGCAGGGCCATAAGGACCCCTCAGGTGGGAGACCAACGGGCCCCTTCTCCTCCTCCCAAGCTTCCTCGAGCCCTGCTCTCGAGGGCCGCATTCTGGCCACCCCCCGGGTGTGAGGTCCAGAGAGAGCAGGTCTGGAGAAGTCGCTTGTCTGCCAGCTCCTCGACCCCGACTGGGGCAACGGTCCTACAGGAGGGCCGGGCACCCTGGTGGCTCCTCAGAGAAGGACATTGGGTCCAGAGATCTCAAGGGTTCTGAGCCCCTTTTCCTGCCAACAGCACTGATGGCTCCTTGCCCTTCCATCCTGGAGGCAGCTGGACCAGAGTTTCCACTGGGCCCCGGGGCTTCCCTGGTCCTCTGTGAGGGTGGCCCAAAGGAAGAGGTGGCAGAGAGATTGTCTAGACCCAGGGCAGTGACGGCAGTGACATTGCTGGGGGCAATTCGGGCCAGGCACGAAGGCAAGCGCCGGCCTTCGTGAACCTGAGTGCATCAGGGGCCGTTCTCTGTCTTACACATGAGAACGGGGAGGCTGAGAGGACAAAGGCCACACAGCAAGCACAGTGCTGGGGCTGGGCCCCCACGTTCATGGACACTTATGAGGCCCCTCCCGCACCCCTCCGCCCCCCCTGTCATCTCTGTCCAGCCCCCACCCGCTCATCCAACAACTCAGCTGTAAGGACCGCGGGAGCCTTGCCTTCAGCAGACACTCACCCCACGGCTCCGCAAGGTGGAGGAGGGGTTAGAGTCGGTGAGGGGGGGTGGGCGCCTCAGGTGTGGTCACTGCCTGAGCAGTGAGGCGGAGGTGCTGGCTGAGGGGTCGGGCCAGACCAGTCAGGAAGGTGCAGGCGGCTGGCCCTGGAGCCGTCGGGGAGGCGCCTGACACCATTGGTGAGGGTCTGTGCAGGGCTCAGCCAGGCACTGACACAGGGCGGGGCCGCCAGCCGTCCCAGGAGCTCAGGCCCGGAACCCCAGCCGTCCGTCAGCTCTGTTTCATGGAACGCTATAGTGGGGTCTGGGGAGCATGGGGGGCAGGGCACAGCAGCCTAGCTCACCCGGGCCGGGACGCATGCACATGGAGTGCGTGGCCTACCTGTGTGAGCTGTCTGCACAGTGGTGGGGGCACCTGGAAAAGTGACCCTGATGAAGCCACTCAGCCAACTCGCCCCTGGGCCCGGCCGCTGCCAAGGCCTCCTGCCTTCCTGTCCTTGCTCCCACCCAGGTGTGGCTGGGGAGGAGGCACAGCAACTGAGATCCGGTCCATTGCGTTTCAGGGACCTCGTGGGCAGATCTAGGGGGACACAGGGGCTGGCCCCTCAGAGGCTTCAGACAGTAGTTGGGGTTCTCTATGGACTTTGCAAGGGCCTGGGGTGCCTGCGTGACCATCACGTGGAGGACGTCACATGTGTCTGGCCCAGAGCACGGGATTGAGTAGGTTTTGCTCAACATTCTGATGCCCAATCTCTAGGTACAGAACCTGGCACATAGTAGGTTTTCCACTGATACTGAACAAATGAATGGATAGACAGATGGATGGATGGACAGATGGACAGACGGGTGGATGGATGGATGGCAGGTGACTGGCATGCCAGGAAGAGGTCTGGCTCCCTGTCGGTCACCACACGCAGGAGAGGCCTTAGTGGGCTAGGGGTCAGGCCTCGCTGGAGTGCGGTAGGGGCCATCAGACAGCAGCACAAACAGTCAATGGAAACTAGAGATCCCTTTCCACTGGGGCTGCAAAATTGGATGGCCGCCCCCATGTGGAGTGGCCAGTGCCCACACGAGGTGGCAAGGGTTTGGAGCAGATGGGGTGGGGCCGGCGGTGCCCGCTGGTTCCCGGGACCTTCTGGGAGGCGGGTGCCCGGCTCACTTTCCGTGGGGGAAGCTGCAGAGGCTTTTCTGTCGAGAGGCAGAAAGACGCCATGAATATTTCATTAGGGAAGCAATGTGTCGGCCGCGAGCAACATCTGGCGGAGTCTCCAGGGAGCTGGGAGCCGCGCAGGAGCAGGAGCAGGATTGTGAAACGCGGAGGCGGAGGGGGCCAGGAGCCGCGGAGGCAGTGGGGGGCCAGCCTCTGCCGCTCAGGCCGGCTCTCCCCCTTGCTCCAGCAGCCCCCTCCCTCTGTTTCCGTGGACAAAGGCCTGCTGGCATGGGGCAGAAGTCCTGGGCCAGCTTCCTCATGTCCCCTCACAGCACGGCTCGCACTGCCCACCCTGCCCCACCCAGGGCCTTGGCCAAGTCAGAGCCACTCGGAGAGCAGGGGACCCAGAGAGGGTCTAGACCTGGGGTCTGAATCTCTGGGGCTGGGGGCGGACCAGGGAGCAGAGAGTGCCCCCCTGGAGCTTGATGGGGCGGGGGGCCGTGCAATAGGGCTGTGGGGGTCCCTGCATCCCATTGCTGGGGCACGGTGGACAGTCATGGCTGCCACAGCCCCTTGGGTTCTGAAACCCCATGCCAGGTGCTCAGAGCAGGGTCCTGCTTATGGGGATATCAGGGTGGGCGATGGGGAGTCTTGGGAGCCAGGGACAGAAGGACTCTGCTGGTCTCGAAGACCTGAGAAAACCTGGGCCAGCACCAGGGCATGGTCCCGCCCGAAGAGCCAGGAAGCTCTCTGCAGGATGACCTGGTCCACACCAGTCTCCGTGCCGAGGGGCGCCTGCCCCCCTCAGCCCACTAGACAGGCCTGCAGACCTTGGCCACCCCCGCTGAGTGCAGAGCCCAGCCAGCACCCAGTGCGCCCAGAGCCCCAGAGAGTGCTGCCCACCGGTGCTCTGAGGGGCAGGCTGCCCTCCTCAGAAACCCCCTATCACCCACCTGGCCAAGCGGATGGCCTGTTGCCGGGGGCCCCTTTCCTCCACCCGAGCGACTTCACAGCTGGGCCTCTGCCAGGGGTCTGATCCCTGCCTGGAGCCCTGAGGCGCAGCCGAGACCCCCTTGGGCCTCTTGTTCCATCTCCACCCTCCTGACTCCAGATCCCGTGTCCCCTGGGTCTCTCAGCACCAGGTCACCCCCACGTGACTGCCCCTCAGCCAGCCCAGACCTCAGAGACCCCTCACTGCCCGCGTCGAGGTTCCTCTGGCCCCAGCTGGCTCCACCTCCACTTCTCACGCTTCCGCAGCACAAGCACCTCCTGACTCAGCAGAGCCGGGGCCAGCCACCGTCCAGGGCACTGACGCCGCGAGGGCCTCGCCACGGCCTGCCGGCCGAGTGCCCCACGCCCAAGGAGTGCGGCTGGCCCCCCGCGGGTGGTGCGCTCGGAGCTTCCCTCCCACTGTCACCGTAGGTTGCCCAGGGAGGGGTGGCCGGGTGCTGGGCGGGCACTGCCCCTCATGCACCCTTCTGCCACCACCGCCAGTGGGCGAATGTCCGCACAGCCTCCTCCGCTGCCCTGGCACTTTCTGCCCATCGGCGCTTTGTTTTAGGGTCCCCGCCGGCACGGCTCCCCCCCACCCCAGCAGCTCGCCCCCATGCCCTCAGCAGCTGGGTTCCTTGGCACTGCCACCCGCGCTCCCTCTGACGGGCACGTTTGGCTGCGGTCCCACCGGTCTGCACACAGGCACTGCGGCGCCGAGCCGGCTCTGGGACTCTGGGCAGATGGGCAGGAGGGAAGTAGAGACGCTTCTCTTGGGACCACCCAACCCCACCAGGTGTTGTCCTCCAACCCTCCTCCCAGCCCCCGCCTGTGTCCCCAGGATGGCCCGCGAGAAGAAACAGACATTCAAGGACGGTTTGGGGACGCCTTCCAAAAACTGAGGCGGAGAGGACCCGGCCCTGAGAGCCAGCCGGGTGTGGGGTGGCAGTGACGCAGCCACGAGGCCCCAGAGGGAGGCGCCTGAGTGCCAGAGCCAGAGGCGCTGCCATGTGGGGGACCCTGGGTGTGGCTGCTGTCCCCTCAGACCATGCTGCCCCTGCCCAGCCTGGCTGGCCGCTTCATTCCTCTGTGCAGAGACGGCTCCCGAGCCACCCGGAGGACTCAAGGTGACCACACCTACGCCGCCACTCTCAGGGCAGTGCTCGGGGAACCCCAGGCGAGAGGGGTGACCACGCTGGCCCTGGCACAGGAGACCCCAGACCCCCAGACGCAACCATCCCTGCCAACTGCCATGCCATGTCACCCACACCCTGGCCAGGACCCGGCCACATGCTCCGCGAGCCCCATGTGGTCATTACCTGTGCGCCGGCCGCCTACTCCCTACCGGGTCCTCCATGGCTCCTCTGCCAAGTGGCTGCCGCCTCCCCAGGACGGGCTGCCAGCGATCTGCTGCGGTTTTTGTTTGTGAGTTTTGGCCCCGTGCGCCCGCTGGCACCCGGGAGGCGCCCAGCCCTGCCGCTCGTCCGTGGCAAGCGTCCATCTTCCCTCACCTCTCCCCCCTCCCGGTCCCCACGGTGCCAGCTCGGAGGGAATTGGCACGGACGGAGCCCGGCCAGCCTCTCGCAGCTGAGTGTAGCCAGCCTTCTTTTTTTTGTATTTTAAGCGCACACACATACTCTCGCACACGCACACGCACACACGCCGCCCCCCGCCCCCGACAACACGCATCCCTTCTGTCAGGAGCAGCCCCAGCCAAGAAGCCCAGAAGCGGGCGGGCGGCAGGGAGCTGGGCTGCCAGCCGTGGAAACCCCGGCCTGGGCTCGTCCCTTCCTCTCCCATCACCGCCCTTGTCCGCAAAGCACCAGGAAGGAGGAAGGAAGTCACGTTCACGTCGCACCTCGGAGCCTCCTGATTGGGTCCCCCACATCACCCGCCTGGTCCTCCGCACGCCCTGGCCCCAGCCCAGCCCCAGCCTCCCGAATGGTCCCCTGTGCTGCAGGGACCGTCCCCTCCCTCAGCGATGCTCTTTCCGGAGTGTTGGCTGCAGGCCACGTGCTGGGCAGTCAACTAGCTGGACGTGGGCCTGGCCTCCTGGAGCGTGCGGCCCAGCCGGGACATGACTAACCACACGCCGCGAGGACATGCACTCATGCCCCGGTGGCAGGGCTGACTGTGGCGGCAACTGAGTTGACTGAGGGGCAGCGCAGGGGCCCAAGTGGACGTGAGGGTCCAGGCCAGCCTCTGGCCAGGGTGGGGTGCAGGACTGGGGGCCTGGGTCAGAGTCCAGTGGAGAGGGAGCAGGGTGGCACTGCCAGCTGTCTGCTTAGAGCCCAGCCTCCCCTCCTCGCTGAGGGAACGACCTGGTGACACACAGCCCACAGGGCTCAGGGCAGGTGGCCATCTCTGACCCAGGAGCCGAGGTGGCTGTTCGGGGGCATCCGGGGCAGGGGTGGGGACAGAGGCAGGTCACGTGGCCCCCTGCCCTCACCCTCCCTGCCCTCAGTGCACACTGGCACCTCAAGGCTGAGAGCATGAGAGCGGCTCCTTCACCAGGCAAGCAAGGACCCGGAAGGAGCCAGAGGGAACCAGAAAGAACTAGAGGAAACCAGAAGGAACTGGGCCTCGTGACCCCTGCAGTGGCCTTCCACCTGGACTTGCCGCCTCCCGCTTTCTCATCACCCCCGCTCGGCGTGTCCCCAGTCCCGCATCAGATCTCCATGATCCTGCAGGCGGTCACACAGTGCCAGCATGGGGAGGGAGCAGGATGGTGTTGTGGCTACATGGGTGTGAGGGGTCCTCCCCCAGTCCGGGGACGGCCCAGCCGTCCTGCTGGGGGTCCACTGGGGACCCCTGTTTGGGCCACGTTGGCTCTGGGTCAGAGGTCACCCTGAGCCTCAGCTGCGATTGTGGGGTGCCTGTGCAGGTGGGGGAGCCTCCGGGAGCCTCTGCCTTCAGGCCTCACTCGGCTTTTCTGGGTGCTCACCGTTTTTCTTACCAATTATCCTAAGGACCTGACAAGACTAATTAGCTTCAAAATTCCTTGAAGTCCCCAAATAGACACAAAGGAAAAGTCACCACAGGGTGACCATAATAGGCAGTGATGGGGAAGTTCCAACTCAGATAAACGCCCAGAGCCCACGCCTACCCACACTCTGGCTGCCCAGGACCCCGTGCTCCTGCCAGTCCATCCCCCCAGGCCACAGCCTCCTCCTCTGAGGGCCGGGCATCGTGGGTATCGCCGGGATCGCCGCCAGCGCCACTCCCGACGGATGCTAGAACCTGCGGAGTGGAGGCTGGGCGTCTGCCCGCATCTCTGCTCCACAAGCCCACGGAAGCTGGGAGCAGACCCCCGCCTCGGGTCTCACCTCCCTCATCCTCACTCCCTGAGGTCATCACCCCCTTAGGTTCATACTCCCTCACATCCTCATCACCCTCACGTCCTCACTCCCTCGGATTGTCACCTCCCTTGGGTCCTCACCTCCCTCAGGTCGTCACCCACTCAGGTCGTCACCCACTCAGGTCATCAGCTCCCTAAGGTCATCAGCCCCTCAGGTCGTCACCTCCCTCGGGTTCTCGCCTCCCTCGAGTCATCACCTCCCTCTGCTCTACCAGGTCGTGTCCCTCCGCACCATCAAGGTTGCTCCTGGTCACAGTTGACATTTAGGCTCCGAGGTGACCTCCGGGGCAACCTCTGACCTCTAGGCTACTGAGTCTTCCTCTCTGTAGGGTGTGCCCTGGCCCCAGGCTGGAGGAGGTTCTGGAAGGAATGGCCTCACCTGGAGGGCCACCTGGCCTTTCAGCCTCGCTTCCCGGCGCTTACTCGGTTCCCGTCCCCCACACAGCCTCCTCACTGCTTCCAGAACATTCCAGCAGCTCCTGCTGAGGCTCTAGCTACTCCTTCGCATGGGCCTATCCTCCTCCGCATTCAAGGCTGGCTCACACGCCCCCTCCTCAGGGGGTCTTGCCTGACCATTCCTTTTTGTTTTAATTGTGGTAAAATCCACATAACATAAAAGTCACCACTGTAACCATTGAAAATGCACGATTCAGCGGCATTTAGCACATCCACAGTGTGGCACAAACACCACTTCTACCTGGTTCCAGAACAATCCCACCACCCTCCAAAGAGCCTCATCCCCATTGGCAGTCGCCCCGCCCCAGCCCCGGCCCCCCGCGGGTCCGTGGATCTGCTGCTGGGCGTGCCACCGCCGAGGAATCATCCACATGCAGCTTCTCTCTCTTGCACGGCGTTTTCGTGGGCCATCCCCCCGCGGCCTGTGTCAGAGCTCCGTTCCTGTCTCGGCTGATCTGGCTCCTTTTTAAACAGCCCGGCGGTTTATCCCCGTCACAGGCACACTCCTGTCTCGTGTCTCGGGAATGGGCCCGGCTGTCACATCACCACGTCAGCCAGTGCCAGGCGCGGCCGGGCGGGGACCAGACTCGCTTTGGATGAGAAGGGAAGCGTTTTAGTAGCACAGAGGACGCGGTCAGTTGAATGGCCGCACGAGTAGTGGTTGGCTTAGGGACTGGAGGACAGCACGCTCCCCACGCAGGAAAGCAAAGCCCTGGGTCCTCGCATCTCTGTTGGGGTTAGGGAGGTCACCCTGCTCCTGTCCCACGCCCATGGACAAGGGTGCACCCATCACCCACTGCGCTCTGCTGCCTGCTGCGGTTGTCCCACCACTCGTGATGGAGCTGGGTGCACCCCAGGGCTGTGGGACCCGAGGTCCGTGACCCCTGTAGCAGCTGCCACTCCACCTGTCTGGGTGATATCTGCCATCTGGGCGTGGTTGTGGGACCCGGGACAGGGACACGTCTCCCATCTCCCTGTGCCCCTTCCTTGCCCTCAGTCCACATAGAAGTGAAGGATGGAAGGCTCCAGAATGTCCCGATAAAATGAAATAAAATGAGCTTGCTGACCACTGGGCTGGGGAGAGCAGACATGGACAGGGGATGATGAATGACCAGGTGTCCAGTGTGGGGTTGGCACTGGCTGCATTTAGGGCAAGGTCAGGGGGTGGGCAGGCCATTGGGAAGATGGACCCGCAGCCACAGTCTGACCGCAGAGATGTACCAGGGACCACAGTGCCCCTGAGCCCCAGCCTCAAGACACTCCTGCGGGGCTCCCTGAGGCTCAGCCTCCTCCTCCCCTCCCGCCCTCCAGCTCCCCTGGGCTCCACCTGTCACCCTGATGGATGAGCCAAGTCAGGGGACCCCCAGCTGGGGTTGGCGCCCTGCTGCCTGTGGGACTCGAACCTCATCCATCACCAGGGCTGCTGGCAGGGCTGGCCGCAGCAGCTGCCCGAGCAGCCCCGGGCACATGCCTTCAGAGGCCACCGAGCAGGCGCTAAGTGCGTCTCGCCCCCCACCCCTCCCCAGCTTGGGCAGGTGGGTGGCTGGGCACACCTGCCGCCCTCGGCCCCCAGAACACTGGCCAGGAGCCACCTGCTGCTGCCTGCCTTGTCAGGGGACTTCTTCTGGTGGTCTGGCTGTGGGGGTAAGATTCCCCAGGGTTCCCTGGCTTATCCACTGTCCCCCCATGGACTCAGAGCTCTGCGGGCCACCCCGGCCCTGGGGCTGTGCGGTGGACATAGGAGGCGTAGGGGAGGGGCAGTCTGCAGCTCCGTCTGGTGACCGCACACGCAGAGGCACACTGACCAGTAGCCTTGGTCCAGAGCCAGCATCCCCACTGCTCAGCCTTGCTCCTTCTGTACCCTTCCATGCCTCAGTTTACCCCAGTATAGAACAGTACTCCTCACAGGCTAGGTGAGACCCCAGTGCAGCTCTAGACATAACGGTGGGAGCGGAAGCTCAGGACGGTGAAAACCACGGTTTTTAAATTTGAGTGCAGGGGGCTGTGAGGTGCACGTCTGCCGGCCTCGGCGAGCATGCAGACACGTGCACACGTGAGCACCTGTGCTTCCCAGCGTGCGTGGACCATGCGTGGCGCGCCTGGGAGAAGGTGTGTGCATCTGCGGGCGAGTAAGTGGGAGAGAGTGCCCTTTCCACCATCACGGTCCCAGCATTGGGAGAGACCTTGGGGGCAGCCCGTCCAGCCCTGCAGGTGGTCATGAGTCCTGAGGTCCCCCGGGGCCTGTGCTGGGCGTGAGCAGCGACATGTCAATGTGAGATGCTGCTCCGCAGGGCCTCCACACGTGTCCCCGTCTCTGCCACCCCAGACAGGACAGGAGGGCCAGTGCAAGTGGACCTTTCAGGCCATGTGATCTTGTGCTCATTTCTGTCCCAATTTGTCTGAAGGAGCTGAGGAAACATCAGGTGCAATGACTGACACAGAGGAACTGCAGGCATGTCCCCCCTGCCTCCTCCCTTCCAGCCACTCAGGCCTCCACGCTCTTCCTGGAACACACGCTCCAGCTCCCGCCCCAGGGCCTTTGCATGTGCTGTTCTGTCAGCCTGGGGCTCCTCTGTTTTTGTGTTGTCTTTGTTTGGTTTTGGTGTCGGGGTTAAGCTATCTTCATAAAATAAATTGAGGATTCATTTTCCTTGACTGCTTAGAAGAACTTACCTATAAAGACTTCCAAGTAGAGAGCCCTTCTTGGAGAAACTTTAAATTATTTCTTCAGTTTCTTCTTTGGTTATGATTATTGGTTGGTTTGGATTTTCTACTTCTTTAGGTCAATTTTGAATGTATATAGTTTTCTTGAAAATTATGTGTTTCAGTACTATTTTAGAATATATTAGTATAGAATCATGCATACTCTTTTGTTATTTTTTAAGATCCTCTAATTGGTAGCTATAGGCTCTTTCTTATTCTTCATTTTGTTTCCCAGTTTCTTATTTTCTAGATTAGATTAAGTAGAAGTTGAACTATTTTATTGTTTGTTTTTTCAATCAAGAAATAAATCTCTCTGCTGTGTCCATCAATATGACTTTTTCTGTTTCATAATTTATTTTTTTATGCTTTATCTTTATTTGTTTATTTCTGCTACTTTCTTTGGGTTTATTTTCTCTTTTCAAATTTTTGACTTGGCTGCCTTTTACCCCACATTTAATGATGGAAATACTTCAGGCCGTCGCTGTGCCTCTCGGTCTAGCTTGAACTGTGCCACATAAGTCTCAAAACTGAGGAACCTCAGTGTGCTATTTTCTAGATATTTTGGAAGCACAGTTTTGGTCTTCTTTTTGCTAAAATAAACAGTTAGGTTATGTTTTAAATTCCAAATTGGGAATTGTAACAAATGTTAAATTGTGAGCTTTTAGTTTTAATGTATTTTGGCCTCTGAATTCTGCCTGGATGATATCTGGGTGCCCCACCATCCTGGTTTTCCTGGGACCAAGGCGTTCCCAGGACACGCGTCCTTTAGTACCAGGCAAACCAGGATGAACCGGCCACTCTAATCACTGAGACTTTGTCACCTAAAATGTGACTTGTTTTAGTTCTTGCTACAAGGGAACTTGAAAAGAATGTGTTTCCTGACTGTAGGGTGCGGAGTTTAAATTTAGAGCTGCTTCATTAACTTAATTAATAATATTTCTCAGTTCCTCTAGGTCTATTTTTTTGCTAATTTGATTAGTCAAAAATTGAGAGAAGTGTCTTAAAGTTTATCACCTCTGTTATTGCAACCATCAATGTTTTCACACAGAGTTTGCTTTATATATTTCAACGTTGTCACTTTTCACATAAAAGTCTATGACTGTAAATTGAAAAAGCTCCAGCAAGACTGACAAAACCAGAATGAAAGAAGACTCAAATCACCAATATCAGAACGAACAGGAACACACTGCAGACACTGCGGCCGGTAAAAGCACGGTCAAGGGACACTGCCAATAACTTTACACTCACACACTTGACAACTTGGAAGAAATGGGCCAGCTCCTCCAACACCACACACTGCCGGAATCAATCAAGATGAAACAGACCCTCTGAACGGACCTACAGCCGTTCCAGAAATTGAATTCATGACCTAGGAGCTCCAAAAAAAGAAACTTCCCAGTCCAGGTGCTTTCCCTGGAGAATTCCATCAGACATTTAAAGAGGAATTAGCACCGATCCTTCTCAAACGTTTCCAGAAAATAGAAGGAACACACGTTTTATGAGGCCAGCATTACCCTGTCACCAAAACCAGACAAAGACAACACAAAAAAAGGAAACGACAGACCAACGTCTCCCATGAACTTAGATGCAAAAATCCTCAACAAAATATTAGCAAACTCAATCCAACAATATAGAAAAATAATTAAACAGCACAACCAAGTAGGACTTATTCCACCTATGCAAGGCTGGTGCTACATTCGAAAATCAGTCAACAGGCTAAAGAAAAAAATATCATGTGACTACAGCAATAGATGCAGAAAAAGCATTTGACAATATCCAACATCTATCATGACAAAAACTTTCGGCAAGTTAGGAATAAAGGCGGAACCACCTCAATGTGATAAAGAGGACCTACAAAAGCCCTGTAGCTAATGGTGAAAGGCCGAATGTGTGCCTCTAAGACCAAGGACCAGGCAAGGATGTCCACTCTTACCAATCTCATGCGACACTGTCCTGGAAGTTCTAGCCAGTGTCATAAGGCAAGAAGAAAGAAAGAAAGAAAGGGCATATAGATTAGAAAGAAAGAATGAAAACTGCCCCTATTTGCAGATGACATGATTGTCCGCATAGAAAGCCCCAAGGTTTCTACAAAATATTACTAGAACTGTAAGTGAGTTCAGCAAAGTTGCAGGATGCAAGATAAACTCACAGAAATCAACCACACACACACATATATATATAAACAACAGACATGTGGAAACTGAAATTTAAAAATCCCATATTATCTTTAATCACTCCAAAAAATGAAGCGCTAAGGTATAAATTTAAGAAAACACATACAGGATCCATATGCTGAATGCCACAAAATGCTGATGACAGAACATCAAAGACCTAAATAAACAGAGAGACATACCATGTTCATGGATTGTAGATTTCAATGTAGTGAAGATGTCAATTTCCCCCACATTGATCTGTAGATTTATCACAATTCCTATCAAAACCACAGCAAGGCATTTTGTAGACATAGACAAGCTTATTCTAAAATTCTTGTTGAGAATGACAAAGGATCTAGAATAGTTACAATAATCCTGAAAAAAGGGAGAAGACAGTGGAGGAATCATTCGACCTGATATTAATGCCTTAATATATAGCTACAGCAGCAAGGCAACGTGCTATTGGTGGAGGCACAGATCATAATCAGTGGAACAAGATGGAGGACCCAGAAATAGACCCACACAAACATGCCCAACTGGTTTTTGACAAAGGTCTGAAAGCAATTCAACAGCAGGGACAGCATGTTCAACAAATGGTGCTAGAGCAATTGGACATCCATAGGCAAAAAATATGAACCTTGACCTAAGCCTTACACCTTATCTAAATTTAACACAAAATGTGTCCAGAACAGACAAATCTATACAGACAGAAATGAGGTTTGTGGCTGTCAGGGCCTGGGGAGAGGAGAGGTGGGGACTCTGCTCAGTGAGTATGAGTTTAGATCTGGGATGATGAAGCAGTGCTGGAAGTAGATGGTGGCGGCAGCTGCATGTGCTTAACGCCACTGAGCTGTGCATTTTAAAATGGGGAATTTTATGTTACGTGCATTTTACTGAATAAAAAAAATAACTCAAAATGGATCACAGACTTAGTTGTAAAACTGTATAACTTGTAGAAGAAAATGCAAGAGAAAATCTCTCAGGCCTACGTGAGAGTTTTGTGCTTAGAGTTGACAACAGAAGCATGATCCATAAATGGAAAAAAATGATAAATTGAACCTCATCAAAATGGAAAGCCTCTTCTCTGCGAAATACCTTGTTAGGAGGATGGAAAGACAAGCTACACACTGGACGAAGTATTTGCCAGCCAAGGAAGTGACAGAAGACGAGTATGTTGAATACACAGAGAACACTCAAAACTCAACAGTAAAAAGACAACCCAACTAGAAAAGGGGAAAAAGACGTGAACAGACATCTCACTGAAGAGGATACGGCAAATAAACCGTGAAAAGATGGTCAACATTACGAGCCTCAGGGAAATGAAAATTAGAACCACAGTAAGACATCACTATACACAAATCAGAATGGTTGCAATAAAAAATAGTGACCACACCAAGTGGTGAGAATGTGGAAAACCTGGATCTCTCAGACGTTGCTGCTGGGAATGTAAACGTACAGCCTGTTGGGAAAACAGTTTGGCAGTTTCTTATAAAATAACACAGGCAACTTTCATATGACCCAGTGATCACACTCTTCGGCGTTTATCCCAGAGAAATGAAAGCTCATGTTCACAGTAAAAGCTGTACGTGAGTACTCATCGAAGCTTTATTTGTAATGGCCCCAAACTGGAACCAACTCAGACGTCCTTCCTTGGGTGAGTGGCGCGTCCACATCGTGGATGCTCCTTGGCGGTAAAAAGGAACACGCTGTTGATGCTCATGACAGCTCAGAGGGATGGGAGGGGAATCACGCTGCGTGAACCAAGCCAACCCCAAAAGGTACGGAGTGCACGATTGCGTTAGTGTGTCATCCTTGAAATGACAAACACAGAAATGGAGAAGGGATCCGCGGTTGCCGGGTTAAGGAGAAGGCGGGAGTGGGAGGGAGGCTACCAGGCGGCACGAGGAGTCCTCGAGGGGGCGGAAATGTCCTCGGGCGCATCAGCGTCAGCAGCTTAGTTGTGGTGCTCTTCCGCTTTGCAAGGTGGTGCCGTTGGGAGAAACTGCGTAAAGGCCCCACGGAGTCTCTAAGTTCTTAGAACTGCATGTGAGTCCACAGTTATCTCAAAACCAAAAGGTGGATTTTAAAAACTACCTCAAGGATGAGAAAACCTTGAAAACAGTGCATTTGTGGTGGTTTGGGGACTCCGCCTTCAGGATTATCACTAGGTACGTGGTCTACACAGCTCATTCATCCACTTAATAAACATTAATGAGGACTCTAAAGAGTTCGTCGCCGCAGCTGACATCCTTCGTCAACAAGACCTGATCTCTCGTCTCATTTAAAACTCTGCAGGTGGAATTCCACTTTTAACACTGAAATTCTACTTCCTTTGGTTTGTGTTTCCTGGCCTGTCTTGTCTAACTTTTCAATTTTAACCTTTCTAATTTGCTCTCTTTTAGATATTTTCTTACAGATTTCAGTTAGATTTTGATTTTTTACTAAATCTGAGAGGTTTTGTCTTTTAAGGAAGGAGTCAAATTTGTTTACAGTTGTTTCACAAGCCAACACTGTGTCTGTGGGTGCTCCCGTCATCTGGGCGGTGGCTTCTGTTTTTCTTTTGCTGTGTGTGTGTCGGGAGAGGGGGGTTGCTACTTCCTAATTATCGCAGATAGACTATATTTTAGTTAACTTATTTTCACTCGTTGCTTGGGAGATATTCATCCTGTTTCAAATTTCCTTGCAGGTACCCTATTTTTAAAAACATATTTGACCTCCTGCTTTCCTAATCGGCCACATCAGGTTTGAACCCACCCCATTGACTCCTGCGCCACCTGCCTTATTTTTATCGCATGTTAGGAAGGGAAGACTCAGTTGGTGGATGTTAACTGAGTTAACATGTTACATTTTCTCTTCAGAATGTTCATGGCGTTCGGATCCTGTCTCTGATCACATCGCAGAGGTCATTTGGATTCGCCTCTGTTTGGCTTTTCGGCCCCTGGATGGTCTTCTATACAACCACTCCCCTGTTCTTGTGGATTTCTTCCCCTCAGTTCTTCTTTGTTAGATTGTGGCTCACCTGTGGCATAATTTCTAAGTTTTTGCATAATTGAGAATGTCTTTCTGATGCCATCACACAGGATGACACCTTGGTTTTATATAAAATCTTGGATCAGAATCATTTTCTTTCAAAACTCTGAATGTATTGCTACTATTCTGTTCAGAATTTATGATTTTAAGGAAGTGATGAATTTAATGTAATATTTAAATTTTTTTCTGCCTGGAAGTTAATAGAATTCTTTCTTTAGTCTCAACATTTAAAATGCTTTGTTCCTCTGAGGATCATCTACGGTTTTTCTTTCACTGATTTCACCGCACGCAGACAAGCCATTTCACTTCCAGGCGAGGAGTTTCCTTCTGTCACATCATAGGTTGTTGCTTCTGTCCCACGTGTTCTTGGCTATTTATGGGAATGCCAGCCATGGGTCTCCCTGACACTCTAGCATTTTCTTCAGGTCTGCTCTCCAGGACAGTAATGCCATTTTGTAAACAGCTTTATTGAGACATAATTGATGTATGACAAAGTGCACATATTTAAAATGTACAATTTAAGTTTTGACGTGTGTATTCAGTCATGAAACCATCACCACAACCAAGATACTGAGCATGTCCACCAGCCCCCAAGTTCCCTGTGCCCCTTGGCAGTCGGCCCCGCCCTCTCCCACCCCAGAGGGTGGCACGGAATCAGGAGGCCCTGTAAATAACGGGTGGGCCAGGCGAGAGAAGGCTGTGAAGGGGGCCGCAGTGGGGGTCCTGGGGGTCCAGGGCCCAGAGGACCCCGGAGACAGGGAGTGCCACAGACACAGAAGAATGGGAGGAGGACGAAAGTGCCCCTGCATGTGGTCGTTGGGGCCATGTTGACAGAGTGGCCCCGGGCAGGCTGTGGCCAGAGCTGGTCTGCAGCAAGTCCGGGGGAGAGGTGAGCTCGGTAGGAGCTGGGGCGGGGGTCCAGGAAGGCTTCCGGACACCAGGACCTTGAGAACGTCTATAGGAATACATGCACCAAGGCCCTGGAGAGAAGCTGACAGCGCTGGGTTGCAGGCTCCTCACGGAAACAGAGGCTGAAAGCCCAGAGGGTGTCTCTCTCTTCTCCGAGCTCCTTGGAAGCCACCCAGGGGGCTGCAGTCCGTTTGGGGCTTTACCTGCAGGGGTGGACACCGAGTGTCTCCAGGGAGGGGTGGTAGAGGGCAAAGGGGGTCCTGGAGGACACGGTCATCTTCAGTGGAACAGTGTCCCTGGCAGCTGTGTGTTAACCCAAGGACAGAGTGAGGGCCCCTGGGCTGACAGGTCCCAGGCAGGCCATGGCCTCTGGGCCGGACCCCCCCGGGCTGGGACCACTGGCCCAAGGGCTGGAGATGCTGGAGGCTCTCTGGTCGCAGGAATGGAGTCAACCAAATGAGCACAGGCACAGACGGGGACTAGGAGGCTAGATGGGTGTTGGCGGCCCAACCCTTGCCCTGGCTCCTGGGCCTGGTTGTGCCTTCTCTCTAGGGAGCAGCCAGTGCTCACGACCTCGTCCAGGAGCTTTATGGCCACTGCAGGCCCAATACCGTCTGAAGATGGTCGCTGGGTCCGCTCACTGGCCGCGTGGCTGGAGGAAGGCGTCCTCTGTGCTCTGGCCTCAGTCTCCCCTCCAGCACCATGAGGAGTGCAGGGGCCGCTGGGGGATACTCACCCCACGCCCCTACTTGCAGGAAGAAGCTGCTGCCTCTTGAGCCCTTAGGTTGCTGGGGCGTCCACAGGGCCCCCAGAGGAGCTGAGAAGCAGGAGGAGCTGAGAAGAGAGCAGGCACAGGTGGCCAGCCGCAGCCCCCAGGTGTGGTCCGGCCAGGCCATGCCAGAGGAAAGAGGAAGGGAGACTGAGCCCAGGGCGGGCCAGCTTGCGGGAGTTTCCCGGCCACACAGCCAGCCCCGGAAACGTGGGCTGGCCTTCAGTCGAGCCGAGTTCATGACCCACCCCGGTCCACCCACCCTAGACCACGGGACAGCAGGACAGCTGGCTGCAGGCTGGGGCTATGTGTCACCCAGTGGCACCCATGGCCTGCCAGGAAGGGAGGCCGCCCAAAAGCCCCACTCTGACTTGGTCGGGGTCAGTGCCCTGGTCGGCTCCTCGAGGGGCCTGGGGGTAGGGGAGAGGCACAAGGGCCTCCCTGGGAACTGGCCCTCCTACCGACCCCCAGCTCCTCCAAGCCGTGGAGACTTCAGAGGCCGCGGCGGCTCTGAGTCTGGCTGCCGTGCTGTAGGAGCCATGTTTCTGGCTCCACCCGGTCACAGAGCCCCGTGAGCCACCACAGCTCAGCCCAGTCCTCTCTGCTTCCTGCAGGGGTGGGGAATGGCCAAGCACTGGTGTCCCAGGTGCTCTTCAGGAAGGCATGACCCCCCCGCCATCAGGGAGGCCCGCTGGTCCCACCTGGCCCCTAACCGGTCCTGGCCAGGGTGGGGCTCAGCTGGGCAGGTGACGGTTGGAGTTCAAGACCTGCTGCCCACTGGCTTCACATGTTCCTCTCTGAACCTCAGTTTCCTCATCTGCCGGCTGGGAATGGAGTCTGTAACACAGCCGGTCCAGCTGAGACGCTCCCCATGCTAACTCCTCTTCCTTCCCTGGCCTCCACAGGTGTCACTTCAGGGATTTGAGAAGCTTCTCCCTCCTCTCCCCCAGGAGTGAAGTCCCTTTGAGGAGGCCACATGGCCATTCGAGGAGAAAATATTTGTTAAGCAAGTATCTTTTCTGTGCTCGTTACATCTGGCCCTCCAAGCTTCACAAACCTTCCAGTGTGAGCACCATGCAACGTTGTGACTGTTATTCACTCCTAGGACACCCACTCAGAGCCCTGTCAGCGGCTCCCCTTTGCCCATCGACCAAACCCAAGGCCCCACCAGGAGCTGGGGCCCAGGCTCAGCCCCGTCCTTCAGCAGGGTGGCGTCCCAAGGCCTGGACGACTTGACTTCTGAGCAGACGCTCAGCTCTGGAGTCCCTGATCCTGTGGGAACAGCAGAGGCACAGCCTGGCCCCCAGAGCCCCGCCTCTGCCCCGTGTGTGTATCACTTCTGCCCTGTGTCTATACCATCTCTGCCTCATGTCTACACCACTTCCGCTCTGTGTCTACACCACCTCTGCCCCATATCTATATTATCTCTGCCCCATGTCTGCCCCACCTCCACCCCGTGTCTGCCCCACCTCCGCCCCGTGT
>NC_060279.1:79588086-79619861 GCF_021613505.1 Equus quagga
TCTGCCCCACCTCCGCCCCGTGTCTGCCCCACCTCCACCCCGTGTCTACACCACCTCTGCCCCATATCTACACCACCTCTGCCCTGTGTCTGCACCATCTCTGCCCCTGGCGACCTAGAGAGGATGGGCACTTGTCCATGGTCCCCCAGCATGTCTGTGGCTGCACCTGAGTGGACCAGGCCTTACAACCCACAGAAGGGTGTTCCCTTTGGCCTAAGAGGCACTCCCAGCCCCTAGGAAGACCCAGAGGCTACAGAAGTTTGGTGAAGAGCCCTGAGGATGGCCAGGACCATGTCCTGTGAGAGGGCACCGCCTCAGGCCAGGTCATTCTGTTGCTGCTTCTAGAAGTTTCCATGAACCTGAAGGCATGTTCAGGTGAGCCACTTGCTTTCCTAATCACACACTCACTCTGCCCGCTGGCCTGAGGAGGTTGTCCCAGGCCCAGGGCCTGGTTTGGAGCCCCAGCCCGGCCCCCTCCCCAACATGCCCCTTCTGTTGCCGTGGCTGGCTCGGCAGCATGCCCTCCGCCTTGAAGGGGGCCCATCTGCTCCGGCTGTGAGAGGGGAGGGATGGTCCCAGCACCCCCATGTGCTGGCAGCCTGGCCTTCCGGAGGCCGCCCTGGCCAGCTGCGCCTGAGCTGATGCGTGCAGTGCGTGGGCGAGGGGCGTTCCACCCGCACCCCCACCCCACCCCCGGGACAGGAAGTGAAATTGCTGGGTCTGCGCCGGGAGTGCGGCCGAGGGCCAGCAGGGTCCACCAGGCAGGTTTTTCCGGGGTAGATGGGATCCGGTCTGCTGCCCAAGCACCTGGGTGGACTCCAAGTGTCCGCAGCTGAGGATCAGAGGGCCTGGCCCTGGCGGGTGTGAGAAAGAGACCCCCGCCCGCCCAGCCTGCTGACTGCTGCTGACCATCAGCTCAGCGTCCGCCAGGAAGAGGCGATCCTGCAGCCGCATCACAAGGCACCTGTGCACCCACGTGGCGGCCATGTCTGGGGTCCAGCCCATGTGGGCAGCCTGCAGGAGAGAGTCCGCTGGTGACACTCC
This sequence comes from Equus quagga, assembly GCF_021613505.1. Lineage (NCBI taxonomy): Eukaryota > Metazoa > Chordata > Mammalia > Perissodactyla > Equidae > Equus > Equus quagga. The sequence continues at coordinate 79,589,131 of NC_060279.1, forward strand.
AGCCCACCAGGCCTGTTCTCAGCGCCCAGTACGTGTCGCTCAGCACAGCCCCACAGCCGCAGTCCTCGCTTTCCACCCACCCACTTCTGCAGATGAGGAAACTGAGGCCCAGAGCCAGGACCAGTTCTGTCACCTGTGTGGCCCCTTGTTTATGGAGTATGAAGCGTTTCAAGATGACGGCAGCTGAGCACTGGCCCAGCCAATCCGCACCTTTTGGGGTTGGCTCGTTTCACTCAGCATGATTCCCTTGCCATCCCTCTGAGCTGTCGTGAGCATCAACAGCGTTCCCGGGCCAGGCCAGGAGGGTCTGATGCTCGGCCCCATGTAGGCATTCTCATACTGGGTTCCCTAGAGAACCAGAGTTCCCTGGCCCCTAGGAGGCTGCCTTGGGGCGTGGCCAAGGAAACCCCAGCCCCACCCTGACCCCCAGGAACTCCAGCTGTTCAGCTTACATATTCCTGGTCATTATTGTTTGGAATAAGTGACTATAGGACTTCTATGTAAAAAAAAGTTATCTTTGGAGGAAGGGTGGTTCAAAGAGATACATGTGGTTAAAATGTAAAATGGATCTCACGCAACTCCGCATTTCCACATAAGGGAAACTGAGGCACCAAAAGCAGACGTGAGCTCCTGGGCACCATGGAGCTGACCCAGAATCCAGGTCCCCTGCCTGGTCACTTGGAACCTGGCTGGACGGGCTTGGAGCTGGCCCCGGTGTCAGAGGTTTAGGGGTCTCCCTTCTGGTCTGAAGTTCTTTAGGAGCTGCCTTCTGGCTCATGGCCTGCAGCTCCTGACTCAGGCAGCCCCTTATACTGCTTGCCCTTCGTGGCACCTCCACATCTGTGTGCTGACTGACTCGTGCGAGGACTGGGTCACTATCTCGTGAGGCGCTTGTCACCTCTAGGAGAGAAGGACGTGTGTGTGGAATCACCTGATTGGGGAGGGGCAGGTGACAGGTGACAGCCTGTCCCTCACGCCTGGCCGCTGTCCCCATATCCACCAGCCGAGGACCAGGCACAGCGACAGTGCAGGAGGGTGAGGCCAGGTGCAGACCAGGAGGTGAGTGGGGTGGGGAACGGGAGGTCACGCCCTAGCAAAGAAAATGAAATTTAAAAACATAATCATCGTGCTGGCCAAATAAACTCCTCCACAGCCGGGTTTGACCACTCTGCCGCTCAGGCCTGACTCTGGGGCCTTTGGAGACCCTCCTTCCACTGCACAGGGGCCTGGGCACACCCCACCCACCTTATCGCCGCCGTCAGCAAACATTTGCAGGGCAGCAACAGTAGGCACCTGCCCCATGTTCCAGATAGACACACCAGGAGCTGAGGCAAGACCTGCCTGGGGGGCCTGAGCTTGAATCCTACTCTGCTGTGGGCTTGCTGTGTGGCCCTGAGCAAGCTGCTGGACCTCTCTGAGCCTCAGTGACTCCAGCTGTAAATGGGGCAGCATGCTGGGCAAGGATAAATGGATCGTACAGGTGAAAGGAGTGGCCCGGGGGTGTTTGTTCAATGGGAATTTTGTCCAGTTTTCTGGTGGGGAGAGTCTCCCTATGAGCTTTGTGTCTAAAGTAAGATGAGGGGAACAGGAGGGGACAGCTGGGGGGGAGTTCCGGGGGCTGACCAAGCCATGCCAGCAATGCCACAGCAGCACCTGGGCCTGGAACCACAGGCACCCTGGAGGGCTGTCATCTGGTGTGTGTCCCAGTGCTGCAGGACTGCAATCCTTGGCCGGGCTCTGTGTGGCCAGGCGGCAGGCAGACATGTGGCAGGCAGCCCTGGCACTGAGGACAAGTGCCCAGCACTGCCCCGCAGCTGTGGGTCTTGTTTGCAAACTGTGCTGCCCAGAGTGGCTGGGGCCCACTGTGGCCGCTTGGCCTGGTCTCCCTGTCCAGAGCTGGAGGCCAAGCTGCATTGGGGTGGCTGCGGCCCTCACCGCCTTTCCCATATGGGGGATGCAGGGGCCCCTCCCACAAAGGAATTGCCAGCCACCACACAGCCCAAAATCCTGGCCATGTCCCCTTCTGCCTTACCAACCAGGGCCAGATCTGCCCTCCTGGAGTGACCAGCACCAGCTCAGGAGGCAGTGCGTCCACCTGTCCACCTCTCCCCTGAAGGACTGGGGTAAGTGAGGTTTAGGGCCATCCACAGGGGCTTGCATCCCTCTGCTTTTGCTGGGGAAACAGTCAGGGGACCAGCTGCCCCAGGTGGAGGGCAGAGCAGTCTCTGGGCTGTGGCTTTTGGGCCAGTGAGTTGGGCTTCTGGCTACTTGCCCCTGCAGCCAAACCCTCCCCTCACTTTCTTGTCCTAAGGATGGACGGGAGCTGGACGTCTGTGTCATCTGCAAATTGCACATCGGGTGGGCACTGGACCCCAGTGGTTCCCTCCCTGAGCTTCTAGCTTCTAGTCGCTGGCACTCAAGAGACAGGAAAAGTCAGAAATGATGTGTGTTGGTCGAGCCTGCCTCCCTCCAGTCGTTCTCATTCCACCTTTCCACCCCTGTGCAGTCGGTGCCTTGCTGACCCATTTTGCAGATGAGTAGACTGAGGCTCAGCGAGGCGTGGATGGTAAGTGGTGGAGCTGGGACCCCAATGCCCATGTCTCTGCTCTGCGGCCCCCTCCTCATCCCTGGGGCTGCTCTCCCACCTCCGGACCCCCAGGGTGTCCAGGGCCCATGCTGCAGCTGCTTCTGATCCAGCCAGCTGGTCTCCCTTCCTTCCTGCCTCCCCACCAAGGCATGCATCCTCCCATCACAGGCTTTATTTTCTTCAATGCAATGGTACCCGTGTGTCTCCCTTACAAGGAGCGTCTCCCAGGCACTGGGCCCTGCCTCCTGTTCACCACATGTGGCCACCCCCTCCACCATCCTTGACTGTAAAAGGAGAGAGATCATGGCCTCTGTGGGCTAAGAAGTTTGCCGGGGGCGATTCTGTAGGATCGGTTGGCCCGTGCCAACCCAGAGCTACGGCCTGGTGAGTCACTCTTGTCACTCGTCATCATTGAGACTCTCATCATCACTGTCACCTTATCCTGCCCGTCCTTCTCCAGTTCCTTGAGGCCCCGGTCCATATTGCCCTGGACTGTCAGTGGCCCAGCAATCTCTGCCCTCAGGCTTCCAGTCCTCTTCTGCTCCATGTCTCCCAGGATAACGTTCTCCTGGGCCAAGAATCGGCCTGACCCTGCGGCCTGCAACAACGTAGAGTGCGGGGGCTGGCTCCTGTGCTCGCTCCTGAGTGCAGGTATCCCAGGGGCTGTGGCTCCTGTCTGGGGGGATGGGACAGGGTCCTGCCCAGGAAGGGCCCTGGGGGAGCACAGGATCATCTGGCCCCACTTCCTGTGCTCCGGGAAAGAAGATCAAGGCACAGAGGGACCCAGTGGGGTGGCAGGGAGGGGTACAAGGACAGGAGTCTGTGTTGCAGACTGGCTGGCACTGAGCCCGCTCCAGAACGCCCCAGGCGAGGGCCTGAGACTGCTCAGCTGTCATTGTGATTAAACCCAGATGCCCCAAATGTGCTCTGGGGAGAGTTTAAGTGAGAAAACAGAGGACTGGAGAAGTGTTCCCCGGGAACTGGCTTCGTAGGAAGCCGGGGGAGGGAGGAGCAGGCTGCAGAAGACCCAGGCTCCTCACTGATGGCCTGCGACACGGTGTAGGGCGGCCCCTCCACCCATCAGCCTGTCACCGCTGCTTCTGGTCACTAGAACAGCCCACACCTGCTGGGGGGCCAGGAGCGGAGTGGGTGCTGGGACTGGGCCGGGGCCACCTTGCTCCCCCGAGCCTACCCAGGGTAAAGCCCGGATGGACGAGCTGTGGCTGGCACCAGAGCTGTGGCTGATGTGGAAATGGGGCACTGAGACCAAAGTGGCCTAAATTCAAAAGTCATTCTGACAGAGAACAGCTGAGGAGACCAGGCGTGGAGGCCGAGTCCAGGCCCCAGCAGAAGTGGGAGCTCCACGTGTGTCTTCTCGGCCAGGGCCTCTGCGGTGGCGCTGGACTCACTGGGGGCACTCGGCGGGGCGGGGCCTAGGGGTGGGTGGTTCTGGAGGGGCCAGGCCCAAAGGGGTCTCCCTGGGCCCACGCTGTGCTCCATTGACCTCCTGGCCTGGGCCTGGGATGTGGACATGAGCCTGGCAGAACCCCCTCCAGGACCTCCCCTATGCGCTGAGCTGCTGACCACATGGTGCCACGCTTGCCCACGACCTGCCAGGGCACCTTTCCAAGGTCACAGAGACAGGCTGAGACTCCATGCAGTTCCTCCATCCAGAATGTGTGTCAGGACTGTGGTGGAGCTGGGCCCTGGAGCAGTTTGGAACTTCTGGTTTTCCCGACAGTAAGCATGCTCTGAGGAGACAGGGTTGAACCTGGAGCCCAAGCCACCCCTCCAGCCATCAGCCCTACGGCTCCACCCTGGGCGACCGATCTCCCTGGACCCGGGAGGACTGTGGCCCGTGGACAAATCCAGAGGCTGTGGTCCTCCTCCGGGAGCTCTCAGCTCGTGTTTGACAGCAGGGACAAGGGCCGTGGCTTCCAGATGCATTGTCTGGCTCACCTGCTCCCGCCTTGGCTGCGGGATTCCTGAGAACATTCTGCAGATGGGCCGGTTTCCCGGGGCCTGGCCCATCTTTTTTTGGGCCCATCCCCATCTCACCCCTCCCCATTTCTATCTTCATCCTTGCCCTCTGTCCACCACACAGTGGTCGAGTGAAAGGATGACCAAATGAGTGCCTTACTTCTCAGACACTCCAAACTCAGCCAGACTTTGGCTCAGGGGATGCTGTCACCATGCCCTGGAAAGACCCCACGCCCCTCCCAGCACCCCCTTCTTCTCCTTCTGTGGAGATGGGGTGATTCCGAATGCTGGGAAGAGCTGCTCAAGTGGCATAGCATCTGGGAAAGAGCTTTGTAAACTGAGAAGTGCTGAGTGAGGATGTGTTCCCTCATTTCCTGGGGCTGAGGGGCCATCTGGTCCGCACACGGTGATTCTTGCAGGAGCTCCCCTCTTGTCGTTGGCTCCTGTGGGTCTCCCCATTCAAGTGCAGGTTCCCTTGCTCAGGAGGTACCTTTCAACTTCATGAGAGCCGCTTTCTTGAGAGCCGCTTCTGGATCCCTCAGGGCGCTTCAGGTCCCTTCCTGCACAGCACCAGCTGCCCCCTCTGTGGAGGGCAAAACCCGGGCTTGGGGACCTCGGGCACCAGGCAGCAGGCAGGGCCTGGACCCAGGGGCCCTCACAGAAGACACTGCGTCTGCCCTGACTGGCAGTGGGTGCAGATGGTGCTGAGCAGCGAGAGGCACGTGGGATGCAGCGGGGACGGTGGGGCTCGGGGGCTGCTGGCCACCACAGAGGAGGGAGGGAGGCCCGAGGAGGAGGGGAGCACGGTGGGATGAAGAAGGATTTGGAAACAGATCCAATTTCCAGTCGCCAGGAAGTGCATCCCCAGCCACAGGTAGTCGCCGAAGTAGCAGCGGCCACATCCCCACTGGCACCAACAGGGGAGGCTGGGGCCATTCTTACAGCTGCTTCGACAAGCTGGCAGCTGTGCTGCTGCGCCGCCTTCAAGGAGCCAGAGCTGGTAGCGGGCTGGCGCCAAGTCAGCTCCCGGCTGCCGAGAGACACATGTTTTGGCACTTGGACAATTTCCTCTCTCCCAGCTCCGAGCAGGGAGGTGTTGCACGCAGGGCATTGGGCAGCATGCCCATGCTGGAGCTCCATCCTGCTGGGCCTTCCCCATTGGCAGCTGCATCCATGGCATCAGCCCAGAGCAGTCAGCCTGTTTATCTATCTCCAGGAGGGAGGTCAGCCACAGGGTCTGGTCCCCACGGTTTGCCTGGCTCTACGTAATGGCATGAGCATCCATGGGAGTCAGGCCCTCTGCAAGGTGCCAGCGAGGCTGAATCTGGAGCTCCGAGCTAATGCAGAACTTTCCCCAAGTCCAGGTGGGCAGGCACTCCCTAGTCAGGTTCCGTCATCCTCATCTCCTTGATGTGGGCCTTGGGTGGAAAAAGGAAGAGCCTGGTGGAAGGAACCAGGGAGAGGCTTGCGGACGTGCTTGTTAAGTATGTACATCCATGTGTGTGCCCACACATACATATGTGCGCCCATGCATTTGCGTGTGCACCCATGCATGACCACACACACGTGTGTGTGCCAGTACATATGCACATGTGTGCCCCATACGTGTGTGCTTACTACGTGCGCCCGTACATGCATGTGTGTGTCCATGCATTTGTGTGCTTGCCCTTATATGTGTGTGTGCCCCTCCACACCTGTGTGTGGTGTAATTCATCTGAGTCCGAAGGCCTGAGCACGAACCAGGAGTGCTGAAGCCTGAGGGAGGGGAAGATGGAGCCCACTCAGGCAGGGAGCATCCACCTCTTGTTCTACTCAGGCCCGGTGGACTGGGCGGTGCCCGCCCGCACTGGGGAGGGCAATCTTCTTTGTCTACTGATTTGAATGCTAATCTTCCAGACACACCCTCACAGACACACCCGGGAATGATGTTTTACCGCAGTGTATCCGGGCTCCCCCAATCAGCCAAGTGGACACGTGGAATCCGCCACCAGAGCAGGGGGTGCGGTCTGTGCTTACATCCCTGTTGTCACAGAAGATGTTAAAAGACCACCCCTCTGGGTGGAGATTTAATATAAACAGTCATTTTGCGGTCTCATCGAGGACAGTCTCAGGGAAGCCATGCTTCTTTGTGTGTGGAGCCGTGAAGGGCACGGCAACCATGAAGACAGCTTGGGGCCGCGGCCTCGATCCTGCTCCCGCAGCAGCAATGTCACCGCCACCCCTGCATCAACACCATTATCGCAAAGGTCAACCTGTGAAGAAGGCAATGACCTCTGAGTGTACTACGCAGCTGGTTTTGACCTCACAGACCCTGAAAGGGCCTTGGGGCCGCCAGGGGGACGGACTATGAGGAGTGCCGGTCCCGAGGACCGAGTTCACGCTCTGCCCGCCTCCACTGCCCCGAGAGGGAACACGCAGGGGATTCGTCTCCCCAGCACCGGGCACTTGCCCGTCCCTGACCGCTGGCCTTTGTCCTGGTGCTGCCCCAGCTGTAACGTAATGTCCACCTGCCTTGCCCAGAGCCTCCCAGCCCTCCAACGCGTCTCTGTGGGACTTCTTTCGCCCCGAGGTCAGCCTCATGGTTCCCTGCTTCCTTGCTCTTAGCTGTGTTGTAGAACCTCAGTTTTGAAGCCCAGCTGCGTGGCCAGGCTCCTTGAGTGTGGTGACCGTGTTCTCCTCCTCCCTAATCAGTGCTCAGCGAGGAAGGCTGATGAGTTGACTGGCTGCCTTATCCCTCCTCCTACTGCCACCTTCTGCTACCTTCAGCCGTAAATAACGGAAGATCCAGACTCAAAGTGGCCAAAGCCGCTTAGTTAGCCTGAGCACAAGTCTAGAGGGAGGACAGCTCTCAACATGATAAGTGCAGTGGTTCTGGCACTTGGGCTCTGTCTGCCTGTTCTCCTGTTGGCTCACTCTCAGGATGGCGCTCCTCATGGTTACGAGACGGCTGTGTAGATTCCAGACATCACACGCAGACGTGACATCCATCTTGGAAAAAGTGGGGCTGCTTCTTCCAACACGTCTCTTCCGTTGGTGAGGAAAACCTTCCGGACTTGCCCTTGCATCTCACAGGCCAGATCCCCGGCAAGAGGAGCGAGATGGCTGTCAGTGGCTTAGGCCAATCACGATTTGCCCTCTGTGGCTGGAGGTCTGGGCCCACCTCTCCTGAAACACATGACTCGTGGGGAAGTTGGGAACATGAACAAAATCAGGGTTCAGAGGAAAGAAGGAAGGTGGAGTGGTGAGCGTTTGTCAAGTGGGTGTGAACAGGTCTGCCAGGGTTGTGGTCCTGGGTTTTCGGAGTACACAGGTGGACTGGTGGTAACAGGCTTTGATGACAGCTCCTTCCAATGCCAGTCTTTCCCTTTAATATTGCTTCTGCCAGAATCCGTCAGCTGATGCTTTGGGGTGACCAGATACAAGAATTAGGGAGGCTTCCGTGCATTCCTCCATCCCTTCCAAACGCCTTCCGTGTGCCGGGCAGACCACAGGAGAGAGGCAGGGCCGCCCCATCCAGTGCACACCGTACGGTTCCCTCCAGCTTCCCACGGTGGACTCAGAACCAGTGGCTTCTTACTTCCCATGGTGTAAATTCTCGAGTCCTCCATCCCACCCCCCAACCTGACCCCAGCGCCCTCACAGCCTTATCTCCTAGCACACCTCTTCAAGCCTGAGTTCCACTGAGCAGTTCTCCACTGAGCAGGAACTGCTCACCCTGGGCCCTGCTGTCCTTCCCCCTCCCATCTCCAAATCCTGCTCATCCTGCAAGGGTCAGATTGAATGCTGCTTTCCCACAACATCTTCCTTGAACCCACCCATCTGAACTGAAGTCTTCCTGATCCCTTCCTACCTTGTGATACAGACATTTTTATAGATGTTTTCTAATGATGAGGATCACTATTTGTTCAGCATTTTCTATATTCCGGGCACAGTAATGAGAGCTTTACACGGAAGATCTTGTTTAGTTTTTATTACACCCACTGGAGGCAGACATTCTTACCCTTGGGTGAGAAACTGAGACCCAGAGATTAACAGACCCAATATCACACAGCTGTAACTGATAGAAGACGTGTATTAGTTGTCTGTCGCTGTGTGCAAATTACCTTGAAACTCAGTGGCTTAAAATAACAAATATTTATTATCTCACAGTTCTGTGTTGGGAATTTGGGTGCATCTCAGCTGGGTGGTCCTGGCTCCCGGTCTCACGTGAACAGGGGCTTCAGTGTTTCATGTGAAGGCTCCACAGGGGCTGGAGGAGCTGATTCCAACGCGGCTCCTCACAGGGCCGTGGGCAGGAGGCCTCAGTCCCTCCCCACGTTGACATCTCCACAGGCTGCTCCAGTGTCCTCACAATGTAGTGGCTGGCGTCCCCTAAGTGAGCGATCGGAGAGAGAACCAGAAGGAAGCTTAATGTTTTTTATGCTCTTGCCCAGAAGTCACACACAGCCATTCCTCAAAACCCTGCTGTTGACACGGGTCAGGCCTATTCAGTTGGAATGGAACTACATGTGGGCATGGACACCAGGAGGCGGGGTCCACCAGGGCCACAGGCAGGATCGGAACCAGATCTTGCCTGACCCTGACACTGGGGTCCGTAACCTCTACCCCGAGCCGTGGCTGACTAGCGAGTCTTCTGTAATGGCTTCCAGAGCTGACTCAGCCCTGGGGACTCCTTCCTAGCGTTTAACAGCCGCTCCCGGTCAGAGCCGGGAGCCTGCAGCGGGAAGGTAATGTGTTCACAGTTTGCAGAAGCTCCCTTTGTACAGAACTGCTGCCAGCCAGATCTGTGTTTTGCTTTAATCAAATGAAAAGGTGCGACCCAGACGCCCCCAGCAGTTTGGGCTCATTAAGCTGGAGGTGTGAAGGAATCAAGGAGGAGGTGATTCCTCCCACCTCTGCCAGTTCCCAGGATGCTCCAGCTGGAAGGACTTCCTCTGGGGAAGGCTGGGGGTTGGGAGCGGATGGGGGGTGAGGCTGAGCTACACCCGAGCTCTGCCCAAGTTGTCGGGGTGGGGAGGCTTGGCCCGCCTCCCGGAGGGGCAGGTGGGAGCCATCACCCCTTGCAGAGGCCGCAACCCCTCTTGTCTGCCTTCTGGACAAGCCATCCCCATGCATCAACATCCATTTACTGAGCGCCCACTCGGGTCTCTGTTTGAGGGGGCTGGCGATAAAGATGCTGATAACGACAGCAGAGGACGGTAACAGCAGTTAACATTTATGAAGAGCTTAAGTGTCCTGGCTCCCTGATCCTCACAGCAGGATTAAACTAGGAACTGAGGTGAGAGCTGTCATCTCCCCATCTTTTAGACGGGAGGATTAGACACCGGTGAGCTCCCTTATATTCGCAGGGGCTCCCAGGTGGAAGCAGATGCAGACTGAGTGGCCAGCGCCACCCGGCCCTGTGGAGGCCCTGCCCACCCAAGGCTCCTTCCCAAGGACACCTCTCCCAGGGTCCAATCCAAGTGCAGCTCAGGTTCGGAACAGGTGGAACTCCCTCCGGAGGGCTCCAGGAGCAGCGAGGTCTTCTCCTCCCAGGTGATGCAGGCCTCCCAGCTCTAAGCCACCAAGGTGGAAGAAAGCTGTCAGCAATGTACATTTGGGGCCAGTTCGCACCAAATCGAAGGTGCGGGGAGAATGCGTGGGTTCACCAGGCAGCACTGGGAGCAGGTGCAGGTGCTCATCTCTTTGTAAGACAGCTGCTCCCATTTTTCATGCCATCCTTTAGAACCTGTCCACAGGCATCGTGGGAAATTCTACTGTACACATAATTTTGTGTTGTAATTTTTTTTACTAGAATTTTTTTTTAAAGATTGGCACCTGAGCTAACATCTGTTGCCAATCTTTTTCTTCCTCTTTTTCTTCTTTTTTCCTTATTCTCCCCAAATCCCCCAGTACATAGTTGCATATTCTAGTTGTAGGTCCTTCTAGTTGTGGCATGTGGGACGCCGCCTCAACTTGGCCTGATGAGCGGTGCCACATCCGCGCCCAGGATCTGAACTGCAAAACCCAGGCCATGGAAGTGGAATGCGTGATCTTAACTGCTCAGCCGTGGGGCCAGCCCTTGTGTTGTAATTTTTGAATTGTAGGATTTGGGAAATTATTTTCATGCTTTTTTTGATGTTGTTGAGGAAGATTAGCCCTGAGCTAACTACTGCCAGTCCTCCTCTTTTTTGCTGAGGAAGCCTGGCCCTAAGCTAACATCCATGCCCATCTCCCTCTACTTTCTGTGTGGGACACCTACCACAGCATGGCTTGATGAGCGGTGCCATGTCATCAACTGGGATCCAAACCAGCGAACCCCAGACCACCAAAGGGGAACGTGCGCACTTAACCACTGTGACACTGGGCTGGTCCCTTTTACGCTATTTTTATTCAACCATAGATGGTTATAAGCAATTGTAGGGTTTCTATATAACTCCGTTATTATCCTTGTGATGGCCATGCGTCTCTCATTATCTCGCTGTCTCCTAATTTAGAAGCCAGGGGTAGGACACTTAGGTTGTTTCTTGGTTTGTGGCTATAATGAATAACGCCTCTGAGGATAGAGCCTGCAGGAGACGGTCTGGCCTGGTGCAGGGAGTCTGGTCTTCAGCACAGGGACACGTGTCTGTTCCTTTGATCTCACAAGAGGTGAGGCATGTAGCAGCGGCACGGGACCTGGAGTTCTGGGTTCAAATCCCAGCTCTGCCACTTTGTAGGAATGTGAGCACAGACATGTGATGTGACTTCTCTGAGCCTCAGTTTCCTCATTTGTAAAATGGGTACCATGCAGCCCTTTGCCAGACCGTCACATGGCCCGCTGCCCGCAGAGCCCTGCTCCCACGCACCTCCTCAGAGGGCCCTGGGGCCTCTGTGTCTGAAAGCCTTCTCCATTGCCTGACTGGCTTCGTTTCCCTTCAGATCACTTCTCTGTCTTAGCTCCGGCGGCTATAACAGAGCACCACAGACGACGGGGGCGTAAACAGCAGATATCATTCTCAGGGGCCTCAGGAAGTCCAAGATCAAGGCATAGCAGACCTGCCGTCTGAGAGAGCTTCTTCTGGGTCTGCAGATAGCGTCCTCTCTCTGTGTGCCCCAGGGCACAGAGCAGAGGGAGGCAGCAAGCTCTCTCGTGACTCTCGGAAGGGCCCTAATCTTATCCCGGGGCTCCACCTTCAAGATCTCATCTAATCCCGATTGCCTCCCAGAGACCCCACTTCTTAACGCCTTCACATTAAGGGGTAGGGTTTCCAGAGGTGAATTTGGGGGGACACACACATTCATCCATAACCTCATCCCCGAGCACATTACTTGTTTGTCTATTCATTCACTTTCCTTCTCCTGAGCTATAAGCTACAGGAGGGAAGGGCTCTGTCTACACCCCATGCTGGGGACACAACCGGGCACATTAGCACCTGCAGGAACACCCGCCCATCTGTCCCAGAAGGCCTGGGAGGCCAAGGGGAGTACTTAGGGTCCATGTTCTTCCGTGGGGGTTGGAGCCTTGATGATAGGATTTGCACGTGGGTGGTGATCTGGTTCCTTTTCCCATCTTGTGCCTGGTGCAAATTGAACCCCTGGGAATCCTCTTGGAGTGTTTAGGGGACCAGAGGCAAGAATGCAGCTGAGGTGACGACAGTGCTGGGCAGGGGCTCCCTGAAGACTGACATGGACACCCCTGAAGCGTTTCCTTGTCCCCTCCCTTTTAAAATTACACTACAGTCTATTTACCACAGTTCACCAGTTATAACCCACACAGTATAAGGAACCACCCTCCCCTTCCTGATCACTGGAGGTGACAACATGAGACAATTCTCTTGATATTTACCCTCATGTGTCTAAGTAGCCTCACGGTCACTGCTGTCACTGTTTGCTCTTGTGATGGACACTCAGGGTTCACGATCTCCCACCATACCCTGTGTTCCACCCCACACCCTTCCTGCACCCCCATCCCTCCCCACAAGAGTCTGCCATAAACTCAGTTAGATCAACACCAATGTTTGCACATCAGTGTTTACATTATAAATGTTTACATTATTGCCGTTTTGTGAATGCTGTTGGGAACTGAGCCTCCTAGAATAACATGATCACTTCCCCTTGGCTGCACATCTCTGTTTTCCTAGTATTCCACCATCGCCTTTTTTTCTTGATCAGTTTTCTCTGTATTTATCCATCTTCTATGCCCAAACTCTCCCTCGATTGTTCAAATCTCCTCTAATGGGCAAACACACCAGACATCCCATCAGTGTTGTCTTCCTGAGGATGACCGCTCCCACTGTCAGGTGGGGGTCCCCCGGGGGGCACAGGAGGTGGGGACAGCCAGGAAGCTGGGATCTGACTCAGCTTTTAACCGGGCCACTCTGGCTGCTGCGCTGGGAACAGACTGAGGGGGAGGTGCAAGTGGGGAGGCCAGGAGGCTGTTCTAGTGATTCGGGTGTGAAAGAGGGCCTCCCAGGGTGGCTGCAGTGGAGATGGGGGAAGTGGCTGGCTTCTGAAAGATTCTGAAGGACAAGCCAACAGGACTAGACATGCACCAGGGGTGATGGAGGAGACGGGACGGCTGTGGGCAACTGCTTAGGGCACTGTCTTGGTCTGTTCCGGAGGCTGTAACAGAAGCTCACAGACTGGGGGGCTTACAAACCAGACACGTTTTTCTCACAGTCTGGAGGCTGGAAGTCCAGGATCAAGGTGCCTGCAGATACGGTGTCTGGTGGGAGCCTCTTCCTCATAGATACCATCTTTTCACTGTGTCCTCACACGGCAGAAGGGACAAGGGAGCTCTCTGGGGCGTCTTTCATAAGAGCACTAATCCCACTTGTGGTGTCTCTCTCTTCACGACTAAGCACCTCCCCAAGGCCCCAATTCCTACCACATCACATTGGGGGTTAGGGCTTCGACCTATGAATGCCGGAGACACAACATTCAGGCCCTGAGTTCAGGTGGATCACGTCGTGGGAGCGACTCTCTTGGACGTGTGAGTGCGATGTCCCGTGGGCAGTTTAGGGTCTTCAACACCCCACGCTGTTGGCTAAGTTTCTGCGGGCCGCTTTCACTCACGTACCAGGCGCTCTGTAGCCTTTGACCCAGAAGCCCATGCCCCTTAGTTCTGCTCATTTTCTCGAATTTCTTTGATTTCTTCCCTTCCTGATCCCCCGGAAGGGCACGTTTCCGCATCGTGCTCTCCCGCTCCCCATCCCTGAGCCGCGTCGCCCTGGTTCTGGAGGTTTCCGGCCCGTCCTTCCTGGAGCAGCTGTGGACGCAGACGGAGGCCCGGACGCCCCTTCTCCGCGTGACCCCGCGGCGGCGGCGGGCCCACGGCCGGCCCCCAGACCCAGCTCCTGTCTCCCAGGAAACCCTCCTCCCGAGGGGCCTCCGCGCCCCGCCAGGAAGGGAGGCGCTCGGGAAAGTTAGGCCTGCGTCAGTCATGCCCACGGCGGCACATCCGGCTTGCCTGATTTTGATTTTTATTCTTATTTTAGAGAAGAAGCCACACATTTCCGCCAAAGAGAGGGAGTCTGCGTCGGGTAGACGCCTCCTTTGCTGCCCGGGAGTTACGACTTGCCCCAGCTCGGCTGGTGTCCACTCAGCGCCCAGGGAGCCCGCGGACCCTGGCCCCGGGAGGCGGCCGTGCGGCTGCTAAGTTAAACGAGAATAAAAGCAAAAGTCCCCGCTCTGCGGGCCGCCCTCGGGCACCAGCCGGCCGTCCGCACCGGAACCCAACGCGAGGGCCCCAGGCCGCGCCGGGGGACGCAACGGGCAAAGGACGCGGGGTGCGCGCAGCCGCGCTTCCGGTTCCGGTTCCGGCCCGACCCGAGGAGGAGGAGGGGAGCAGGAAGAGGAGGAGCGGAGCGCTGGCTGCCGAGGTACACCCCGCCGTCCAGGCCTCCTCTTCCCGCCGCCGCCGCGAGGGTCCGGCTCCTCCCTCCCGTCGCCTCCCGGGGCGTCGTCTTCTTGGCCGCGGGGCCCGGGTCACGTGCGGGGACCCCACCGTTCGGGGGCCGGGCGGTGCTGGCGCTCGGGGAGCGACCGGGGCCCGGGAGGGTGTTGAGTTCGTCGAGTCCGCTCTCAGCCGCGGTTAGAAGGGACTCGGTCTGTGCGTCCCAGTAAATCCATTTCCCTTCTCCCCGGGCCCGCAGGGCCGCCTGGAGCACCTCCCTCCCCCGTTGTATTTATTTGTCCGCCTGCGCGGGGCGCTGGGTGAGGTGCATAGCGCTGAGGTAGAGCCGGCCCAGCCCCCGCCGGCTGGTTCCTCTGTACACAAACAATGACAGTGTGTAAGTGCCAGGTTTTTGGAGGACTTGGTGAGCAGCCAACTTGCCGCAGAGAAGGGAGACTTTAAAGAGGAGGTGATATTGAGCTGGGCTTTGAAGGATGACTAGGAGTTTGCCAAAAAGGGAAAGGACGAGAGCTTCGAGGTGGCAACAGGAGTCACTCATTTGGGGAGCTGTGGATTCCCAGACCCCGGAGGGGAGATATTTGTGCTGGGGGCCTGGGTGGAAACGGCAGTCGGGGGCGCTTATCCTGGGCCCAGGGGCGCAGACGTTGCCAGTGGGCTTCAGGGTGCCCTGGGAGATTGTGATGTGAAGTGTGACTCAATCTAGTGATGGTTCCAGGGTCTATGCTGTGACCACTGTAAAAGGAGACTTGCTTGTGCTCACACTGTAGTCCCGGAACCCCCATTCAAGGCAGACTGAATCACTGGATTAAACTGTGGGCCTGGGAGGGTAAGCTTCGTTCCTCCAGATGGCATTTTAAAAATAGTATTTTACTTCCTAATATGGATATGGGCTTAAGTGCGTGTTTTTCCCTTTTGGTTTTTTGATTTGAATGTAGTGCTCATGAAAGCAACGTGAGTGGCTGTTACTTAAAAATGTAACTTTGAAAACAACCCCCTAAACCACAGGCATCGTATTGAAACAAGTGTTCTCCACATGGGGAGTGTGGTCCACTTCTGCCACCCCACACCTTCATCACTGCAGCAGATGACAGGAAGCGCTGGGGTCTGCGTTGAACTTGGTCTGGGGGGTCTGGGGTGGTGGTGATGGATCAGGTGCCGTTTTATTCATTTCGAAACCAGCCGCCTTCATTTGAATGCAAGTATCATTCTTATCAAGTAATTTTTGTCGTGCAGCTCCGTGGTGAGCACCCTGCTAAGGATGGCGTGGCGGTTTGCTTTTGCCTCCATGTGTGCCAGGTCGTTTTCATACGAGCTCCCTGCTGCAGGTCTTGTTACTACAGATGGACACGAAGGCTTAGCCGGGTGAAGAAAGCTAGGAAGGAAGGAGCGGATGTCCCAGGCTGGGTCCTTGTTGACTCTAAAATCTGGGCTCTTAACCAGTATTCTTAAGACACAAAAGACGTAATCTTCCTGGTGGTGTCCGGGTCCTGAGAGTCCATATGCCAGGTGGGCTACCCGTGCATCTGGGTGGTTAGACCACAAGTGGTCTCTGCTGGGTCTCTGGCTGGGCTCCTGCCTCCCAGAGCAGTCTGAGAGCAGCATGTCCTTCTCGGGGAGGAGGGTGTCCTGGCTCACCAGCAGGCAGGTTTCCATGCTCTTGGCTGGGGGTCTTTCACATTGCCGGTTGGTGACAGCGGTTATCTCAGCTTGGTCAAAGGGCTGAGAGCAGTTTTATGAAGTGGGTTAATTGAGACAGGGAAAACCCAGGGCCAAAGTGCATTTATTTGGCGCAGCATCACTCCAGGCTTTCTGCTGGGGGTGATGGGGAGCCCCGTGACCAAAGGGATCCTGTGGTGGGAAGGTGGGTCTCTTCCTAGGGAGCTGTTGATCTTTCTGGACCTGGAGGTGTTCAGGACACAGTCATCTGCCCTGGACAGAATTTTGGTTTACTTCTTCAAGGCAGGGCCCTGATCCCCATGACCATGAAGATTTAGCTCTGTACTGAAAGAAGTTACTACGATGGAGTGGTTTCGGGGTCACATAATGTGAGGGACATAAAAACTGTTTTGAAGGGGTGGCGTCCTGCTCCCACGTGTTTGGCGGGAGAATGGATTAGTACAGCCACTCCGCAGACAGCCCTGGGGGAGCGCAGTTCTGTGCACCTCCCATGCCTCCTGCCCTGCACGCATGCTTGTCTGGCTCCTTCTCACTCTGAGCTCCAGCTCCACCGCCCTCCCAGGAGGGCCTGCCTGCAGGGGCGCTCTGCTCACGGGCACTGGGACCCTGTCTGCCTGGCTCATGCCCGGCTGCATGCAGAGCCCCCATGCAGAGCTCATCGCAGTCTCACTACCTCCCACTCAGGGACTGGGTGGCAGGAGGTGGAACCCAGTCTCTGCTGCCACAGGTGTGCGGCCTGACTGAACCCAGTGCTCAGTGCTGGCACAGCATGCGGTTGAATGGCTGTTGTCAGAACATACTTTTTCATTGTCTGTGTAAACCTTTTATGAACCAGTAGCTTTAATTAAAAGAAGAATGCCGTTATCTCATTTTTATTTGCTTCTATGATTTTGAGAGATTAAAGAGCTGTAGACAGTTATAAACGTCCTGTAGATTCACCATCCAGAACAAATATTTTCTGTATATTTTTATATACTTTTTTGTATAAAAGAAAATATTAATGCTGAAGTTGAAGCATCCCCATTTTTAAAAAATAAATGACATTTACTAGACTTTTTATCTGATTACAAAAGTCATACATGCTCATTGTATGTATTGTATACATGTAGCAAAATTGGAGAAAATTGAGAAGCACTAAGAAGAAAGAGAAATCACACCTGGACGTTGACCTTCAAGTCTCCTTTGTGACTGGCCGTCCTTCTTCCCTTAGTGGTGTTGTGGAAGCTTCTCCCCGTCAGCATGTGCCCCCACAGTTGTTCTGGGGCCCCAACACCACACATGTGTGCCCAGTTTTCTCAGACCTCTTCTTGACCATTTGGTTTGGTTCCGGTGTTTCCATGTTATAAAGAACTCTGCCGTGAGCCCCAGTGTCTGCATCTTTATGTACATCTCTGATGCTTCCTTGGGATACATTCTTAGAATACACTGGGAACAAAGGGCTTGCATTTCCTGTTTTCATGTCTCATTTTGAAGTGCCTGTGCAGCATCCCTTCGGATGGCCGAGGGTTGCTGGGCCTTTCCCCCTCGCCTACGTCCTGGGGCAGCCCTGCAGGTAGCCTGTGAAGTGCTATTGAGTTATGGTGTGATGGCGCTCTCGCTGCTCCCTGTGGCTGATACTCCTCATCGCCTGGGCTTGCGAGCCTGGGCGGGTTTGGACTGCTGCCTCTCCTGTGATTTTGTGGCCTCGGGCAGTTTACTTCACCTCTTCTCTCTGTCCCATTTGGGAGTCGTGGCTCTGACTGCCTGCTCAGCCGTCCATCTCCAGCCCAGGCAGCAAGCCCACCCTCCCACCCTAAGCAGAGGTCCCCAGCGAGGGAGGGAAGCTGGGGGTCAGCCCTGTTTTCCACTTTTCCATTTTGAGTCCTCAGACTCCAGCTTCTCGTGACCCCCCTTGCCCCATGTCGTGCAGCTCCTGGGGCCCCAGGGGGAACTGGCAGAGTGCTCGCACCTCCCTATAAGAGGCGAGGGTGCCTATTCTCTAAGACCCCAGGGATGCCCTTCAGGGTGACCTGGGAGGTGTTGTGGAAAGGGGAGTCATGTTGATTTTGGCAGCTGCAGCTGTGGGGTGGTGTCTGACCGCCCACTCCCCCGTGCCTCCCAGGGAGAGGGGTGGGAGGAGCTGCCATTCCTGGTTCCTCTGTCATCTGTCTGTCTTCCATGTGTCTGTCTGTGTGAGCAGCACCCAGCTGCCTGAGTTCTCCTGAGCACCCCAGAAGATGCCGTGGCTTCCAGCTGGCACCCCTGGAACATCTCTCTTGTGCTCTTACCAGCAGGAGTCTGGCCTCGGGCTGTAACCCAGAAATACTGTGTATTCGGGTTTCTGTTGCTGTTTGCATGTTCTCTTTGTTTTTGTGTCTGCCCCCCCCAGCCCCCCCGGCCCCCCCGCCACCTGTCAAGCAAATAGAGAAGAATTTGCTAGAAGTGAGAAAAGGAAACACGTAAAAGCTGCCCTGGGTTGCTTTTTACTAGCAGACTTTCTTTCTGAAACCGGCATATCTCACATGTTTATCACATTTCTTGTTTTCTCTGGTTGAGCCCAGCTGTTTCTTATAATTTGCCAGGTTTCTTTATAGTAACAGAAATGCAGGGGTGTAAAACCAGCCGTGACTCCACCGATGAACGTGTGTGTAGGGCAGGACATGGAGAAGTCCAGGCCACTCTGGCTGTTGAGAGCCTGCTTCTTTCACCAGGAAAGAGTGTGGGTCAAGTGTATATGAGAATCAGCCATTTGGCCGAGGCCATGGAGCCTTAAGGAGTGTTCGCACAGGTCCTCAGAGCAGCCCACTAGAGCTGAGAGGGAGTCCCTGCAGAAGCACCTGGGGTGGACTGTCTCCAAGGTGTCTGATTTCCCCACTTGGCTGGAGGCTGGTGTGGTTGCCCTGGTTCCTCTGGGGGCGGGGCTGGGTGACTTTCTATGGGGAGCCCATGGCTGCAGCGGAAACCAGGCCACCGAAGCTAACAGGCAATACCAGTACCAGCATGCTGAGGGCCTCATGTACAAAGCATCGCTCAGATCTGGCTATTCTTAATCTAGTAGAGTTTGTTTGTTTTGTTAGGTAATTATAAAGTGTGTATAATCTGTTTTTTAAATTAAGAACCGAGAACAAAACTGTTCAGTTCATATAACAAACAATAACACATTAGTTTTCCCCCATGGCAAGTTAATGAAAGAGCCAGAGAAATGAGGGTTTGTCAGGGAGAATGTGCCGAGCATGGGAGGAGCAGCTCCCGCAGAGCAGCGCGAGGGGCGTGGAGAAGCAGAGAGTGGGGCTGGGCCGCCTCCTGTGGGCAGGGGCCACCTGCCAGGTCATTCCTCACCTTCCTTGTTTTCCTGGGCCTGAAGGAAGGGAACGAGACCCACAGCTTTTATTTTATAATGTTATCAGACGGCCCATTGGCAGGCATCCTGTCAGCCTGTGGCATTCAGAAGCGCCCTCTGGGGTCCCCTGTGCCTGCCCCCCTCCAGGAACAGCTAGCCACACTTTCCACCCACTAGTCATTTCCTTGTGCTCATGTGGGCCAAAGCAGCCGTGGGCTTCTAGTGTGGTTGACTGTGGCGAGAAAAGATGGCTGGCGTGGGAAGGCTCAGGTCGGACTCCTGTCTCTGCTTTAGGAACTCGACAGCTTTGAGTTTTCTCGTGTGTCCCATAGAGTTAAAAGTGGTTGCCGTGTTTACTGAACAGGGTGGCTAAAGGTGAAATTACAAGGTGAAAACACATCATAACATATTAAGTGTATTATCACTGTCAAAACAATACTCATTAAGGGGCTGGCCCCGGGGCCGAGCGGTTAAGTTCGCGCGCTCCGCTGCAGGCGGCCCAGTGTTTCGTTGGTTCGAATCCTGGGCGCGGACATGACACTGCTCATCAAACCACGCTGAGGCAGCGTCCCACATGCCACAACTAGAAGGACCCACATCGAAGAATATACAACTATGTACCGGGGGGCTTTGAGGAGAAAAAGGAAAAAATAAAATCTTTAAAAAAAAAAAAACAAAAAACAATACTCATTAAGAGGCCTGCCCTGTGGCGTAGCAGTTAAGTTTGCATGCTCGGCTTCGGTGAACCCCTGGGCTGCCAGGTTGGATCCCAGGCACGGACATGTGCACTGCTGTCAAGCCATGCTGTGGCAGGTGTCCCACATATAAAGTAGAGGAAGATGGGCATGGATGTTAGCTCAGGGCCAGTCTTCCTCAAAAAGAAAAAACCCCAGTACTCATTAAAATCCTTTAGGAGCCCCTTGGATAGCTCGTCCACTCAGCTCCCGGTCATGGATGCTGCTCTGACCAAGAGCCACAAGTTGGAGCTGAGAGGAGGGCAGAGGCCAGAGGGTGCTCCTGGGTAGGAAGGCACTGTGACCCTTCTTTGGCTCCAGAGGCTGTAGTGGGGAGCAGGGATTCCTGGAGGAGCTGTGAAATTGGGGCCTCAAACTAGGGCCAGTGGTGGTTCTTGACCTTCCAGGCCGCACTGGCACTGGGGAGGAAGCATTTTCAGTTTTGCTGGTAGCAAAGAGTCTGGTGGCAGGTGGGCTCCTGACCTGAACTGAGCTGAGCTTCAGTGGTAAACTGCTGTCTATGCAGAAGCAGTTTGAAAAGTGCATGCCCTTTCTTATTGAGTACCCACGTGGTGACTGTCCCCCGGGACAGTGTCCTAGAGCAGGATGGCAAGTCAGACTGGCCCTTGACAGCTAGAGCTTTGGACCGGGCCCTCCCTCCCACGTCTCCCCTCTCTCCACCCTCCTAAGAATTCTAGTTGAGCCAGCTGGTCATGACCCCTTCAGTGAGCTCTCACTTCTTGCTGACTATTTTGGCCATTATTTAGTAGTTATGTTTTTTGGGGAGAGAGAGAAGAGTTATGTTTCAGCTTAAAAAGAAAGCCCTGATGTTCAGACATGTGCACTTGGCTTCGTTTAAGACTGCGGCACCAGGTTCCCGGATGCCCACCATTTGGGAAGCATTCGAGAACAGAAGCAAGCCTGGGTCTGTGTTGGGCTCGCTCAGGTGTCCAGCTTCGCCCGCCAGTGGAGAGAGAATATTTGGATAGTGACCCTTGTGTTCCCTCCTCTTAGCTAGTATTTTTCCAGGCTCAGATTTTTTTTTTTAAAGATTTTAGTTTTTCCTTTTTCTCCCCAAAGCCCCCTGGTACGTTGTTGTATATTCTTCGTTGTGGGTCCTTCTAGTTGTGGCATATAGGATGCTGCCTCCGCGTGGCTTGATGAGCAGTGCCATGTCCGCACCCAGGATTCTAACCAACGAAACACTGGGCCGCCTGCAGCGGAGCGCGTGAACTTAACCATTCGGCCACGGGACCAGCCCCATCCAGGCTCAGATTTTTAAAAACTGGTGTTCAGAATTTACCTTAAGTGCATTGAATTCTATTCACTTTGCCTTGGTTTTACCTAGTTTAGTTCATTGTTTTAGAACCTTGTGTGGTTTTGAAATCCTTAAACTAACGTTAAATAGAATGCTAAAATGTTGGACATTTAAGTTTCAAAGGTGTATGGCAAGAGCGTTTACGGTTTCTATTTTGGGATGTTACCTTATGATTGACGGTCAACAGACTCCATCTGGATGGGTATTTTAAATCTTGCTTTGGGCAAGTAGGGCCGATCTGGCAGCAGTAATCTGGTGCCCCTCTCTTTCCAGCCCCGCCCCAGCTAAACCGAGTCGGACATTTGTCGGTGCCATGCCACCCCACGTGGTGATGTCCTTCCGGCGCCTGGTCTGGGCCCTGGCCTCCCACCGGCCGGCTCCCTTGAGACACGAAGGAATCCGCCCCCTGCATGCAGCCCCAGCAGCCTGCTCTGACAGAAGCGCCCCGGTGTTCACCCGTGCCCTGGCCTTCGGGGACAGAGTTGCCCTTGTTGACCAGCACGGCCACCACACGTACAAGGACCTTTACCACCGCAGCCTCTGCCTGTCCCGGGAGATCTGCAGGCTCCGTGAGTGTGCCGGCGGGGACCTCCAGGAGGAGAGGATCTCCTTCATGTGCTCCAACGACGTCTCCTATGTGGTGGCTCAGTGGGCCTCATGGATGAGCGGCGGCATCGCCGTCCCTCTCTACAGGAAGCACCCCCAGGCCGAGCTGGAGTATTTCATCCAGGACTCCCGCAGCTCGGTGGTCCTTGCCGGCCAGGAGTACGTGGAGCTCCTGAGCCCAGTGGTCAGGAAGCTGGGGGTCCCGCTCCTGCCTCTCACGCCTACGGTCTATGATGGCGTGGCTGAGGAAGCCGGGGATGGGCAGTTACCAGAGCGGGACTGGAGAGACCGGGGTGCCATGATCATCTACACCAGTGGGACCACTGGGAGGCCCAAGGGCGTCCTGAGCACCCACTACAACATCAGGGCCCTGGTGAGTGCTCGCTCAGGCCACACCATCGGGAGGGGTCTGCTCTGTCCCTCTCAGGCCCATTGCCTACAGCAGCAGTTATTGTGTGGCCCCTGGGCCAGGTCCGTAGGTCGGAAGTGCCTTCCGGGGTGGTCTGTTGTTCCTTCACCTTTCTGTAGGGCCAGTCACAGCTGTCACCACCCTTCCAGCCCTACCTGAAATACTCAGCAATAAAGGGTCACGGTGCCAGGGGATCCAGTCCACTAACCCGCGTAGGATGGCTCCTGGGAAAGGGCCAAGGGGCAAGTGCTCAGGTGTGGAGGGATTTACTAGTGTGTGAAGACAGAAGGGGCCACTCACTGTGCGTGATGTTCAGGTAGTCTTCAAGGAGACCAGCCACAGAGTGAATATGCAGGGTGTATGATCAGCACCCAAAATTGGGGCTTATTAGGGAAACCTGTAGGCAGGAACTCATGCATATCATGTCTGAGGCCTTGTTTTTGTGTTCTGTAGCCTCAGTTACATCTGTGCAAAACTCCCAGCCCCTTTATTTATCTGTAATGTATAACCTTCTTGCTTCCAAAAAGTATTTCTAGGTACCATAAAGACTCTTACACAGTAGGAGCAATAAGATAAAATAGAAGCTCCGAACCACAAAGAGGAAGGTAATGATCAGTGCCTTCAAGTGTCAGGCTAATTCAGTCCCCCAAGTCAGGGGCACACTGAGTCCAGCTGGCTGTAAGCAAGGTGCAGTGGTCTGTTACCTCTTTCTCCTGGAAGGCGGACTTGCTGTCTGTAGAGACCATCTCTGGACTTATATTTCCAAGGGAGTGAGTCTCTCGCCTGTGTTTGCATGTAGCGGTCCCTGCAGGACCACGTCCTCAGTAGTGATTTCAGAGGGTTCACATGGGCGTGTCTCACGTTGCTTCTCAGTAAAACCTGCGGATACACCTGGAAAACCCAGCTCTGGGTTCTGTCACGGCTGAGCTGGGGCGAGGATAGTGGTGGACTCAGCAGGGAGCTCAGCCAGGCAGCAGAGGCCGGTGACTGGATTCCAGCCTGGACTGGTGAGGCCCTGAATCCCAGGGCCTGTCGGAGCTGTGGTTGCAACTCTTGACCACCTTGGGGGAGAGCCACCAAGAGTGTTTGCCGAGGCCATGGGACCCCCAAATCAAAGACCCTTTCCAATTTGCTAAAGCCCCGAATTGTACGGCTCTCTTCTCTGACACGAGGGTGAGTGGGTGAACCCACAGACCCTCGGTGGTTTTGTTACCATCTCCTGTTAAGGGCGGGACAGCAAAGAATGGCCTTCCTCCTCCTCCTCTCAGCTAGAGTGCCTGCTCTGAACTCCCTCGTCCTGCTGTGGCTTCCCCCCTGCTCAGGCTCTGCTGATGTCCTGCAGGTGACCGGGCTGGTCCACAAGTGGGGGTGGACTAAAGACGATGTGATCCTCCACGTCCTCCCACTGCACCATGTCCACGGCGTGGTCAACAAGCTGCTCTGTCCACTCTGGGTGGGAGCCACCTGTGTGATGCTGCCCAACTTCAATGCTCAGCTGGTAAGTCGGGGTGGGCTCTCGGCTTGGATGCCCCCTGGGCCCTGCTCCTTCCTCTGGTGTGTAGACTCTGGCAGCTGGCAAAGGTTGTGTGAGGTTCCTGTTGCCACTGTAACAAATGATCCTAAACTGGGTGGCTTCAAACAGCACAGTTTATTCCTTCACAGTTCTGGAAGTCAGAAGTGCGAAATGAGTCTCATGGACTAAAATGAAAGTGTCAGCAGTGCTGGTTCTGTCTGCAGGCTCTCGGGGAGAGTCTGTTCCTTGCCTCTTCCAGCTTCTAGACACAGCTGCATTTCTTGCCTCGTGGCGGCGTCACTGCAGTCTCTGCTTCTGTGGTCTCATGGCCGCCGCCTCTTCTGTGGTCAAGTCTCCCTCCGCCTCCTCTCATAAGCACCCTATGATGGCATGGGGCCCCCTGGATATCCAGGCTAACCTCCTCATATCAAGATCCTTAACCTCGTCATGTCTGCAAGTCCCTTTTGCCACATAAGGTCACATGTTCATGGGGATTAGGATGTGGATATTCTGGGGCTCTTCAGGTGACCACACCAGCATTCCAGCGTGGATGGTCCAGCTGGGGGCTCTTTCTTGGTCTCCCCGCTTGTCCCCTTTGCAGTGTGGTGGTCTTCCCAACACTGCTGTCAGGTCGGCGGGGAGGGACACTGGCTGCTGCCATGTGGAGATGGAGGCAGGAGCAGAGCTGTCCTGCTGAGCAGAGTGTAGTGATGAAGGGTGCCTCTTTGGAGGGAAAGATCCCGACCCTGTCCCCTGACACTTGGTGGCCTGGTGCCCAGCGCTCCCCCAGACCCTCAGTTTTCCATCTGTTGGCGGTGATGGGGTGGCTTTGAGCACAGGCCTGTGAGGCAGAGCTCTGCATGGGGCCACCCTCGAAGGAAGGCTGTTAGGCCGTGTGTCCTTGTCCACTCTGTTCATGCACTTGGGCTGACTGCACCTGGGAGCTGCTCCGTGGGCTGCAGAGGTCATGAGAGGATGATTGTGAGCTCCCGGGAGCAGGGGTGCCCCCGTCCCTGCAGGGAGGCTGTGCTGCCAGCTGCCTTGAGTGAGGCCCAAGATGTCCGTTGATTTACACGGTAACTCACATCATGAATACAGCGTTTATTCAAGGGGAAAAGGTGGAAAAAGTGAACGTGGGAAAAACCCTTAGTGTTTGGATCACATCATGGTAGTTCTCAAATCATGGAATGCTCGGACTGCGGAAGCAGCAGAGCGCAGGAAACCCCTGAGGCCGGGCTCCTGGTGTGCACAGGTTTGTAGGCTGGTGGCCGTGCAGGGGCTCTCCTGTGGGGTGGACCGTCCCCAGCCAGTGGAGCATGGCCTTGTTGATCCCACACTCAGCAGGCCGCCTGCCTCAGCACCGTGCTAACCCAGCACTCCCACTGTTGAAGCCCTGCTGGCCCCTTGGAGCGTCTGTCTGGAAGAGCTCCCAGGCTCTCTGCCCAGCAGCTCAGAGCTTGCATTTTAGTTGAGTGTGAATTTCCTCATGAAGGGGTCCCTGAAAGCAGGGGTCCCTGGGCTGCAGAAGTCACCATTCACTGAAGTCCAGCTTCCTGTCTGTGGCCACCAAAAAGAGGCAGGGCTGGAGAGGCTTGGGCCTTGTCCTCTCACGGCCTGGAGGCTTAGCCGCCAGAGAGTGGAGAGGATGAGGCAGGCTGAGTCCCAGCTTTTAGAGCCGTTTAGAGCAGTGCAACCTAGGCCAGCCTTCCACCTCTCTGACCCTCAGTCTCGTCTTCTGAGAAAGAGGGGCAGTGACCCCTGCCCTTGGCCATGTGAGCCCAGGGAACGTGTGGGAGTGTCTGGGCTAGAGCCTGGCACATGGAGGGGCAACAAGACCAATGTCAGTGCCTTCTAGTCCCAGAAAGGCAGAGAATTGAGAAGGGATCTTTATCCTCTTGTTTCTGCTTGAGTGAGAGTCTAGAAGTGGTTACTGTGTAGAAAAGCTTCAGGAGACCTTGTGAGCCTGTTTGTTGACAGATGATATTGGGGTTTAGAGAAAGACACTTAAAAATCTAGCACGGTAGTGGTCCACATGACAACAGAGGTGGCAGCCCATGGGCCAAGGCAGTCCCTTTCAGACCCCGTCCCGAGAACCCCAGGCATGGCTCCAGGACGGGCGCCAGCAGGCAGGCTCTGGGGCTCCTGCCGCCTCCGCCTTCACCCACCACAGCTTCACCTTCATCTTTCTGTGTTTTATTTATTTATTTTTTTTTTTAAGAGTGGCACCTGAGCTAACATCTGTTGCCAATCTTTTTTTTTCTTCTTCTCCCCAAAGCCCCTCAGTACAGAGTTGTGTATTCTAGTTGTAGGTCCTTTTGGTTGTGTTATGTGGGATGCCATCTCAGCATGGCTTGATGAGCCGTGCATAGGTCCATGCCCAGGATCTGAACTGGTGAAACCCTGGGCTGCTGAAGCAGAGCCTGCGAACTTAACCACTTGGGCCCCGGGCCAGCCCCCTGTGTTGGATTTTTAAGCTGCAGGACCTTTAATGATTTTAGATGAACAGAGAGTCTGCAGCTTAAAGATGCCTTTCCGGGCAGCAGGCTGAGGCCGAGTTCAACTTCTAGACATAAACGTATGTTTGGCTCCCTTAGCCTCCTGGCCAGGGGGGTGGGCCAAGGTGACTCTCAGAAAAGGATGGTCAGGCCCAGCCTGCACACGCTCCTTCCTGGCACTGACTGAGGCCCCTGCCACATTGTGATTCTCAGCACTGCTCTCTCCAACCTGCCATTGCTGCACTGAGGCTGAAGACTGGGCTGGGGGAAGAGCAGGGGGCGACTGAGCTGTCGGGCTAAGGGGCGTGACTGCTAAGGGCAAGCAGAGACAGTCCCGGGGTGCTTCGCAGGGGGCGCTTTGCCTGGGAGCCGTTTGTGACTCTCTGGGCTGCTTGTGCAGCAAGAATGCAGCAGCGCCGTGGGGTCTCCGAAGAATGCAAATTGCCCTCCCCCCTCCAAATTCTCTTCCACTTGGAGGGCCTCCCCGGGATCAAGGGCACTTGACTGTTCCTCTAAGACAGCTGGGAGCCAGAGCTGTGCTGCTGTGGGCTCCTCCTCCACACACCAGCATCTAGCTGATTACAGAGGGAGGGCAGGGCTCAGAGCTCAAGAGAGCAGAGTCTCCAGGTCACCCCCCGCCTCAGAGCCCCAGAAAGCCTCGATCAGGAGCCTCAGAGCCCCAGAAAGCCTCGATCAGAAACGTGGACAGGCTGAGCCCCAGGGGCTGACAGCCTCAGTGGATGTTGCAAGAATCCCGATTTCCTTGTTCCTGATTCACCGGGGCATGACTGCCCCTGTTAGGGGTGGCAGCGATGCGTGGCAGGGCTGGCGCAGCAAGGGAAGACTGCTAACCCAGGCCTTGTCCCCTCGCGAGCTCGTTCCCCTCCTCGCCTCTCCCACCCCCATCTTTTTCACTCCCGCTGCATGGCTTCCCTCCTGTTCCGCACACACCTGCCCGCCCGAGTGCCCTGTCCCTGCCGACCCGCCTGCCCTGGCTTTGCTCTCAGCTCTGTAAGCGTTTGCCTCCAGCCACTCTCCTCAGCACTGCAGCCCCTACCTGGTTCCTGGCCCTGCCCCTGCACTGCTGTTTATCACGACTCTTCTCCCCTTGGAGCCTCATGGAATCTGCCCATGTGTCCTGCTCATTTCTTCTTTCTTCCCCTAGAATGTCATCCCCGAAGGCACAGGTTTTCCTCCTGTTCGTGGTGTCTCCCCAGGTCCTAGAGCAGCAGGGTTGGAGCATTTGTGAGTGAATGGATGAATGGTATCACTGTGTTTCAACACGACACCCAGGCTCTGGGCCTCTCTCGCTTCCCCACTTGCTGTGTGGACCAGGAGGGCACGCTGCTGGGCTGCAGGTTGGAAACCCTCTCTCCAGACTGTCTCAGTTTACTTACGTGTCATTGTGACCATCTGCATTTGTGCAATAGCCATATTGGGGGAGAGTCCCCTGAAATCACAGGGAGTGGTTATCTGTTGAATAAAAGTTTTACTGTATCAACTTCTCTGAGGAGTCTGAGCATAAGTAAATACAATGTAATACAGGGGTCCACTTAAAAGTTTGTTCTGCAGTGTTTGTGAGGACCCAGGACTGCAGGATCAGGCCTCTTGTGCCCGTGGCTCGGCTCCGCCTGAAATTGCCGGTGGCCATGATGGCGTGTTTTGTGGACAGGCGTGTAGCATGGATGGGCTCGTCGGTGTCCTTGGGCCATGGGAGATTCATGTGGAAGCACAGGCAGAGAATCTCATAGTTGGTGTTCCACCCTCCAAAGAGGTCTTGCTGGTTTTAAAGCTTGATAGAATTAACTTTGCTGAATATGTACCTGTTGTAGCTTAGATATTCTGAAAATGAGTGTGGATTTTAGACAAGTGGGTGAGCACTGGACAGGGAGACACCTGCGGGGGTTTCAGACCTGCCCCTGAGCATCGGGTTTTGTGCGTTGAATTCTTTGGCCTCCCGGCCGTCCTCCCACCTGTCCCCTGTGGCTGCCGCCCCCAGTGGGCTGTCTCTGCTGCAGAGCCCTGCTAGCAGTTCTGCCCCGGCAAGCGGGCTGGGCCCCGGGCTCTGTTCCTACCCTCTCCCAGTCCCTATACCACCCTGAGGAGTGAGGGCCCTTTCTGCCATTTGGCACCATCTTTATCCTGTCGAGGTGTCAGAGGTAGGAGGCTGCAAGGGCAGCTCACAGGAGGGCCACCTCTGTGGTTTTTGGCACCGACTTGGGATTTCTCAGAACAGCAGAACTGAATTTTGAAACAAGTTTGATGTGGGGGCTGATAAAAGATTGCAACCCTGTGTTTCAGGGGTTTGTGAATTTAGATATCTATATTAGGCTTATATTAGTAAAATGTTGCTTTCAGTGTTGTTAAAATTTGGGGGTTTTTTTTGTTAATGTTATGATAGATTACAATCTTGTGAGATTTCAGTTGTACATTATTGTTAGTCATGTTGTGGGTACACCACTTCCTCCTTTGTGCCCTCCTCCCACCCCCCCTTTTCCCTGGTAACCACCGATCAGATCTCCTTCTCAATATACTAATTTCCACCTATGAGTGGAGTCATATAGAGTTCGTCTTTCTCTGACTGGCTTATTTCGCTTAACATAATACCCTCGAGGTCCATCCACATTGCTGCGAATGGGCCAATTTTGTCTTTTTTTATGGCTGAGTAGTATTCCATTGTGTATATATACCGTATCTTCTTTATCCAATCATCAGTTTCTGGGCATGTAGGTTGGTTCCACGTCTTGGCTATTGTAAATAATGCTGCGATGAACATAGGGGTGCAAGGGACTCTTGGGATTTCTGATTTCAGGTTCTTAGGATAGATACCCAGTAATGGGATGGCTGGGTCATAGGGTATTTCTATTTTTAACTTTTTGAGAAATCTCCATACTGTTTTCCATAGTGGCTGTACCAGTTTGCATTCCCACCAACAGTGTATGAGGGTTCCTTTTTCTCCACAACCTCTCCAACATTTGTCGCTCTTGGTTTTGGATGTTTTTGCCAATCTAACAGGTGTAAGGTGATATCTTAGTGTAGTTTTGATTTGCATTTCCCTGATGATTAGCGATGATGAACATCTTTTCATGTGTCTATTGGCCATATTTATATCTTCTTTTGAGAAATGTCTGTTCATGTCCTCTGCCCATTTTTTGATCGGGTTGTTTGTTTTTTTGTTGTTAAGCCGTGTGAGTTCTTTGTGTATATTATGGAGATTAACCCTTTGTCGGATAAGTGGCTTGTAAATATTTTTTCCCAATTAGTGAGCTGTTTTTTTGTTTCAATCCTGTTTTCCCTTGCCTTGAAGAAGCTCTTTAGTCTGATGAAGTTTACTATATTAGTAAAATGTTGCTTTCAGTATTGTTAAAATTTGGGGTTTTGTCTAAGCTTATATTTAAGAAATTTGTGTAAAATAGTGGTGCAGGGTGACCAAAAATGTGCAGTGGTGTTTAAATGGTCTTAGTTGGGGTCTTCAGGTCATCCCACTGAACAAAACACATGCTAACTGTGCGACGACAGGCTGTCAGCATCTCATGAGGCTGATTGATGAGGTGACAGTGACTCAGAGGACAGACAGGAAGATGGATGGGCAGGCTGTCCAGAGTCTCAGTCGATTGCTTGTCTCAGATAACTTCACTCTGGCGACTTCCTCGGGATCATGGCCACTCACAGAGGGGGCAACTTCCAGTGGCAGGAGACTAAATCAGGGCAGGACCATGGGTTGGCGCTCACTCCTCTGTTGACCTCCTGGGGGGCCTGCCCGAGGGCAGAGGCTAGGCCAGCAGAGTGCGATGAGTCCAGCAAGGCAGGAGAATGCCCCAGAACTGTGGTCATGTGGGGTTGGGGCACCAAGTCGCTCATTCTCAGGGGCTCGGCTGTGCAGGCTGCTGGGTAACCACCAGTGTTTTAGTTGAGGCAGGTGCCCCTGCCCAGGACACCACTTCCCGTGGTTAAACATGCAGCCCTGGGGGACCTGTGGCCCCAGATGAAGTTCATTCTGGGATCTGAGAAATCAGCTTCTGCTGAAGTGGGAGGGGGCCTGTTTTTGGGCAGTGTGTGTTTCAAGGCGCAGGCAGAGTTTGGGGAAAGGAAGCAGAGCACATTATGCCCACATAGGCTTTATAGATCTGATCCACATTGTGGAGTCACTCAGACGGGGTCTGCCCAGGCCTCACAGATGTGATCCACAGTGTGGGGTCACTAGGACAGGGGGTGC